>NW_028261394.1:36105787-36437453 GCF_051295495.1 Thamnophis sirtalis | reverse complement strand
CTTTAAGGGATCCATTTAATATTTTTTTTACTCATGATAAGTTTGCAAGTACGATGTACGGTACGGGGGAAGAGATTCCCGACGATCTCTCTTTCAAAAACTTCTTTTTAGGGTACAGTATATTCCTTGCTACTTAACGGTCGGTACTGAAGCTTTTGGACAAGTGTCAATAGTCTTGATTCTGCCCCAACAATAGTTGGGATTCTGGATATGCCATGAAACATGCAATTTTTTTTTTAAATTGCTTTTCCTTATTCCTGTGGCCACCTTGTTCTGTGCCTAAGCTGGACACAGAACCTTTGGGGGTCTTAAAAGAGAAGAGTGGGGGGATAAGAGGTCGTTTTGCAACCCGCAAGGGATTAAACCTGACCATGGTTGGGCAGCTATGCAACTTTAAGACCTGTGGACTTCAACTCCCAGAATTCCAGAGGCAGCTGAAGTTAGAATTAGAACAACAGAATTGGAAGAGACCTTGGAGGTCTTCTAGTCCAATGCTCTGCTTAGGCAGGAGACCCTATAACCATTTCAGACAAATGGTTGTCCAAACTCTTCTTAAAAACTTCCAGTGTTGGAGCATTCACAACTTCGGGAGGCAGGTTGCTCCACTGATTAATTGTTCTGACTGTCAGGAAATTTCTCCTTAGTTCTAGGTTGCTTCTCTCCTTGATTAGTTTCCATCTGTTGTTTCTTGCCTTAACCTCGGGTGCTTTGGAGAATAGCTTGACTCCCTCTTCTTTTCTGGCAACCCCCAAGATATCGGAACACTGCTATCAGGTCAAGTTGGAGTTGAAGTCCACGGGTTATAAGGTTGCTTTATAGTAAGACAGTTTACGAAGCTCAGCCTGAACCTAAGATTTTCTTGATGGACCGAGGATTGGAGCTTTCCCCCTTTAACTGACCAAGGACAAAGGCTCTTCGGCATCACTCTGTAAATGACGGGACTGTGACTAAGGGAAAGGCTTCTTTTGGTAGAATAGTAGTGTAGCCTTTATTGTCACTGTACATCATGTGTACAACGAAACTGATTCCTTCATTTGTTTCCCTTAACCTATTCTGAAAGGAAATGTGGCAGTTCTTGACTTATTTTATGTACATTCGATATATGTGTGATGTATTTTTTTTCACTCTCCCCACAACAGATGTGGAGTTCATTGCACTGGATCAGAAAATTCATTTTTTTTTTAAATTTCTCCTTGTAGCTCTTTGCGTACGATTTAGTCTTGCACTGTGAAAACTCTTCATAGGTTACGAACAAACCTTGTCTGCTCCAATAGAGGTACTCCTTGACTTAAGACCCACAATTAAGGCCAAAATGTCTGATGCTGAGTGGAAACATTTAAGTGGAATTTTACCCCTTTTACGACCTTCCACGTTAAGTGGATCTTAGGGAGTTGCAAAGTTAGTTAACATGGTTGTTAAATGAATCTTCGACTGTCCCGTTCACTTTGTCAGAAAGTCACATAAGGGGAAATCACATAACTCGGGGACACTGCAATCATCATAACGACGTTTGCCAAGCATCCAAATTTTGATCACATGAACATGGGGGGGAGGGGGGGTGCCGCAATGGTCGTAGGTGTGAAAAACTGTCATAAATCACCTTTTCCAGTGCTGTTGTACCTTTGAAAGATCAATAAATGGCCTGTTGTAAGTTGAGGGTTACCTGTAAACCGTTGAAAAGGGATTCCTGGGCAATCCCCCCATTTTCTTCCTGCTCAGATGATTCTACTGTAATAAATTCACTGTGGTACTTACTACCTTGGGCATAGAGGACATTAATCATTAAAAAAAAGAGGAAGAACTACCTTTATGGCTTTGTTTGATTGCATATAGTTGCAGTTCCTGTATGGAGCACAGAAACCGGATGGAGTCGAAACCCAGCGAGAAGTTTGATCTCCCCCCCCCCCCCCCGTTAGAAAAAGAAACGATTGAGTAGTAACCTCTTACGCTACAATGGCAGATGGTTTGGGAATATTCTGTAGCCTAACATGATTTGGCTTGCCAGCAGAGCTGGTGGCAGACTCAGACAGTGAAGAGGTTGGGGTGGAACATGGGCCAGTCCTGGAGTCTGGGGAAGGCTCTGACGAGGGCTCTGTGTCGGAGGCAGAGAGAGGGCCAGGGCCTTCCAAGAGTTATCATCTGCCTTTGGAGCCAGAGATCAGTGGGGCAGAAGAACAGCTGGAGCCTGTTCCCGATGTGCGCAAGGGCAGAACTGCCAGGAGAAGGGAACAGTTAAGGAACAAGGGCCGACTCGGGAGTAAAGGCACAGGTGGACGGTGAATGGCCGCTCCCATAGAGAATAAACAGCGAAAGGTAAATGGCGTTGGCAGGAGACAATTATTTCGATTAATTTGTGTGAAGATTTGCTCATGATTCCTTGCCAAGTATTTTCTTGTACAGCAGTTGCGTTTGGAAGATATTGGCCTGGCAGCTCTCCAAGCCTGATAAGGTCTGTGGTTGTAAATTCACCCTTGAAAGACTATTTGCCGGGATTTTGCTGGAGGTGAACGAGAGGCATTCACATGAGCTTAATAAAAAAGGGGTTTTGTTGGGACAAGGAGCCTGCTTCGTGATTTGGTGAAGCCTAAGTGAGAACACAAGGGCCTTCTGTGGAGGATTATTGCTTGTGAAACAGAAAGAAATGTAAAAAAGACAAATTGACAAATTATCTTTACTGGGAATCAATAAATTATCTGTAGCAAAATAGCTGGCAAATAATTTTTAAGAGTACGTAAGTAAGTAAAATAAGCCTTGCAGGCATCAAGATCAAAATGGTTGAAACCTGAAGACAATTCTCTGCTCAACACTGACTTTTTCCATTAGATCATCATAAAAGTTTGGGGGATTTAAGGGGGAAAGTTACATCTTAATTCATTTTATGCCTCTGCGGGCATCATAGCAGGTGGTGTTTGGATATTACTATATCTGATAATATTAGAGCATCTCTAACATCATTAGATATAGTAATATACTAATACCATCTAATACGATGCCCACCATCCCTCTCTTTTGTAATCTCAGGTTTGGGTGGATTTACCTTATGGATCAAAACTCTGAAATCTGTTTAGTGCAGCCAGTGGAGTTACAGTGGCTCTCACAAACAGCTGCTTGCTAAGCAGAGTACATAATTCAGGACTGTTTGATCGGCAGAGAATCAAACTCAAACATCTTTTGGTGTACCTTCCGAGTTATATTCCCCCAAATGGTCATTAAAAAGAGAAGGGTTTTAAAGTTGTAATGGTCAAACGATGCCATAAACCTCCAGCAGATGTGTCCAAGGAAGATGAACAGCTGACAAGAGAGTGGGGGGGAGAGTGGCTCCGTTGGCTGTGGCGGAAACTGGGGAAGGGCAAAGTCAGGCTGGGCGGAAGAGGGGGAGAGGTAGAACAAGGGAGAGATGGTTCAGATGAAGACCAAGGCTCACCCCCTCCTCATCCTAGGGCACGCAGGGAAGAACGGAAAAGAGAGCAATGTGGGTTGCGTGGCTGACGAGAGAGGAAAGGGCCCCGATTCCCTTCACAAGGCACACCTGGGGATGGAGTTTAAAGGAGAGGCAAATGGGAGGGGCGGTTGCCGGGAATAATCCCTGAGTTCATTTGGTGTTCTGCTTTATCTGAATTCCTGGCATCCTCGCAACTGGTTTGATTTACTGCCGTACTACTTCACATCTGGAACTCCTTATCTTGCTTGCCCTGCCAGATTAATTACCTTATCTTGCCCTGTTGGATTTATAGTTGGAAGTTTTCTGCTTAAGACGTTTGGATTGGGGTATTTTCAGCCAAAGGCTGCTATAGGTTTGTCGAAGAACTTTTCTCCATGGTGGTGAGTTGAAAGGGACGTTGGGGGCACAGTTGGTGTTAATAAAGGGAGCAGAGGTGGGTTTCAAAAATTGTTGGAACCTACTCTGTGGATGTGGCCTCCTTTGTGGGAGTGGCTTGCTGCCCATGTGACCGGATATGAAATTATGAATTAGTACTTCGGTCGGTCCAAGTAGCTATTCAGAAACTCTGGCATTGAAGCATGCAAGTTTAAAGCTATCAAGTTACAAGATCCTTGCCAGTGGTGGGTTTCAAAAAATTTTGGAACCTCTTCTGTAGGTGTGGCCTGCTTTCCTGGTCCACTGGTGGAACCTCTTCTAACCAGTTCGGTAGATTTGACGAACCGGTTCTACTGAATAGGTGCGAACTGGTAAGAACCCACCTCTGAAAGGGAGTCATACCGGTTCTCTGGCTGTGTTGCCTTTGTGCCACACCCCGGGGTCATCGCAAGATGTGTGGGAGACCATTTATCACGTGGTTCACAATTTCCCTTCTTATTTTTGTGGCAGTGGGCTGTTAACTAGTAGGCCTTTTCTTTTTAACTCTTGTGGTGCACAAAGCTACCTTTCAGGCATGATTTGAACATGGATCCCAGTGCTGTTTTGTGGAAGGAGGCATCTGGCAGACCTCGGGCTATTCTGGATTATAACCTGCAGGGGGTCTGTGGATGGTGAAACCAAATACATAACTCTTAGCCAAGATGAGGGAGTTGGGTTTAATAGCCTGCTTTGTCCTTTGCCGCAAACTCCAAAGCACGGATAAGATGGCAGCCCTGTTTTATATATCTCTCTCTCACACACAGAAACACACACACCGCCCTCTCCAGGTACACAAAGTGAGTCCCGGGCTTAGGAAGACGAGATGGATGCTATCGGAAAAAGTTGCTTTTTTTCCCCACCCTGTTTGCAAGAAGAAGTCAGTGGGACCTCTCGCTGTGTCCGAACAGTCAAAGGATGCTTTGGTATCAGTGAGGAGGGCAGACTTTGAAAGCAGAGGCAAATCCAGGTTTCCTCCAAAATTGATAAAGGGACCTTTTAAGGATTGGCCGCTAAGAATGTACTTATTCCGTGTGCGTAGAGGGAATTCACAGCCTTTAGAAGGGACAAAAAAAACAAAAAAACAACAAAAAAAAAACCCCACCCTTCTCTGGCTATATCAAAGTTGGTATGAATAACAAGACTTGTCCTGCTGTCTTGTCGGGATTACCACTCCCAGCATTTACCTCGTTTCAAACTCTCGGAGCAAATAAATATCTTCCATTCTGCTTGTTAGAATACCGAAATTGCTGGCCTTGCTGAATAACTTCTGGAAAATAGTCTCGGGACCTGTCTTCACTACCACGGAAGGTGGGCTTTGCTTCCTGGATGGGGTATTAGGAGGCCGCAAGATCGCAATTCATTTTCAGCCAGCAGGCAAGAGGCCCTCCAGGCTGGCCTCCTGCCTTCCCACCTGGATGGAGAAAGGTTAACCAAGGTATGTAGGCTCACAACAACCCACAAGGGTTCCTCAAAGGGTGATGGAAAGGTCTGCTCCACCCACAAACCGTGACTGGATGCTGGTGTTGCTCTGAGGGGGAAGCTGCGACTGGAAGCGTTCCACGTCGGCCATGTTGATCTGGCTGCACATGGAGATATCCAAGGACTTCAGCAACTGGCACTTCCGACCGATGGACTTCAGGGTCCTAGAAAGGGGATACACCAATGGACGTTGGTCTCTGATGTTCTCCACCCACCTCCGTGAAGAAAGCTCTACTGTAACCTTGCCATCCCCGTCTCCTTTGTAAGATCATGTCTACAGTGAGGGACTCGTGGTTTGTATTCGCCAGAGAAAATGGGCAGGGCCCTTTGCAGGGGGAAAGGTTTCTCAACCAAATCTGGCAGGGATTTGGACAGTGAGGAGGTTGGGGAGGAACATGGGCCAGTCCTGGAGTCTGGGGAAGACCCTGATGAGGGCTCTGTGTCGGAGGCAGAGAGGGGGCCAGAGCCGTATGTGCCAGTTATCATCTGCCTTCAGAGTCAGACATCAGTGAGGCAGGCGAACAGCTGGGGCCTGTTCCCAGTGTGCGCATGCACATTGTTGCCAGGTGAAGGGAACAGCTAAGCAACAATGGTCAACTCAGGAGCAAACCCACAGGTGGACGGTGAATGGCCCCTCCCACAGGAAATAAAAGGAACGAAAGGGGAGTGGAGTTTGCAGGAGACAATTAGTTCATTCCTGTATTCTTGCCAAGTATTACGGCGTCTGAAAGATATCGGCCTGGCCACTCTCCAAGCCTGATAAAGGTTGGTAATTGTGAACAATCTTGAAAGAATGTGGGAGAGGAAAGTCTTTGCTGGAGAGGAATTCACTGTAAATTAAATAAAAGGGGTTTATCGGGACGAGGACTCGGCTTCGGGCTGCTGGGGAAACCTAGGCCAGAATACAGGGGTCTGCACCCACCCAGGCCCTGGACCGCTACTGGACTGCAGACCATCAGGAAGTGGGACACCAAAGTGGCAGGCCAACGCCTGAAGCTTCATTTGCACATACACAGGTTTTAGGTTAAGCGTGTGGAACTCTTCCCCTCAACCTATGGAGATACTCAGTCATCCAGATCATGGTTGTCCTAAAGGTGCTTTCTTTCAAGAGGCAACTGGACTTTCTGGTTTTCCGTTGAAGACGTTTCACTTCTCATCTAAGAAGAAGCTTCTTGGAGAAGCAAAATGCCTTGAAAAAAGCATTCCCCTCCGCTTGCCGAAACTACCGAAGCTGCTACCAATAGAACCAAAAAAGGTTGGGGACCCCCCCCCCCTGTTCTAAAGAATTTTAGAAGGTCAGCTGAGGAGCCTTTGGATTGGGAGGCCCCAAAGCATTCGGGGCTGACCCATCTCTTGCAAACTTCGCTCGCTTACCTGGGCGTCAGCTGGTTGCAGCCAGAAAGAACGAGATGCTGCAACCTGCACAAAGATTCAGCTGCCTCGGCAAAGCCTCCGTCTGTCAGGTTTGTGCAGTGGCTCAGCGCAAGGTGCTCCAAGCTCCGGCAGTTGCGTGCAACAGCGAGGAGGCTGGTGTCGGTGATGTTTGGCACGAGGCTGAGGGAGAGGTAGCGAAGATCTGGGAAGCTAATAACCTGGAGGGGAAGCGCAGAACCAAATCCTGCATGAGGAGCAAAGTGTACATCAGGCTGATAGGAAGTCACCCCTTTTCTCAATCTTGGCGACTTTAGCTGAGCTGCAGTGCCTCAGTGGTTAGAGTGCAGTATTGCAGGCTGCTTCCACTGACTGCCGGCCGACTGCAGTTTGGCAGTTCAAATCTCACCAGACCCAACAATTGGGGTCCTCATTTTACCAACCTCGGAAGGATGGAAGGCTGTCTCAACCTTGAGCCTGGTGAGATTCGAATTGCCGGGAGTCAGCAGAGGCAGCCTGCAGTACTGCATTCTAACCACTGCGCCACCACGGTCCTTGTCCCAAGATCTGCTTGCTCCAACCCAGGAGGCTCTGTACCTTGGCTATGCTCATGTCCGTCAGCTTCCCGCAGGCGGTCAGATCCAGCTCTTGCAGACGGGTCAAGGCGTTCAAAGAGGTTTGGCGCTGCTCTTGGGCCTTCTGTTGGTTGAGATGAATGACCATCATTTTATCCTGCTCCAGAAACTGGGGTGGGGGCAGGAAAAACCCCATGTTGCCAAAGTTCCTGCTGAACTTAGGGCCAGCATCTTTCTGTCAAAGCAAGGTCGGGAAGGGTGGGTAAAAGGAGCCGAAACCTTTCTCGGTTTCTCGGTTGCTTAGATGGCCAGGTCTCCTTCCCCCGCTCAGGTGTGCTCTAATGGCCATGATGGCTGGGGAAGTGGAAGTCCACGGATGTTGCAGACATCCAGAAAAGGACCGTAATGCTAGGCTTCCAAAACACGAAAAAGGAATTGGTGGTTTGCAGGCCGTTCCTGTGGCTATTTCAACCTCTCCTCACAGGACAACTTTCCCACCGTCACCGTGGAGGACAGCTCTTTCTCTCGGTTAGGTTATGTAAACATTTTGGGTGCTTGTGCTATCAGAACAAATGCTCACTGTTGTGGCCCGCCAGCAGCCAGAGGATCTGGTAGCAGATTCGGACAGTGAGGAGGTTGGAGGGGGGAGGGGGACATGGACCAGTCCTGGAGTCTGGGGAAGGCTCTGATGAGACGTGACCCGTCAAAAGCGCGGAGGACAAAATCGCGCTCGACGAAAGCGTGCATGTGATGTCATCACAGCGCGACGAAAAAAATTAAAAATTGAAATAAAATTAAAATTAAAGCAAGCCGATTCACATAAAGGTAAGGGTTAGGTTAAGGGTTAGGGTTAGGGTTAGGTTAAGGGTTAGGGTCAGGTTTAGAGCGTTAGCGTTAGGTTTAGCGTTAGGTTAAGGGTTAGCGTTAGGTTTTTCGTTACGTTAACGGTTAGGTTTAGGGTTAGATTTAGGGTTAGGTTAAGGGTTAGGGTTAGGGTTAGGTTTAGGGTTAGGTTTGGGGGGGTTAGGGGAAGGTTTCAGCTTTATTTTTACATTTTTCGATCACAGCACGATGTTTTCGTCGCACTGTGATGACGTCAAATGCGCGCTTTCGTCGAGCGCGATTTTGCCCTCCGCGATTTTGTGGTGGAACCCTGACGAGAGCTCTGCGTTGCTGGCAGAGATGGGACCAGTTATCAGCTGCCTTTGGAGTTGGACATCAGTGGGGCAGAAGAACAGCTGGAGCCTGTTCCCAAGTGTGTGCATGCGCAGAGCTGACAGGAGATGGGAATAGCTAAGGAACAAGGGTCGACTTGAGAGTAAGGCCACAGGTGGATGGTGAATGGCCTCTCCCATAGGGAATAAAGAGGAGCGAAAGGGGAGGAGAGTTTGCAGGAGACAATTAGTTCAATTCATTAGGGTGAAGATCTGTTCCTGACTTCTTGCCAAGTATCGTCTGCTACAGAGGGGCGTTTGAAAGATATTAGCCTGGCAGCTCTCCAAGCCTGATAAAGATCTGTAGTTGTGAAATCTCTTGAAAGACTGTTGGCCAGGACTTTGCTGGAGAGGAATTCACTTTAAACTAAATAAAAGGGGTTTTATCGGGACGGGGAGTCGGCTTCGGGGATGCCTAGATTAGGACACTCACCACTCAATAAGGTGCTTGGCCATTAGACAAAAAAAGTCTGTGTTTATGAGGTGAGATAGACCATTTAATCAATGGAACACTATGCCTCCAGAAGTTGTGAGTGCTCCATCACTGGAGGTGTTCAAGAAGAAACTGGACGTCTATTTGTCCGGGATGACATAAGGTTTCCTGCCTTGGGGTTGGGAGTGGAAGACCTCCAAGTTCCCTTCCAGCCCTATGACTCTATGATTGAGTATTTCTATGACTGATGTCCTCTCACCTCTTTGGCGCTTTCATGCTTCTTTCTGGGCTCCTCGATCCCCAACAAGCCCTCGTCGGTCAGTTCTTTACACCAAGCCAAGCGGAGGACAGTTAAGCGTAAAAGACTGGAAGTGATGGCTTGGACACTCCGGTTAGAAAGTGACACGCAAGACGACAGATCCAAAACCTGAAGGTTCTTGCTTAGAGCTTCGGCCAGAGAGAGCACAGTGCTGTCCTGCAGAAGAAGAAGAAAAGTTGATTGGCTTCATGTTCACTAGAGGGACCTCAGAGGGGGCATTGCTGTGTGTGAATTTTTACCTCAAGCTGGGAACATTCACATACAGGTAGTCCTTGATTTAGGGACTGGTCGAAGTCATGATGGATTCCAGCAAAGGCACTTAACAACCTGAATTTGAAATTCCAATGTCTCCCCCTGGTCCTCCCCTGCAGTCATTTGTCTTCAAGGTTTACATCAAACTTTAAACTGCCGGAAGGAAGCCACCTTCTTGGCTTCATCACTGGCCAAAAATAAGTCCTTATCAGTACATGTTTTTGGTAGTAGCCACTGTAGTAGTGGATTGGCTGCAATCTGTCTCTACATTCACCCTGCAGTCTGCATTACAGCTATTTAGAGCTCCCGTGGTTACAGGACCTAAATTTTCATCTTTCCCTCCCCAGAAACTAGTGTTTACTTCCAGTTTTCAACAAAATACACCACTGGTGAAATTCTTTTTTTTTTTTTACTACCGGTTCTGTGGGCATGGCTTGGAGGGCATGGCAGGGGAAGGATATTGCAAAATCTTCATTCCCTCTCCACTCCTGGGGGAAGGATACTGCAAAGTCTCCATTCCCTCCCCACTCCTGGGGCCAGCCAGAGGTGGTATTTGCTGGTTCTCCAAACTGCTCAAAATTTCTGCTATCGGTTTTCCAGAACCTGTCAGAACCTGATGAATTTCACCCCTGAAATACACCCAATGGCAAATAAAGTGTTTGCTTAATATGACATGTTGACTTGATGACTACCACAAAAATGGTCAAAATATTGGGGGATGATGGTTGTGCGATGACCTGCTTTACCCCGACATAAGCTAGGATTAAAATTGAGGGCTCCATTATGCTCTTATGTCTAGGACTACCTGGATTGCATTAAGCCAATTATTTAACCATGGTTTAGTGAAGAAAGCACTTAACACAAGATCCACATGTTATATTAAGCTAAAGCCAAAGCAGCTCCTTATGGCTTAGCACAGTGTGTGTGTGAACCAACGGTTGACTCATACCGCTGACCTCAAAGAAATCAAAGAACCATCACAGAACTTACCCTGACTAATGAACAAAAGGCAACCTTCAAAGATTTTAGCTTGGGAGGTCTTGTGTTTGTGCCAAAAGCTTTCACGAGCTCAGTGCAGCTGACCAGACTGCATTCAGACACATCCAAGCTCTGGAGATGCTTCAGGTGCGAGATTCCCTGGAAGCCAGCATCAGTCAGCCGCGGGAGCTTCCCCAGGCGCAGGCACTGGAGTGCGAAAAGCCGGGAGCTGATGGACAGGCCAGCCTGGTCCGAAAGCTCAGAGCAGCCGCTGAGGTCCAGGGTGGTCAGATGGGGTTGGTGCTGACACAGGACACTGACCGCCTCGTTGGTCAGATCCCGGCAAGCCTGCAAGATGAATTCCTGCAGCTGCAGGTTCCCCACTTGCACCAAGGTCCTCATTGCCTGGGTGTTAATGTTGGTGCCGCTCAAATCCAGAGACTTCACGCCAGCGGCTCGCCGGCCAAGAAAGTGTACGAGGTTGCGGAAAGACAACAGGGCCGAGGAGTTGTAGTTGTGGGAGCCGCTGTAGCTGTCGAACTCAAAGGTAAGGTGGCAGCGGGCCAGGGCCAGCTTGGCCAGCTGTGGACAACAGCTGATCAGACGGTTGAAAGTGAGATCGGACAAGTACCTTACGCTGGACATGTTCAGTTCCTGCAAATTGGCTAGCGCTTCTTGGGCTTGCAATAAGATCTCTTTTTTGGAGAGCAGGGTGCCGGACATGAAGATGCTGTTGCAACCGCTCAGGTCCAGGGCTACGAGGTTGGGGCAAGCCAAGAGGAGCTCCTCGAAGCTGGCTTCGGTCAGGCAGCTGCCGTTCAGGCAGAGGCTGCGCAGGTGGGGGCCCAGGTAGTTGGCGGTGCATTTGACGACGTCGCGGGAAGTGGTAGAGCTGTCCAAGTTGGCCATCTTGACGTTGTATACGTGCCTTTGGGCCAAACCCCGGATGGTGCCCAGGGAAGCGGAGGTAGCTGGGATGTTGTAGAGGACATTCTCCTAGAATTGAAGCAAAGCAGGGTCTGTCATGGAGACGTGCAAGCAGCCCTCGACTTACGACCATTCATTTAACCACAGGTTGAGCAAAGCCTGGGAAAAATGTGACTTACAAGCCCGTCCTTGAAGTCACAGCGGCTGCACCACTCCCCTATGGTCATGTGACCGCATTCCAGGCGCTTGGCAACCAGCTTGCATTTCCAACGGTTGCCATGGTAATGGCATCGTGATTGGCCGACTGTCCAAGTTGACTTCCAAACAAGCAAAATCAGTTGGGGAAAGCCGGATTCAGGGAAAAAACCCATGATTCGTTGAACGATTGCGAGATTTGTTTAACACATATGAAGATTTACTTGATAGTCATAATTAAGATGGCTATTAAAAAAACACCTGTCTACTCATGGGATGACTCATTTTACGACTGCAACAACTTGCAATGGAAAATTGCAATTCCCCATTGCGGGTTTTCAGTCAAGGATGGCCTACATTCCCAAGGAGGCCAATTTGATATACCGTACTTCCGAATCGATTGCCAATATCTTTTTGATGTTTGGAGTAACATTTTATAGAGGAAGAAGCGTGGTTTTTGGATCCCCTTCTTTTAAAGAAGGGAGTTTGAAAAGGAGATCTGGGAAGTGAAACACTCTTATTCCCATTCTTCACAATCATGTAAAACGAGCCAAGCTTCCCCACTGTAACGTAACATATTAACATATGTGGATATGCATATTAACACCCGCCACAGGGGTGGGCTTCAAAAATTTTAGCAAGGGGTTCTCTGCCTGGTTGCTGGGTGGACATGGCCCTGGTGGGCGTGGCCTAGTCAGCCTACTGCTACCATGGCAGGGTGGTGGTGGGTGTTTTTGCCCTCCCCGGGCTCCGGAGGCTTTCCTTGAGCCTCCGGGAGGGCAAAAACAGCCTCCCCAGGCTCCGGAGGCCCGTTTCCAGCCTTCCTGAATTTCTGATAGGCCTGTTTTTTGCCCTCCCGTGTGCGCCCTGCACTTACCTGCATCCCAAACAGGCTGAGTGGGGATTCCTGGGAGAGGCGGGGCAAGGTGGGCAGGGCCAGCCAAAAAGTGGGATTTGGGGGAATCTTAGCTAGAGATCCAGCAGCCCGCCCCTGCATACAGTCACTGGCAAATTGGAAGGCTGGGATGATGCTCCCAAATCAGTTTAAAAAATGCCCAATCCTGATACAAGTGAGATTTTCCAAAAAGGGGATTGCCTTTAGAAGGAATAGAAAGCATAGGCGAGTGTGTTGAAGCCCACAAAGGTTTTACCTGTCGCAGAGAGTCTAGGGCTGCAAAATACCAGGTTCGGTCAACCAAAGACGCCTCTTTTTGGTCAGAGATAGGTAGAAAATTCAAGATATAAGTGATGACCTATAAAGGAGAAAGCAGAGGCCAACTTAGTTGTTCAAACTGGGAAAAGAATCATTTTATCCAATGGGAAACGTCATCTAAAAG
The DNA here is from genome assembly GCF_051295495.1 of Thamnophis sirtalis. Lineage (NCBI taxonomy): Eukaryota > Metazoa > Chordata > Lepidosauria > Squamata > Natricidae > Thamnophis > Thamnophis sirtalis. The sequence continues at coordinate 36,424,517 of NW_028261394.1, read as the reverse complement.
TTCTTTTTTTAAAAATGTTTTATGTGACGTTCAGAATCTGCTGAATTTCATCACTTTTTTTTTCAGTGCGGTTGTAACTTTGAACGGTCACTAAACAAACTGTTTGCAAGTCGAGGACTACCTGTATTCTTTCCAGAATTTAAAATGACACCAACTGAATCACTGCACAGAAGTCTTCAGATACGCCAACATTTTGACCATTTATTGCCATCAAGTCCAATGCTTTCTGATGCAAAGACAGCCTCTAATTTGCATCGACATTTTGACTAGTTGAACAATATGTTAACTGTTGAAAAAGGAAACATCCGATTCTCTTCTGCTTCGGCTTAATGTAGCACGAGTGAAGTTAATTTCAGATATTTGTCTGATGGGAAACCATGTGGCTTAGAAGAAGGAAGTCTTCTGCAAATCTTATTATCCACTTTTTCAGTTTCATTTGCTCATAAAATGCCAGGGGTTGCTGACCTTTACAAAGAGCCAGATGTGATAAAGCTTATAAAATAGTAAATAATTTACTGTAATTGTCTCTGCACAACAACACCATTGTACGTGTGAACAAGTGTTCTGAGAACAGCAGCTATTATCTATAAGAAAATAATTCAATTACAGTACTTGTTTGTTTTATCTGGATTGAAAAAAAAAGCCACCATATCTCCTTCTGGTTTGAGGTGGATGAGTTTTTATGCTTACCTACGTTGGGAGCAGTGGTGGGTTTCAAAAATTGTTCGAACCTACTCTGTGGGTGTGGCCTCCTTTGTGGGAGTGGCTTGCCGCCCATGTGACCGGATGGGAGTGGCTTGCTGCCCATGTGACCGGATATGAAGATGCCGACAACACTTGTCAGAACCACCTTCAATTACCTCACACACAGCACTGGCATGCATAAGAATATGATATAAACTTGTTTTTTTTAAAGGCATCTTTGGTTTGCGTTAAAACAACTTCAACACACGCAATGTTCTGATTGCACCACAAACGCAGGAGTCATCCTTACCTTTCACAGAGGCACTGAGTTTTATAGATATGAGCATGATAGTGTAGAATAATCCTATCCAAGGACCAGTGGTGGGTTTCAAAAAATTTTTGGAACCTCTTCTGTAGGCGTGGCCTGCTTTCTGGGTCCACTGGTGGAACCTCTTCTAACTGGTTTGGTAGATTTGACGAACCGGTTCTACCAAATAGGTGCGAATTGGTAGGAACCCACCTCTGGTTGGGGGTTTGCCATAAACCTATTCTGATCTAGATGAGATGTCACCATCAAAACGAACAAGTATTTTGAGAAAAAATTAAAGTACGCTATAAGTCACAGTTTACAAGTTACAGCCTACGTAACTTGGAACTACAGTTGGGCCCATGCAACTGGAAATGGCTGAATCAGACAATATCCAGTTTATTTTAGCACCATGCAATAAAAACCAGTCAGAATTTTTGTTAATATGGTGAATTATAGAAACAACTGAATGATCTGTTAGTCTATCTTCTATCTATCTAGTCTTAAATGAATGGGTTTATGAAGCTTTGAACAAAGAAATTAAAAAATAATAATGTTTAGCAGTGTTTTAAGTTCTATAAAATCATTTTCCGAAGCAACTTTTTCAAGGAGTGGCTTTCATCCCAGAAAATCTGTGTTTGTTTTAAAATAAAAAGACACATTTTCAAAAGCAGTTGTGCTCAAAAAGGCAACAAGTTATCTCAGTGGGAAATGAAAAAAGGGGTGGGTTTTTTGTTTTGTTTTTACATATATGCAGTGCAGTGGTGAAATTCAAAAATTTCCCCTACCGGTTCTGTGGCCGTGGCTTGGTGATCATGTGACTGGGTGGGCGTGGCTACACAACTGACTCACACACAATGTAAAAGCAGCTGGACTTAACACAAAATGACCACTGCAACAAGCAGGGACCTCACAGACAATCAGGCACAGCTGATAGGTAGTAAAAAAAATGCTTTAAAAAGTAAAAAAAAAAAAGTTCCCACGATTGCCACAGCTGATTGTCGGATAGCTGATCCTTGGAACTTTTTTTTTTTACTTTTTAAAGCATTTTTTTTACTACTAGCTTGGGCGAACCGGCCCAAACTGGTAGCATTTCACCCCTGATGCAGTGACATGTGTATTAAACATGTCACTGCATCATGTCACATGAGGGGAGTGCTACAATGCACTTCAGGAAATGAGGTCTGGATTGGGGTTGGTTTTCTTTCTTTAGAGCAGTTTCAGTTACGTGATGAGAGTCTGTGGCCAAACCTTTCAATGGCAAAATGATTATTTTCACGCTAAGTTCCTACAGCGACATCAGACAGTTTCAGATGGAGTAATTCAGTGTATCACCTCCATGCCTTCCTAATAGGATTTTATTACCCACTTCAACATTCCAGTTCCAGACAGTTGTGTATCTGTCCTAGAAATGTGGTCATAAGATCCTACTATTAGAGAAAACTGTTTTTTTTTTAAAATTAATGTGGCTATCAATCTTTACTCATTGCTTGACCCTGATGCCCTGTTTTGGGTCATCCAGTTACCTACGCCTTGTTGAATGTGAAAATTATCCTGTTGTTTAAACACGACATAAGCCAATTTTCATGTACAAACAGGGGGATTCTTTCATTTAAAAGGGTTTCCAATGCAAGAACAGAATAAACGAACCCGCAGCAGTAAATATCTATATCTAAACTATGATAACGATTGGAAGAATTTCACTCTGATCTAAGAAACTAAAAACAAAAATAGAAGGAAATATTAATAGCTCAGGATTGAATAGTACAGTCTTTGGTACTCTCTGAGTTTGATTGTTTTCTTGCAGACATTTCACTACCTAATTAGATAAAATCATTAACCTAGTGAGTGTGACTTACTCCCTGTTTATATATAGTATATTGCCTTGCCAGTGTTGGTAAGGATGTGGTTTTCTCCTTGGCCATTCTTTGAATAGGATATTCTCTTTTGCTTGACTGTTGGTCTGGTTTTAATCCCTGCTTATCTGGGTGTTGGTTGCTGGAGAGGATGTCTTCTGATCTTTTCATTTCCTTCTTAACTTTATTATCTCTTTTAAGTGGTCTATAAATGTGACTTGTCTCTTTGTGTTTATAAGTTGATTGAAGATTTGTTGCAGGAATTCACTAGTGATTTTGGATTTAGCTTGATCTAGGATTCTCATCACAGTTTCCCAACTTAAACTATGGTTGACTCCATGTGTTGTGAAATTAATTAATGAGTTTTCATTGTGTCTGGTGATTGCTGGTTGATTTTCAGAAAAGGGGAAAGGGGGGGGGTCAAGAAAAAGAATTGCACTTATTGCTCAAAATCCAGGCTTTCAAATTCTGCCTCAAAGTACCGTGAAAGTGTGAAGAAGTTCCGTGAGCGACTAACAATAACAAAATGTAATGTTTACTTGAATGCAGTCAATTTTGTATCATGTAGTTTTAACTCTTGATCAGGAATTCCAGGATATATTTTTTTCAAATATTTGAAAAAAAAAATTGAAGATCCTAGAAGTTTGAAAATCCATCCCCTCGGGCATAACACAATTTATTTGGTTTTGGTATACCACATTGTGTGAACCTACTCACTTGTTGAACTTGATGCGTTCCAGTTAGGATCAATTATTATACATCAATTATTTTTATTCCTCAGCAATTAAAAAAAGTAGTAGGAACTTGGTTACCCAGGGCAAGGAATCTCTTGTTAGCCCTGTGTTGGGTCTGCATAAAATAGAATAGAATAATAGAATTGGAAGGGACTTTGGAGGTCTTCTAGTCTAACCCCCTGCTTCAGCAGGAAACCCCACACCACTTCAGACAAATGGTTATCCAACATCTTCTTAAAACATTCAGTGTTGGGGCATTCACAACTTCTGCAGGCAAGTTGTTCCACTGATTAATTGTTCTAACTGTCAGGAAAGTTCTCCTTAGTTCCAAGTTGCTTCTCTCCTTGATTAGTTTCCACCCACAATTTCCTCTAAACCTTGCTATTTTCTTTTTGAAATCCTATGTGGGTCTCACACTTTCTGAATCACTTTTCAGGAACAGACGTCCTTGCTGCTAAAGAATTCCATCCGCCGGCCAGTGTCGACTGGCGACTACCCGGAGGAGAGCCTTCTCTGTGGCTGCTCCGACCCTCTGGAACGAACTCCCCGTGGAGATTCGGACCCTCACCACCCTCCAGGCTTTCCGCAAAGCCTTTAAAACCTGGCTGTTCCGACAGGCCTGGGGCTAAAGAGCTGTTGCCCCCGTCTCGAATGGTATGACTGTTGTGTGTTTTAAATTATGCATTGTTATGCTTTGTTTTTTTAAATTTTTTGTCTGTATCCCCCTTCCCTGGTTTGAGTTGTGAGCCGCCCTGAGTCCCCTTCGGGGGAAAAGGGCGGCATATAAATATAATAAACTGAACTGAACTGAACTAAAGAAGCAAGAATCTGAGTGGACCCAAGGTTATTTTAGAGCCTAGGAAGAGCAAATACACAGTTCCTCATTTAGTCAGCTCAAGATGCATCGTAAAGCATCTGTGCATAATTATCTCCTAAGCATTTTGTTCAGCACAATCACGTTTTCCTCCTTCAGGACTATGCACTGCAGTTTCCCCCCCAAGCATTAAAAAAAAAAATCAAAAACATTGCTTTATATAACAATCCCAGCCATGCCAGCCAATAATCCTCCTTGCTCCTTTTAAAGCACTATTTAGCTCCTTGCTCCTTTTAAAGCATTATTTAGCTGCAGCCCAGCTCCTCAGGTTTCATATCATAAAATACCTTATGCCACCAGACTTGAAATATTGGACTTAGACAACTTAGAACTTCGCCGCCTTTGGTCCCACCGAAGCGTAGCACATAAAATTATCTGCTACAATGTCCCACCTGTCAATGAATACTTTCAGCTTCAACCACAACAACACACACAATAGATACAAACATATGGTAAACCCTCCAAACTTGATTGCAGAAAATAAGACCTCAGCAACAGAGTGGTCAATGTCTGGCAGGCACTACCTGACTCTGTGGTTTCTTCCCCAAACCCCCAAAACTTTAACCTTAGACTGTCTTCTGTTGACCTCACCCCATTCCTAAGAGGTCTTGTATAAGTGCACCAACATGCCTACCATCCCAGTACTCCCTTGTATTTGTATTCATTTTATGTATTCATAGTCATGTTTATACTTATATATGTTATCTAAAACATGCTTGACAAAATAAATAAGAATAAATAGATAAATAAAATCCTGCAGCTGGAAAGGAGGACCCCCAAGCATCATCCAGTTAGTCCAACTTTGGGCAGCAACATCACGATCCAGGTGGCTGCCCTGCCTCTTCTTCCACCACCACTTCAAGGTAGGCTGTTTGGCTCCCCTGCGCATCTTTCACCGTTAGGAAGTTTTTTTCCTTTAGGGGGATGCAAAACGTAGGAACCTGCGAATTATGCACGCGGCTAAGATCAAAGAAGGAAAAGGATGATAACCCGGAGGATGACAAATAGGACATTTAAGGAACAACCGCGAAAAAATGCTAGCTCCTGACACGCGTTTGCAGACACGCCCGGATGCACCTACGCGGTTCAAGGACGAAGTTCAAAGAAGAAAAAGGATGAAGAGAAATAGGACATTTAAGGAGCAACCGCGAAAAAAATGATAGCGCCCGACACGCGTTTGCAGACACGTCTGGATGCAAACACGCGAGTCGAGTGCGGAGCGCAGTGCTGAGCAAACCTGGCAGGGCTCCACATGAGCAGCATACCCGCGTCCTTGGCCGCCCTTACCTCTACGGGCAGCCTGCAGGTGTCCATCGCCGGCCGGAGGTCATAAGATGAGCGAAAACACAGATGATGCGGAGCCGCCTCCAACGGCCGGCCCCGCCCACCAGCTCCTCCCCCGCGTTCCACGATCCCCAGGGCGACGGCGCGATGCTTGTCGGGAACTGTAGGCCTTCCAGAGGAAAGCGTTTCTGGACGGCGCTGATGTGACGCAAATGCCGCCGCGCCGGAAGCCTCGCTGGTGGTGAGTTGGTGGTGGACTTGCCTGCGTGCCCTGTAAGGCTGGCCGGGGAGTCGCCATGGCGGTGAGTCGGGCCTGGGGGGGACGGGATCAAGCAAGGGCGAGCGCGGGGGGGATAGTTAAATCAAGATCGAGGAATGGGATAATTTTTAATTTTATTTTTAAAATATGGCCTTTTATTCCCCCCCCTCCCAGCCCAAAGGAAAGGTAGGAACCAAAGGCAAAAAGCAGATATTTGAAGAAAACAAGGATACGCTCAAGTTCTACCTACGAATCATCCTGGGGGCGAATGTAAGTATGGGGCGCTGGATCTCGGGGGTGGAGGGGGGAGGAGATGAGCCAGGGCAGCCTGCTTATTTTTGCTCAGGGAAGAAGAACAGAACAGAATTCGTTATTGGCCAAGTGTGATTGGACACACAAGGAATTTGTCTTTGGTGCAGAAGCTCTCAGTGTAAATAAAAAGACAAGATACGTTCGTCAAGGATAATAAGGTACAACACTTAATGATAGTATAGGGTACAAATAAAAAATCAGGAAACAATCAATATCAATATCAATCATAAGATACAAGCAACAAAGTTACAGTCCTGCAGTCATATTGGGAGGAGATGGGTGATAGGAACGATGAGAAGACTAATAGTAATAGCAGCCTTAGTGAATAGTTTGACACTGGTGAAGGAATTATTTGTTTAGCAGAGTGATCGTGTTTGGGAAAAAACTGTCCTTGTGTCTAGTTATCTTGGTGTGCAGTGCACTATAGCGTCATTTTGAGGATAGGAGTTGAAACAATTTATGTCCAGGATGTGAGGGGTCTGTAAATATTTTACAGCCCTATTTTTGACTCGTGCAGGGTATAGGTCCTCAATGGAAGGCAGGTTGGCAGTAATTGTTTTTTCTGCAGTCAACCAAAACTGTTGTCATCATAACTGATATTATCCTAAAAGAGGACCTGACCTGGGGAGCTCACATTGCAGCGCTGGTCAAGAGGGCTCAGCAGACATTATATTACCTGACATTTCTCAGGAAACAACAACTGAATGAAAAACTGCTGGTGACCTTCTACTGCTGCACCATAGAGAGTATTTTAACTTACTGCGACTGTGTATGGCTTGCCAATTACACAATGGCAGATAGGACAGCGCTCCAGAAGGTTAAAGTCATTGCCCAGAGGATCATTGGTTGCCCTCTTCCCTCTTGGGAAGAGATTTATAGCTCCCACTGCCTTAAGAAAGTTCAAAGCATTCTTAAAGATCCATCTCATCCTGGGCACACCCCCACCCCCTTTTTAACTATTACCATCTGGCAGACGGTACAGGATAATAAAAACAAGGACAAACAGGCTGAAAAACAGCTTCAATCTCAGAGCGGTAACTATATTGAATTCTACTGTATAGTGCAATATTAATGCAATATCAGGGGCTTTCAATTCAATGGCATAGAATGTGAAGGATGTGCTTTTTTGTTTTATTTTTGTAGTTTTCTTATGTATGATGTACACAGAAGATGGCATTTAATTTTGTGGTATGGGGTGCAATGACAATATTAAACAAAATCTTTTTTTAAAAAAAATCTTAAAAGCTGCAGCTATAGCTTCCTTCCCCCCCCCCCCCAATTGGGGCAGCAATAACTGCTCAAGTCCCAGTCCACAAAATCCTATTTTTGAAGGTAAAAAGTGGAGTTGAAGTTTGATTGGGGGACTTAACAAGTATAGATGGAGCAATGGTGGTGTAGTAGTAATGCAGTCTACTTCTGCCTGCAATTTGGCAATTCGAATCCTCACCAGGCTCAAGGTTGATTCAACCTTCCATCCTACCGAGGTGGGTAAAATGAGATCCCAAAGTGTTGGCAGGATGCTGACTCTAAACCACTTAGAGAGGGCTGTAAAGCACTGTAAAGTGGTATATAAGTCTAAGTGCTATTGCTAGATTTTGTCAATCTTAGCAACTGGAACATGGGATCTTCAGTTCCCAGAATTCCCCGGCCAGCATTGCTGGGAGTTAGAACATAGAACATCATTGGAGTTGGAAGAGACTTGGAGATTGAAGTCCATACGTGTTAAAGTTGTCTAGTTTGAGAAATGGCTTTAAACAAAGAGCTCAATGTGTCTTCCTCTTTCGCTCTTATTCTGATATCGTTTCCTTCCAGGCCATTTACGGAATTGTCAACCTTGGGGTCTTCTACATAACAGCCACCATTTGGACGTGGGTGAGTTCTATATATTTTCAGACTGTCATTTCTTTAGAGTCAGGGACTGTCAATTTGTGTTGCACACCGAGAGTTTGGGGGGGGGGGGGATGGAAGGTTGATTCAGGAGTGTTCTTTGTATTTCACTCCTTTCTGCAAAGAAAGAAGTCTTTATCAACCTGTTTAAAATATTGGCTAGGAGAATAATCATATTCAACTGCCATCCTTCTGTCTTCACCAATCTTCCACAACTGAGATTCTGTATCATGTTTGTAAACTTGGGGGGAGGGGGTGTTCTGACCTAGGCTTTCTGAGAAAGCATAAATCACAATCTTAGTCCCCAAAACTCTCTTTTATTTATACTATAAATTATGGCCATTCACAGCCCACAAGGCTTCACAAACTATGTGAAGATTCTGACAGATGTCTGCTCGAGTTGCCACAATCTTTCAGGGGAATGTTGATAAACACCCACCTTATCTCCCTGGGAATGCTGTCAGAGACCTAATTGCCAAATGCAGAGCAAGGACAAATTTAGTACAGAGTCAAACAGAACTTTTCAAAGCTTGAACTGACCAGATGAACTAATTGCTTCCTGCAAAAGCTCACCTCCCGTTTGCTCCTCTTGTATGTCTTATGGGAGGGGCCAATCATCTCCAAGCCTTACTCCCAAGTCGACCCTGTTTTCTTAATTGTTCTTGCCTTCTGGCAGCTCTGCGCATGCGCACACTGGGAACAGGCTCCCGCTGTTCTTCTGCTTCACTGATGTCAGACTCTGGAGGCTCTGGAGGCAGCAAATAACTACCAGATGGCCTTGGTCCCATCTCTGCCTCTGACACAGAGCCCTCGTCTGACCCTTCCCCAGATTCCAGGACTGCCCTGTGTTCCTTTCCAATCTCCTCCCTGTCTGAATCTGCTGCCAGGTCTCTGGCCGCTGGTGGGCCACAACAGGAGGCTCCACATGTAATCATCAGTAAACCATTCTTCCATTACAGCTGTCTTAATCTTTAACAGAAGTGTTTGCATCCAGTTGTGCCCAGTAATCCTGGTTAAAAAGATTGCATCAGCTACAAAATATGTTTCTCTTCATGTCTATCTTTGCCAAGTACAAACCTTTGTGCGCTTCTCAAACTTTGTGTACTTAACTGAAGTGGTATCTCCAAAGTAGGAGTATCTCCGAAGATTTTTACTGATTTTACTGATTTTTTTTTTCCTGGCTGATTTTCATATCCTCCCTTTAGGTTGCCTTTGTGTTCAGCTTGATGGTCTATGGGGCCAGCTACCAATCCATGAGGTCAATGGCCAAGCCTACTTTTGGAGAGGGCGGCAGCCTCGCCGATGGCGGGATTGATCTGAATATGGAGCAGGGAATGGCAGAGTGAGTGTCAACACTACCTAAGTCCAGGTGAGCAGATCCTGCTGCCTGAGCGCATACGTAGTTTTCCTTCATAGCTGTTCTGACCTAGGCTTCCCCCAAAAGCCGAGTCCTGGTCCCAACCAAACCCCTTTTATTAAATGAATGTGGATTCCTCTCATTCACATTCATCAAGGCCTGGCAAAGAGTCTTTCAAAGGAGTATTTGTGACCACAGACCTTATCTATCTTGGAAAGCTGCCATGGAAATATTTTCCAATTGAGGTGCTGTGCCAGGAAAGACTGGGCACAGAGCCTCTGAGATTCAGGGACAGATCTTCACACTCCTGAAACAAATCTAACGAAGGAACGAACGAATTGTTCCCTGCAAAAGCCCACTCCCCTTTTATTTCCTATGGGAGAGGCCAATCACCTTCCACCTGTGGCTTTACTCCCAAGTCGACCCTGATTTCTGAGTTGTTCTTTTCTTCTGGCAGCTCTGCGCATGCGCACACTGGGAACAGGCTTTAGCTGTTCCTCTGCCTTACTGCTGTCTAGCTCCGTGGGCGCCTGATCACTGCCAGACGGCCTCGGCCCCGCCTCTGCCTCCGACGCAGAGCCCTCACTAGAGCCTTCCCCAGCCTCCAGGACTGGCCCATGCTCCTCCCCAACCTCCTCACTGTCCAACTCTGCTGCCACCTCTGCTGGCCACTGGCGGGCCACAACAATAGCCTCAATCAGTGGAGGGACACACTGGTCCCAAGGCCACCTGCATCTCCTTGTGTGTGAGACCTCCCCAAAACATATTTTTAATAGAATGTTAATTTTTAACATATAATTAATAAATTGATAACAGATGGATAATTGTGTTAACAATTGGGTTCTCGGTGTTCACTGAGCTTGGTTGTTTTCTTGCAGATGTCTCATTACTAATCGAGGTAACCTCATCAGTGTGCATGGGAGAGTGGTGTTCAGCAAACTCTGAACCTAAAGCAATCTGTTCCATTGCTGAATATCTTCTACTACTAAAACCACATCTTCTAATGTTCAGTTGTGATCAACATCCCTGCACTTTCTGCCTGTTAAGTCCAGTCCTGCCTCTTGGAATAAGCAGATGAGAAATCATCTGCATCTTCTGTGTAACTTCAGATATTTAATAATAACTCTCCAGTCTCTCTTTATAGGTAGTCCTCAACTTACGACCATAATTGGGAACCAGAACCTCCAGTGCTAAGTGAGGGTGATTGTTAAGTGACATGTGCCCGGTGTTATGACCCCTTTTTGTCAGGGTTGTTCAGCAAATCAAGGCAGTTGTTATGTGACTCATGTGATCATTAATGCAAATTCAGCTTCCCCCGTGGACTTTGCTTGACAGAAAACAGCTGGGAAGGCTGCAAGGGCCATCCCAGGCCATCTCCCTGGGCGTGACCTGTCAAAACCGCGCCCGATTAAACCGCGTCGCTGACGTCATCAACAGGGTGACAACAGCCAGCGCGGAGAAAGAAGGGCGCTTTAAATAGTGCTTTGAAAGCAAGCCGATTCAACTTAAGGTAAGGGTTAGGGTTAGGTTTAGGGTTAGGTTAAGGGTTAGGTTTAGGATTAGGTTTAGGGGGGTTAGGTTTAGGGGTTAATTTTAGGTTTAGGGTTTACAGCGTGCTTCTGTCTCCGCTCTGTTGTTGCCCTGTTGATGACGTCAGTGACGCGGTTTAGTCGGGCGCGGTTTAGTCGGGCACGGTTTTGTGGGTGAACCCTTCCTGGGATCCTACAGTTGTAAATGCATATCGGTTGCCAAGTGCCCAAATTTGGGTCACACAACTGTTGGGATGCAGTGATCATAAGTTTGAAGACAAACTGCAACTCACTTTTTTCAATGCCGTTGCAACTCAAAGAGTTACTAAACTTAGGATTGTAAGCGGACGACTGCCTGTAGTTTTCTCCAGATTCATCATTCCTTAATAGTCCCTAAACCATTCTTCCTAGGACTTTATTCAACACTGTTTGCTTTCAATTGTTAACAATAATAGAGCCAGGGTGGTTAGAGTGCAGTACTGCAGGCTACTTCTGCTGACTGCCAACTGCCTGCAATTTGGCAGTTCAAATCTTACCAGGCTCAAGGTTGACTCAGCCTTCCATCTTCCCGTGACCCGTCAAAACCGCGGTCCACTAAAGCGTGCCCGATCAAAGCGCGTACGTGACGTCATCAGCAGCGCGACAAATAAAATTAAAAATAAATTAAATTAAAATTAAAATAAAATTAAAGCAAGCCGATTCACATAAAGGTAAGGGTTAGAGTTAGGTTAAGGGTTAGGGTTAGGTTAAGGGTTAGGGTTAGATTTAGGGTTACATTAAGCGTTAGGATTAGGTTTAGGGTTAGGTTAAGGGTTAGCGTTAGGTTTAGCATTAGGTTAAGGGTTAGGTTTAGGGTTAGGTTAAGGGTTAGGTTTAGGGTTAGGTTTGGGGGGGTTAGGGTAAGGTTTTCGCGTTAATTTTAAATTTACCGCTCACAGCGTGCCGTTTTCGTCGCGCTGTGATGACGTCACGTACGCGCTTTCGTTGAGCGCGCTTTAGTCTACCGCGGATTTGTGGTGGAACCCCATCTTCCGAGGTGGGTAAAATGAGGACCCAGATTGTTGGGGGAAATACGCTGAATCTGTAAACCGCTTCACCAAGCCACACCCACAGAACCAGTAGTAAAAAAAAATTGAATCCCACCACTGCTCCAGATGTTGCTGAATGTTAACTCTTGAGACCCAGTCCACAAGGCCAATGGGGAAGGATGCTTGCAGTCACCCTTCAGCCTCGAAAAGACCATATTTCCCATCTATGATTCATGTGGGGATTCACTGATACTTCACCCATGCTCTGTTAAACCTCAACTATGGTTCATAGCACAAGAAGCAACTTCCTGCCCTTCCACCATTCGTATATGTGGATGCTACAATCATCAATGAGCCTTGGTGGTGCAGTGGTTAGAATACAGTACTGCAAGCTACTTCTGCTGACTCCCAGCAATTTGGCAGTTCGAATCTTACCAGGCTCAAGGTTGACTCAGCCTTCCATCCTTCCGAGGTGGGTAAAATGAGGACCCAGATTGTTGGGGGAGATAGGCTAACTCTGTCAACCGCTTAGAGAGGGCTGTGAAGCACTGTGAAGTGGTATATGTCTTAAGTGCTATTGCTATCTCAAACGGATCGCAATAATCCAGAAACTGGTCAGCAAATCCATGATTTCTTAGCATAACTTGAGGCCAAGCCTCTTCTCTGTCTTTTAACCAGACGGTTGTAGTGCTTTTCTCTCTCTTCCCAAGTCAATCCTGTTCAGGCACAGTCTACATTTTTGATCCTCCGTACCCTTTTTTAAGCCAGTCCTTTTCATTTCTGGAATGGAACGTTGGAGAACAATAGAAGACGCTGAGACTTTGATCTTCTGCTCTAATCAAAATCAGCCTTTTTTTCTTTCCACCCTCAGGCATCTGAAGGATATGATTTTGCTTACCGCCATTGTCCAAGTGCTCAGTTGTTTTTCCCTCTATATGTGGTACTTTTGGCTCTTGGTAAGTTTCTTTTCTTACTTATTTGTCCACAGTGCATTCTTCCTCTTTCCAGCTACTGTATTTTTCGGAATATAAAATGCTCCGGAATAAGCAGAAGCACCTTAGTTTTTGGGAAGGAAAATAAGAAAAAAAAAATCTGCCTCTGCCTACCAGCATCCATTGGTTTTTCCTCTGGCTACTGTCCTTAGCTTCAGCACATTAGCCTGATTCAGCATGAGCAGCTGATTGGCGGGTGGATCAGCCTCGGGGGATACCCCCAATCAGCTGTTCCCAGAGGTGAACTTTAGCAGCAGGTTCGCTGGTTGTGAAGACCCAGATTGTTGGGGGGGGGGGGCAATATGCTAACTCTGTAAACCACTTGAAGAGAGCTGTAAAACGGTATATAAGTCTAAATGCTATTGCTATTGCCACTGATTCAGCCTTCCATCCTTCAGAGGTGGGTAAAATGAGGACCCAGGTAGTTGGGGGCACGAGGCTGACTTTGTAAACCACTTAGGGCTGTAGAAGCACTGTAAAGCAGTATATAAGTCTAAATGCTATTGCTATTACCCCTGACTCAGCCTTCCATCCTTCCGAGGTGGGTAAAATGAGGACCCAGGTGGTTGGGGGCACGAGGCTGACTTTGTAAACCACTTAGGGCTGTAGAAGCACTGTAAAGCGGTATATAAGTCTAAATGCTATTGCTATGGCCCCTGACTCAGCCTTCCATCCTTCCGAGGTGGGTAAAATGAGGACCCAGATGGTTGGGGGCACGAGGCTGACTTTGTAAACCACTTAGGGCTGTAGAAGCACTGTAAAGCAGTATATAAGTCTAAATGCTATTGCTATTGCCCCTGACTCAGCCTTCCATCCTTCCGAGGTAGGTAAAATGAGGACCCAGATGGTTGGGGGCACGAGGCTGACTTTGTAAACCACTTAGGGCTGTAGAAACACTGTAAAGCGGTATATAAGTCTTATTGCGATTGCGAAATGGGATGTAATTCCTTAACTACCAAAACCTGAGCAGGGCTTTTTTTGCCTGATGCTCAGCTGTAGCAACTTTGCTTGCCGCATGCCTTAGTAGGATTCCCTGTTTTTTGTTCCCTCTTGCAGGCTCCGGGGCGAGCGCTCTATCTCCTTTGGGTTAACCTTCTGGGTCCTTGGCTCACCGCGGAATCACCGGCTGCCAACCAAGAGCCCAACGAGAAGAAACAGCGCCGGCAAGAACGCCGGCAGATGAAGCGGTTTTAAGCTGCGCTCCTGAGCGCAAATGTCAGGCCACCTCGGGGTCTGCTGTTTTATCAGGGATTTGAACCAATCGGAAAACATCAGGGGATTTTTTTTTTGCCTCCTCCTTTGTTCTTCCCCTGACACCTGTCCATCCTAAGGCTACATGCTTGCAATGGGAGGGGTCCGGGGGGGGGGAGACCCCCAGGCAAATTGTTTCACTTCTTTTTCCGCCTTAGGGCAGAGGGAGGGGGACCGCGGGGAGAGGGCTGCCGATGTGTAAATACCTTTCTCAAATGATGCTGTAATATGAATCGGACAATGAGGGTCTTTCAGTGTTGGAAGCCAGGACGCATTAAAGAGACAGCCGCACGCACAAAACGTTTGCCCTGCGAGGGCTTGCAGTTTGCGTGGGTTTCCTTTGGTCTTTTCACTGACTCTCCTGCTTTCATGATCGTTCCAGTTCAGACCATCTCCCCAATCACAACAAACCCTCTAGGCGTCACCAACTTTTCGGACCTCCGGGGACCACTAAATTCGTAATTTTCATAAGCACATGCACACCGGGGGAAGCTGCTCTTCCGTTTCCTGGTGCTCCCCGGCGCACACGCTCCTGTTTCGGCACTCGGTCGCCGAAAAGGTTCGCCAACACTGACCGACAGCAAACCCCACTTCCCTTTAGCGCTGATGACATTATCTAGCTTGGTAACGAAACGTCTTCAAGAAAATAATCCAACTCATAGAGCGTCAAGGATCCCACCTGAATTACAAATATTTTCTTTTGATCAGAAGTAGAGTAACTGGTGAAGAAATGATGAAAAGAAGCCAGCAGGCTGTGTCCATTGTTCAAAACCCCTTTTATTGTGGTTCTGGAAGTCTTCTCTAGCCACACATGCCAAAAATATGGGGGTGGGCGGGCAAAGTTGACTGTTGCATTGAAACAGGACATACCCCTTTAAAACATACAAAACATACTCATATAACTAGCCTTGACACTGCGCAGGATGGTCCAGATTTGCCATCAGTGATCTGACATCTATAGACTTAAAAAAGCTGCCCACCCATGTTTGCCAGTTCTCTCCCCCCCACTCCTTGCTTCCCTACGGAGGACCAGAAAAAGCAGGAAATGAGAATTTAGATTTGGCAAGAAGTCACATGGGAGATAGCATCTTGCTGCAGTCAAGAAGGGAAAATATTGGAAGTTTAACAAGGAGGAAGTTTATTCAATTAAAATGAACCTGATTTTTGATCTGTCAAGCCCAGTTTTGTGTTGTAAGAAGTTAGCACCCACCCCTCTCCTAGGAAGAAGATACTTTAGGAAATATTAAAAAAGGAAGAATATTTCTCCCTAAAAGGGGGGCAGAAACTCACCTCCCACCTTTGTCAATGGGCCATTAAAGCCTGAGCCAGTCTATTCTACATAACAAAAATCGATCTCCTTCAGGCAGAGCCATAATAGGAATTGACCAAAGCCCCTTCATTACATCATTCATCACCCAGCAAGGCTCAACCAAGTCTGGGACACAGACAACCTACAAAGTTATCCCTGTATGGCCCCATGGGAGTCTGACAACCAATCAGAATACAAGCTCAAATTCAAAAGCCCAGAGAGGGCATAAAATCCAGGAACTCTCAGCATCTCTTCCCTTTTTGCCCAGGATCTCAAGCCATGTGGTCCTGTCCACCATTAAACCATCTTTCCAAGCAGCTTCTGTGTTTCCAGTGTCTCTCCTCCCCACTTGCAACTGAACCCAGATGGACATTTCTTCCAACAGTGTATTCAACTAAAATACCCTCCTCTTTCCCCCTTAAGTTCACGTCGTCATATTTGTGTGTCTCTCCAGTTTATTGCGATGGCTTATCTGGGGTTTGTCTTGAATGGCTTCCAAGCTAGTCTAGAAAGGAAGTCTCTCCGTTCCCTTGTTTTCAAAATGTTTTTCACATTAGACTCCTTCCTGCATTCTGGATTTCTTCCAGTTGTTCTCTTCTGAGATGTGTTGCTGTTTGTCAGCCAAGCCGGTTTGCAAAAAAGGCCGAAAAGGGTGGGGACTTGGTGTAAAAAAAAAACCTGTATTCCTCAGCCTGCTGAAGTCGGATCCTGGATTGCGAAGTGAAAAATGCAGGTTTGAAGACCAAATCTTGCACTTTTTTTTTTTTTGAGGTATTTGCTGAGGAAGGTATCCGGGCAGAAATCCATCAGTTCGGATTATGTTGCCAGAACGGCAGTGGAAACTTTTCTATAATTTAACGTAAGTACAGTTTGTAAGAGCGTTGGGGATGTTGAGAGAGAAAATTCAACCTATTGCATTAAGTTAGAGGAAATGGCTTCTTTCGTAAACATTGAACATCTGGCATCCTTGTCAAGATTTTCTGCTTCTGGCTTCTATAACTTGCCTTTCAAAACGGGATATACTGTTAGAAACCTTTACTGTTGTATTTTGGTAGATATGATTCATACTTAGATTTTTACTAAACCAGGGAGCAATTTCTGGTATATGGGATGCTTAGCAACTGAACTAAATGAGAGGAGAATTCTTCAGTTTTGGATGGAAAGAGGCTACTTCCTGGAATCAAAGGCTGTGTTATGTTCAGAGATAAATGTTATTAAAAAAAAAATTAGAGTCTTCTAAAGCTGGAGTCAAAAGACTATTATCCTGTTCGTCTGAATTAGCAAGTCAAATGGGATGGCCCCAAAGGAGAAACATGAATTCCATTAGCGAAGCTGTCACTTGGAATGAGAAGTGAAAGTGGGACCGAACCTCGGCACCAAAAACCAGAAGCCACAGCTGCTGGGATTCTCAGATGACCATTCTAGGGACGAGAGCAGTTTTTCAACCAGTGTGGACATCTGCTGGCAAACCTTTGCATGCCATTTGGGGAATTCTGGGAGTTGGAAGTCTGCACATCTTCAATATATATATTCCAGTAGAGGGACACTTTTCAGCTTGACTGGCATGTTGAAGAAGAATAGAATAACAGAGTTGGGAGGGATCTTGGAGGTCTTCTAGTCTAACCCCCTGATCAGGCAGGAAACCCTGCACCACTTCAGACAAATGGTTATCCAACATCTTAAAAACTTTCAGTGTTAGAGCATTCACAACTTCTGGAGGCAATTGTTCTGATTAATTGTTCTACCTGTCAAGAGATTTCTCCTTAGTTCCAAGTTGCTTCTCGCCTTGATTAGTTTCCACCCATTGCTTCTTGTACTGCCTTCAGGTGCTTTGGAGAACAATTTGATTCCCTTTTCTTTGTGGCAACCGATGAGATATTGGAACACTGCTATCATGTTTCCCCTAGTCCTTTTCGTTAAACTAGACATACTCAATTCCAAGGGATGCGGTGACTCAGTGGCTAAGATGCTGAACTTGTCAATCAGAAAGGTTGGCAGTTTGAATCCCTAGCACTGCATAGCGGAGTGAGCTCCTGTTACTTGTCCCAGCTTCTGCCAAAGCACGTAAAAAATACAAGTTGAAAAATAGGGACCACCTTTGGTGGGAAGGTAACAGCGTTCCATGCGCCTTCGGCATTTAGTCAGGCTGGCCACATGACCACGGAGACGTCTTCGGACAGTGCTGGCTCTTCAGCTTTGAAATGGAGATGAGCACCGCCCCCTAGAGTTGGGAACGACTAGCACATATGTGCGAGGGGAACCTTTACCTTTATATTCCAGTATCCTTAGGAGAAATGTGGCAAGCAGAACCCCATCATGGCTGAGCATTCCAGTTTCATTGCATTTATTTTTTCCCCACATTTTAAAAATCTTATGGTTTGGGGATGCTGAGCTGCTCTTGATCCCAGCTGGGAGTGGCTCCTTTTATTTTTAAAATATATCTTCTCAGCCATCAAAGGAAGTTTCCTCACATCATATTCATATACAGGAATCTAAGGGCTTACAAGCCAGAACAATTAATGTCTCTTTTTCTTGCTCTCATCCTGGTTTGTATTTTGCAGCCGGCTTTGTTTCTTTTGTTTTTCTTGTATTCTTGCTTTTAAATGCTTTTAACAATTTGCAAGCGGGCCCAGTTATGGAGAAAATCTAATGTTGTGGTTGCAAGCAGTAGGAAATGTTCTGGATGGCACCAAATTGATCAATAAAAAAAAAAAAAACTACCCAGTCACTGAGACTTTTTGAAAGGCGTCACATACATTTAATAATTATTATCTATTATTATCTATTAATTATTATTATTATCATCATCCTTTAAAATGACCTGTCTATAATATCTTGATAAGGCCACACTTGGAATACTGCATGCAGTTTTGGCCACTGCCATGTAAAAAAAGATGTGGAGACTCTAGAAAGAGTGCAGAGAAGAGCAACAAACATGATTAGGGGACTGGAGACTAAAACATGAAGAACGGTTGCAGGAACTGGGCATGGCTAATCTAGTGAAAAGAAGGACTACGGGTGACATGATAACAGTGTTCCCATATATCAGCCACTTATCTAGAATAGAATAGAATAGAATAGAATAGAATAACAGAATTGGAAGAAACCTTGGAGGTCTTCTAGTCCAACCCCCTGCTTAGGCAGGAAACCCTACAGCACTTCAGACAAATGGATATCCAACCTCTTCTTAAAAACTTCCAGTGTTGGAGCATTCACAACTTCTGGAGGCAAATAGTTCCACTGATTAATTGTTCTCACTGTCAGGGTATGTCTAGTTTGATGAAAAGAAGGACCAGGGGAGACATGACAGCAGTCTTCCAATATCTCAGGGGTTGCCACAAAGAAGAGGCAGTCAAAGCACCTGAGGGCAGAACAAGAAGCAATGGGTGGAAATTAACCAAGGAGAGAAGCAAATTAGAACTAAGGAGAAATTTCCTGGCAGTTAGGACAATTAATCAGTGGAACAGCTTCCCTCCAGAAGCTGTGAATGCTGCAACACTGGGAGTTTTTAAGAAGAGGTTGGATAACCATTTGTCTTAAGTGCTGTAGGGTTTCCTGCCTAAGCAGGGGGTTGGACTAGAAGACCTCCAAGGTCCCTTCCAACTGTTATTCTATTCTATTCTAACCTGGGAAACGGATCAAGTCAACTACCAGGTATCAGGCATGAACAGTCAAAACAATGCTCAATCTGAATCTCCTTGTTGCCTCTTTCTCTTGGATCCCAGGGAGATAAAAGAAGGCTTTTTTATTATTTTGCTACTTTTGCTTCCAAAAGTTGTGAATGCTCCAACACTGGACGTTTTTAAGAAGATGTTAGATAACCATCTGTCTGAAGTGGTGTGGGGTTTCCTGCCTAGGCAGTGGGTTGGACTAGAAGACCTCTAAAGTCCCTTCCAACACTGTTATTCTATTCTGTCTGGTTATTTTGCGTTTATATATTATAAATTTAAGCCAGAATCAACCGATCCCTTTACAGCAATAGCAATTAAGACTTATATACCACTTTGCGGTACTTTACAGCCCTCTCTAAGATGTTTACAAATCCAGCATATTAACAGAGTTTGAAGGGACCTTGCAGGTCATCTAGTCCAACCCCTTGCCCAAGCAGGAGACTCTACATCTGCTTCTTGTCCCCAACAACGTCCTACCTGCTAATGACTACTTTTATTCAACTGCAGTAACACAAGGGCTATCAATAGATACAAACTAAATTAATACGTTCTAATCTTGACTGCAGGAAAAAACGATTTCAGCAATAGAGTAGTAAACGTGTGGAGCATCCTAACTGACCCTGTTGTTAATTCCTCTAACCTGATACTTTTTATCTTAAGCTGTCTACCATGGACCTTGTTTCTTAATAGGTCCCTAAGGGAGCATCTATAAGTGCACCAGCATGCCTACCATCCCTGTCCTACTGTCCCCATTTATATGTACTCCTTTTATGTGTTTATGGCTATGTTTTTGCTTATTTATATCCGTTTATTTGTGCCATTTGTTCGTCTGTTTTCATACTTGTTTCCTTATACTTGTTGACAAATAAAAATAAATAAATTAAAATAAATACAATTTGGGTCCTCATTAGCTCCATAAGAAGAGGAGAGAGGATTATGCCAGGTGCCTGTAATTAAATCAGGATTAAATCAGGTTTAAATTAAGATTTATACCTGCAAGAGGAAACACACAAACCTCTCCCACCTCTCAGTGTAGCCCGCGTGGGGCAAAGCCGCTCAAGCGCTTCCTGTCGAACCCAAGAAAGCGGAGTCCCGAGGGGGCGTGGCTTGGTGCGGGGAGGGGTTGAGGCGTGGCTGTGGGCGGAGAGGGGCGGAGCTGGCTCGCTCGCTGTCCCGGCGGTCGCCATGGAGACGGGCCCCGCGGCCTGACCCGCAACGAGGAGCCTTCGGTCCGCAGGGCCCAGCCTGAGGTAGCGGGCCCCTCCCGGCATGAGGCGGGTGCATGGCCGCCCCGAACCACCGCTGAGCTGGAGGGGGGAAGGTGAGACGAGGCCGGGCCGCCCCTCGCCCGCCTTGTGGGGGGGTATCGAGGGAGCCGTTGGAGGCGGGGAGACCCTCCTCCCAGCGGATCTTTCCTATGGTTTTCTCCCCCCAAAATGCTCTCCCCGCCCATCGTCCGCAGCACCCCGTCCTCTCTGGCTGGCTGCGGACGATGGGCCGGGCACCCAGGTTCCTGAGAAGAAGGACGTTCCCGTCTTAAGGAGAGAGCCGGGCGGTTCCCGGGGGTAGGAAAGGAGTAAAGGCCGGGTTGGGGAAGGGGCTTTTCGGGAGGAGGAGGAGGAGGAGGGAGATCCCGGCCAAGGATGGGGATCTTAATGGGGGACCCACGGGAGGGGGGTGTTAAAGCCTTCAGGGTGAGAACATAGAATAACAGAGTTGGAAGGGATCTCAAGAGGTCATCTAGTCCAACCCCCCTGTTCAGGCAAGAGACCCTCTATCACTTCAGACAAATAGTTTTCCCGTCTCTTTTTGAAAGCCTCTGGTGATGGAGCCCTCACAACTTCTGAAGGCAACTTCTGTTCCCTTGGTTGATAGCTCTCACCCTTAGGACATGTGTCCTTTAGTCCTCAGTTGGTTAGTTTCCATCCATTGTTTCTTGTTGTGCCTTTTGGGTGCTTTCGAAAATAAGATTGACCATCCTCCTTTTTTTTTCTTTTTTTTTTTGGAAGGAGCCTTTCAAATATTGAAATGGTGTTATTTCATTGGGCTATTTTATTGTGAGCTGGGAGCGCTGTTTTGTTGTCAGTTTTATTGGGAGATGTTTGGCAAAATTAATTAAATAAAAAAAAGGGAGGGGCATGGTTGAATTTGCTTTTTCAATCCTGTCGGCACTTCTCTAGATAAAAAGTGAAAGATAATTTTAAAAAGTATCATCACCAAAAAAGAAAATAGAAAGATCGCCAGTATTGTACAGCCGGGGCAATTTTTTTCCTGTGTCAATTTGAAACAATCTCAAAATTTCCACTGGAAAGAGCACATCAAATGGGTGACTTTCTTACCTTTCTGTAGTTGAAAAGATTGTGCCAGTTTGATGAAAGGTGGATGTCTCAGCTCTCTTCTCTCTGAGATCCTCTGTTTTTTTGCTGTAGAAATCCCTTTTTAAAACCGAAATGGCCTCCCTCTTTCAGCCGCCCCTTTCTCACTCTTGGCAACTTTAAGATGGGTGGACTTCAACCAGTCCACCGAAATCTATTAAGTGCCTGATGGGAGTTGTAATCCAGCGCAGGTCGCCCTCCACAGTCGAGCCCCACAATTCCCTTTGCTAAGCAAGGTACTTTGGGTGAGTTTTGCCTCGTGGTGCAAAACGTTCTTGCCACTTTTGTTCAGTGAATCACGGCAGAAGTTAAGCGAATCTGACTACACACACCCAACACCCATTGACTTTGCTTGTTGGAAGCTGGCTGGGAAGGTAAGAAATGGTGATCCCATGATGTTGGAACACTACAACCGTCCATCATAAATAGGAGCCAATTGCCAAGCATTTGAATTTTGACCGTGTGGCTTCAGGGATATTGCAATGGTTGTTAATTGTGAAAAAATAGTCCCAAGTCACTTTTACAGTGCCTTGATAACTTCAAGCGGTTATCTAAATGAATGGTTATAAGTCGAGGATTACCTGCAAATGGGAAGTAGGCTACCATGGAGTCTTCTTGGCTGAAAAAAAAAAAGCACTGGTGTTGATGGAATTTCCTTACTGGTCTCAATATGGCTTTTGTGGGAACTTTGCACTTAATACAGTATTTGGCTTGTGGATTCATAAGGATTCCTTGCTTAACAACCACTTGCTCAGGAACTTTGTTCTGACCGAGGCTTCCCAAGAGCATGAAGCAAACTCCTTGTCCCGACAAAAAACTCTTTTATTAATTTACTGTGAATTTTGCTCCTTCACATCCAGCAAAGTCTTTCAAGGGACGATTTACAGTCATAAACCTTATCTGGCTTGGAGAGTGGACAGGCTGATAGCTGCAAAACTTGGCAAGGAGTCTCGGAGAATCATGAGCCAATTAAGCAAACTAATTGTCTCCTGCAAACTCCCTTCCCCTTTCGCTCCTCTTTTATTTCCTCTGGGAGGGGCCATTCATCGTCTACCTGTGGCCTTACTTCCAAGTCTACCCCTGTTCTTTAGCTGTTCCCTTCTCCTGGAAGCTCTGCGCATGCGCACCCTGGGAACATGCTCCAGCTGTTTGTTTGCCTCATTGATGTCTGCCTCTGAAGGCAGCTGGTGATTGGCCTACAGCTCTGGCCCCCTCTCTGCCTCGGATGCAGAGCCCTCATCAGAGCCTTCCCCAGACTCCAGGACTGGACCATGTTCTTCCCCAACCTCCTCACTGTCCGAATCTGCTGCCAGCTCCACAACAGACTCCACTAAATGAGTGGGACTTACAATCAAGTCTATAATACATGCTCAAATGCATTCCCTTCCGAATAGGGAAAAACTCACCACTTTTTATGACACGTAGGCAGCTAATTTATCAGGGAGGAGCTTCCACATTTTCTTGGCCTGGCACAGAAATTGTTGTTCTGGAACGTACTTAACTGGAAATGCAGAAAACTAGATCAGTCCCCCCATTGTATGGACAATTCTTTATTGAAGTGGAAGGTGTTGCTTAGCCACAGGATCTCATTTTCAAATGAACAACAAAAGAAGCTAATCAAAAACAGCTTCTTTGCATGAAACTGCCATCAATCACGAAGAACTGAAACATGCGTGCGTAATGCTGGTTTCCTTTAGAAGAGCCTACTGTGTGCCAATCTGGCCACTGAAGTTTTTAACAGATTAACAGAGTTGGAAGGGGCCTTGTAGGTCATCTAATCCAACCCCCCTCCTCTCCCAGTTATTGGACAATATGCCCTTTTTAGGTTTTGTAGCCCAGTTTCAGTTTTTAGAATATTACAGTCCCCACCGTTTAGGAATAGTTTTTTTTTTTTTTACTTTTGCCTTTATTTGTATGCCGCCCTTTTCCCTAAGGGGACTCAGGGCGGCTCACAATTCAAAAGGGGAGGGGGAAACAACAAACAATAAACAATACAGCATATTAAAAAAAAAAAAAACTCAACAATCATACAATTCGAGTGGGGCTATAATCTTAACCCCAGGCCAGCCGGGACAGCCAGATCTTTACAGCAGCGCGGAAGGATTGGAGGGTGGTGAGGGTCCGAATCTCCACGGGGAGTTCGTTCCAAAGGGACGGAGCAGCCACCGAGAAGGCCCTCCTCCGGGTAGTTGCCAGTTTGCACTGGCTAGAAGATGGGATTCGGAGGAGGCCTAATCGATGCGATCGAGTCGGTCTGGTGGAGATAATTGGCAGTAGGCGGTCTAGGTAGGATTATTATAATGATAGCAATTTGCAGGCAATGAGTCAGTCCCGCAAACTATTCCTCGGTGGGTAAAGGTTATGTAGGACAAAGAGCCCTGTGATTGATGTGAGATTGTTTTCTATTCTGTTGGATTGTTTTGAAAGCAAATAACTTTTTTATGGTCTGAAGTGGAATTTAAGCTTTAGGCCAAGCAAATAGAGACACACTTTTTTTTCATATTCTCCAAAAGGTTTCAATTGTTCTGATTTCACTTATCTTTATTATTTTTGCCTGCAGAGAAAGAGACTGGACCTTATGAGAACACTTTAAGAACTACATGATTGGATTAAGGGAGGCCTGAACTGCAAGATTGAGGCAATTATCTTCAGGCTGGGGTAAGGGGAGCCCATATGATTTGTGGCACTTTTCCAGTCTTGCAAGTTTCAGTTAATCTAGATTTAAATTGTGATGTGATGTGTAATGTTTCCCTGGGCTTTCTGTTTGCGATGTATATCACATATACAGTATAGTGGCGTATTGAATCTTCTGTTTTTCATTCAGGAGTTTCTTAATGAAAACATACTGGATGTATTTAAACGAAAATCATTTTTGCCTGGCACACTTTGTCCTGCAAAGAGCCTAATGCTGCTTCTCTTTATGGTTATTTCTTAAAGTTTGAACATTAAAAATGGAGTTCATTTCAAAATGACTTTTGCCCCATCAGATAGGCTGTTGTATAGGGATGTTGTGGCTCAGTGGCTAAGATGCTGAGCTTGTCGATCAGAAAGGCAGTTTGGCGATTCGAATCCCTAGTGCCATGTAACGGAGTCAGCTCCAGTTACTGCCAGCTTTTGCCAACCTAGCAGTAAAAAACCATGTAAAAATGCAAGTAAAAAAATAGGAACCACCTTTGGTAGGAAGGTAACAGCATTCTGTGCACCTTCATCGTTTAGTTATGGCAGCCACATGACCACGGAGATGTCTTCAGACAGCGCTGGATCTTCAGCTTTGAAACAGAGATGAGCACTGCCCGCTAGAGTCGGGAACGACTAGCACATATGTGTGAGGGGAACTTTTACCTTTACCTATAGGCTGTTGTATTGTAATGAAAAAATTTCCCTACCTCCTCCAGTGCACATGCACACGACATGTAAAGTTGAGCCACTGGGGAATGTGGGAAACGCCACTTGAGGTACATATGTTCAGAGCAACAACTTCTGTACACTTCATTTTCAAAGGGTAATCTAGCAGCTGGCAGTTCTTGGCAATTTAGTTCTGGCCTAGTTCAGCCTCCCAGGACAGGCTGTGACAGTTTTTACTCTGGCCAATTGGGTTGCCTTTTCTAAAAAGCAAAACTATTTGGTGTCTAGTGTTGCATTGTGCTCCCTGTGATCTTTTGAGACTCTTTTCTGCACACATTGCTCCACTTGCAAAAAAGGTTTGTATTTTAAATATGCTTTCTGTAGCTTTTTCAGTGAAAATATGTTTTTTCTTACTCTCCCTCTTCTCCCCCGCAGATGAACATCTGCAATAAGCCACCTAACAAGACAGCGCCAGAGAAGACTTCTGAAACAACTTTTGAAGTTCAGTCGCAGCAAGCCAGGAGAAATGGCTGGAGTTGGCCTCCACACCCCTTCCAATTCGTTGCCTGGTTACTTTTCTTCTTCTTTGCGCTGGTTGGTTTTGGCATCCTTGTGCCTCTCCTGCCCCTTCGCTGGGTACCTGCTGGGTACATTGTATCCTTTATGTCTCGCAAATATAGTGGTACCAAATCCGTGAGGGCACAAATGGTGGAAAACGTTTCTTAAATGTTCCCTAAAACTTTCATTTAGGAAAGGTGGGAAAACATTGGTTCGTAGAAACCGCCAGTGCTTCTGTCACCTCCTCTCTGCTTCCCCCCCATTTTGTGCAGCTGTTGTTTTTAAGCGGTAGTTTCCCTTGTCATAATGAATCACCCGTGGTCCTCGACTTACAACAGTTCGTTTCATGACCGTTCAAAGTTACAACGGCACCTAAAAAAGTGACTTAAGACCGTTTTTCACACTTAACGACCGTTGCAGCAGCCCCATGGTCGCGTGATCAGAATTGGGATGTTTGGCAACTGACTCATATTTATGACTGTTGCTGTGTCCTGGGGGGGGTCATGCGATCAAATGTTGCGACCTTCTAATAAGCAAAGTCAAGGGGGAAGCCGGATTCAATTAACAGGCAGGTTGCTAACTTAACAACTGCAGTGATTCGTTTAACAAGTGTGGCAACAAAGGTCCTAAAAGGGGGCAAAACTCACTTAACAACTGTTTTGTTTAGCAACATAAATGTTGGGCTCAACTAAAGTCGTAAGTCGAGGACTATCCGTATACACAATGCTTCTTCTGTTAACAGTTCCTCTTGCCATCAGAATACCTTTCGTGACCTTTTCTCTCTCCTATGCATTTTCTGGGCTTCTGTGAAGAAGCCATAATTTGCATCTTTCAAGCTATCTGGCACCAGTTTTTCTTTTTCTTTTCTTTTTTTTAAACGAAAGGGTTTTTAACCTTGGTGGCATTTTTTTCTGTGGCTCCTTAAAATGTGAACGTCGATAAATCTCAGAGAGAGGAGCCTTAACTGCGCACACTTCAGTGTCCCGGCGTCTTCTTTCTCTGCCATGTAGTAGTTCACCTTGGCGCAGTTTCCATTGATCCGGCCGATGACAGTGTGCGAAAGAAGAATTACCAGGGGCCCCTGAGCGCCTTCAATCGCAGCCAGCACGCTCATGTCATTGAAAATCGTCACTGTCACATCTGTGATGTTGATGTGTGAGTTGCTTGTTTTGCCTTCTTTTTTATATGAGTTGTGAGTTAACTGCACCGATTCCGTTCCCAGGCAAACCATCAGGGCTAAAAACATGAGAGAAAACTTCCAAGTATTTTGCAGCTATCGGTATTGTGCCTTGATTTACTGCCACTGGACCGTAATAGAACTGGCTGGATTCACATGACATGCTGAACATAATGTGGCTTGTTTGGTTTTGGTTAAGTGTGTTATGTAAACACCGACAATGTGTTTTGTAAACTGTGACTTATGCCTTCGTCTGTTGTATGAACCAGTCAATTGTGTTTATTCAATAAGTCATGATTAAACAAACAGTTTAGCATAATAGATGACTCAACCATGACCTTGTGAATTGAATAACCACTTGGGGTCTTAAACAGTGCACACAGCAGTGCTCCCCCCCCTTCCCATCTCTGCATCTTATCCTCATCAATAATATACAGTAGCTACATCCATGAATTCTTAAATTAACACTTTATTCAGCTCTTTCTTATTAGATGCCAGGTAGCTAAATTGTGCTGGTCAGTATGGTTGACAAACTTTTGTAAGACTTGCTGTTCCCATAATAGATTATCATTCCTGCATTGATATTTTGATTACAAGATCAAGATGTTTGAAAAGTCTAACTCAGAAGGGGAGGAAGATGGAAGGAAGAAGGAGAGAAAGAGAGAAGGAGAGAGGGTAGGAAGGGGAAGAGGAAGAGAGGAGAGGAGAGGTAAGGGAAGAAGGAAGAGAAAGGAGGAAGGAAGGAAGTAGAGAATGGAGGGAGAAAAGAAAGGGAGAAGAAGGTGGTGTCAAAACAGGTGAGGGATGGTAAATAAAGCAACCCAAATGAAATATTATAATTCTATAAATGGAATGACAAATGCATAAGAACCATGAATGTAAAAACAAAGAATAATAACTGTGTGAATGTATACCTATAATTGTATATAGAGAACAAAAAATAAAAAAAAATTATATGGAAAAAAAAGAAGGGGAGACTTGGTAAATGAAAGCCAACAGTAAATAAAAGGACATTGTTCTCAAACTCCCATGTATTTTAGTAGAATTATTCTACATGTAAGAAGAGACTTAATTGGAAACAACATTCATTAGTTTGTTCTTTCCTCTCTTTTTTTGGTGCACATCTAATTTAGCACCTCAAATTAATCCGGGAAAGCAACTGCAGAGTATAATTAGCTCCATTTTTTTCTCTCTCCCTGTTTTATTATTAGGAGCTCCAGATCAAAACATTGCGGGTCCTGTAACAAATGTGTATGTGGCTTTGATCATCACTGCATGTGGCTCAACAACTGTGTGGGAGAGAGAAATTATTGGTATGGTCTTGTCTATCACACATTAGCCCATTAAGCAAAGCCTGGGAAGGTTCATTGAACAAATCTAGCACCTTTTAAAAATCTTTTTTTCAGCCTTCACAGTCTAAATACCTGTTTTCCATTTTCAAATTGCATGTTGTTATAGGGAATATACTTAAGATCATAGTTAGAAATATATAAAGTATTCACCTGCTATTTGGAAGAATATATAAAGTATACACTTACTATTTCAAAGAGCCGTCTAGAATCTTGGAGCATTGGGACTTTTATTCTAGGTGCTTGTTTTGATTCCTGCCTGAGATACATGGATGTCCTGCTGGTTATTTGGCCAGTAAAACTAAGTGTTGTATTCTTCGTCCAGTATTGAGATAAACTGTGTTGGATATGATAAAAATGATTAGTTACGTGTAGATTTCTCAAATTAGAGTTCCACTCTAGAATATGCTAAACTGTAGATGTCTCTGGCTTTTATGAGGGTCCTTACTCTCTTCTGCTGAGCTAGACAAGCAAAGAGGTATAGGAGAGTCAGGCAGGAGTGTGGTCCTCCTGCCAGGGTTCAGAATGCCACCGTTTCTTTGCCAGAGATTCTCATTGCTAAATGTGACAGCCATGCCTGAAAATTAATTTCTCTTGTGTTTCATTGTGAAGGTGGCTAAAGGGTCCTCTGTTTTCTTGACAGGCTGTTTCTGAACAGTGTAATATCTGCCATCCTGGGCCTTCTCCTAATCCTACTTGTTGCTTTCTATGTCTTTGTTCAATTCTTCCTTGATCCCATGAAGTTACGCACCGGACATCACTTTGAAGGTACCCTTCTACAACCTGCTTTGTGTCCTTTGATCTTCTTAGTCAGAAGCACCCATGTTGATAAGTATCTAAGTTATCAATTACTGTTCTATACTTGTTTCTTAAGAAAAGATATTCAATTATCTCAAATATCTAGATAATTGCCCAGTGGTTTGAGAGCCCATTCAAATGATTTCCACAATTACAGACTGATGAAGGTTCAGCTCCTCCTCTATTTTTTTGTCTGTTTTTGTTTTCTAGACTGGAAGAACCAAACAGATGTCTGGTTTGTGTTCCTTCCTGTTGCTCCACTTAAGACAAAAGCGCCTGCAATCTTGTCTTTGGCTGGTCTGCTGATAATTCTGGGGTTACTGACTCTGTTCCTGTTGGGCCACCTATTAGTCTTCCATATTTATCTGAGTAGGTACCACTTTTTTCTGGTTTTCCTTCTCACTTCAATTAAAATATTAAAATTAATATTAAATTAATACTAAAATTAATATTAAATCAATACTAAAATCAATATTAAAATCAATATTAAAATCAATATCAAAATTAATATTAAAATTAATATTAAAATTAGTACTAAAATTAATATTAAAATTAATACTAAAATTAATATTAAAATTAATATTACATTAAAAGAGGCCTGTGATGTCTACAGAATATCTACAGATATTCACATCCTGGACATAAATTGTTTCAACTTTTACCCTCAAAACGATGCTATAGGGCATTGCACACTAGAACAACTAGACACAAGGACAATTTTTCCCCAAATGCCATCACTCTGCTAAACAAATAATCCCCACAACACTGTCAAATTATTTACTAAGACTATATTACTATTCTTCTTCTCTTCCTTCCTATTTCCTATCTCATCCCACTTATGACGATAACCATGTTGCTGGTATCTTTAAATTTTATATTGTTTTATTTGCTTCCTAGTATGATTTGATTGCTTATTAGTAACCTATGACTATCACTAAGGGATGGCGAATCTTTTCGGCTCTGAGTGCCACAACCAGAATGTGTGTGTATGTGTGCCGGAGCTCTGGAAACCCAAAGACCAGCTGGCCTGCATGCGCATGATGATTTTGGGGCATTTTTCAGGCAATTTTTGGCCGTTTGGGGGGATTTTTTAAAGGTTGTTTTCCAGTGTTCCAGCATCAAGAAAGACCAGCTGGCCAGCGCGCACATACCTGTTTTTGGCCGGTTTTTGGGCCAAAAAAACCTGGCCCGAAAAACAGCCTGTTTTGGGGTTGTTTTTTGGGCCATTTTCAGTCTGTTTTCCAGCGCTCTGGCGCCCACAAAGACCAGCTGGCCAGCGCACATGTGCACGCTGGAAACCAGGAGGCGATGACCCACGTGCCCACAGAGAGGGCTCTGCATGCCACCTCTGACACACAGGCCATAGTTTTGCCATCACGGCCCTATACCATTTCAGACAAATGATTGTCCCTTCTTAAAAACCTCCAGTGTTGGAGCAACCCAAACTTCTGGAGAAAAGCCGTTCCACTGATTAATTGTTCTAATTGTCAGGACATTTCTCTTTAGTTCTAGGTTGGTTCTCTCCTTGATTCGTTTCTGTCCCATCATAGCATCTTACTTCATGTCTTGTTCTCTGGATTTTGAAGTGAATTAAATCTTCTCTCCATCTCTTTAGTGTGGCACCGAATGACCACCTATGAATATATTGTCCAGCAGCGTCCTCCACAAGAGGTGAAGGATCCTGAGAAAGAGCCAGAATTTTACCCTCCCCCAACAAGGCCCATTCAGGCAAGGCTGCAGCTTTTGTTTAAATAAAAATGTGATTTTTTTACATATCCAGCATGCAATATGTTCATAATATTTCTTTCTAACATTGCTTTAATTCTGTTATCTGTAACGTCTGGAGTTTATGTATTTTCCCCTGGTAGAAGACAAGAGTGAGGCTTACAGATTTCATGCTGTTATTATGAGAGCTAGTGCAAGAGGATAATCATTATTTTTTTGTATTATAGCAATACTATTATACGATCATAGTATCCATAGAGATAATTTCTTTGAATTTTGGTGATCTGTCCTGACTACATCTCAATAGAGCACAATGTGCTTCTTGGAATTCAAATTGGCCTTACGGTCTAAAACAGGAGTCGGCAGCCTCAAACACTCAGAGAGCCACTTGGACTCGTTTCCCACTGAAAAGAAAACACTGGGAGCCACAAAACCTTTTTGACATCCAAAATGAAGGATAACACTGCATATATCGTTTTTTACCTTTATGCTATGTATAAGAAAACTACAGTGCGTTGCATTTATGAAATCAATCATCTGCTACAGAGAAAATACATTTTTATTTCTGCATGCAACAAAACCATTTTGAACCCCCCCCCCCCCCAAAAAAAAAGATGGGTTGAAAAGCTCAGTAAATCACATGCTGGCGGGTGTCGCACATTGGCGGTTGTGACGGAGCTGCAGCAGAGGGATGAAAGAGCCACATGCGGCTCCAGGGTTACAGACCCCTGGCCTAGAATGTAATCCAGTTATTTGGACATGTCGAGATCTTCAGCACCCAGTGAGGGCATATAGCAATGCTGGCTCATTCTCTTTGTTAGGTGAACAGTTGAATAAGCTATTGCCAAATTGAACTGAATGCCAAATTCTTGACACCTAAGCAAAGCTATTCCTTAGCTAAAACTGACTGGCTAAACCACTCAGTGATTTGTGAAACTCTTGATATTGTTGCTCCTTCTTCAAACATTCCATTTTTATCAAGTGAAATAGAAACTTTAAACAGTGCAGTACTTTGTTTCTAGAAGCACAGAGGTAGTAGCATGCATGGACTTTGCTACACCCTGGAACCTACTAAAGGCTGAGATTAAGTGATTGGCTCAGGGCCTCCCCACCAACTGTGTATTTAAGCCATGTTTTCCACAGTCCAAGGCCAACACAATAAGCACCGTATCTTTCTAGCGCCTTTAAAGATCACATACAAATATGAAGTTGCTTCTTTAAAGTGTGGGGTGCATCTCCTCGGGGTCAGGAGCAAGTTGGAGGGGAAAGAGGTCATTTCCCCACCTCCCCCCAACCATCTGATAAGGGCTGCACAGGCAATGCTCCTCATTTTGTCTGTGCAAAGACTGCAGCAGGCCCTTACTAAAATAGCTTGTTTGTTTCAGGATATGCAGTTTTATGCAGGGAGTCTTGGATATACCAATCCTGAGATGCAGGTGGAGAATTCACCAGGATTACCACCTGGGAGAGAGTAAGTAGAATGAAGGCCAACTTTCTTGAATTTAAAGTGGGTGAGGTGTCTTGGATTGACAGCAAGTTTATATTAAATGTGATTTTCTTCACTTCTTAGGAATCAGAACAGCTTTCTTAACAGTAAATCCAAATGAGAATTTATATCTCTGTTTGGCTTTTGTTGATAAGAAGAGGAAATAAAACCAAATCAAGCAGCAACAGTAAGAGTAGAATTCAGCAGAAAATATTGCAATTAAAAACAACATTAAACGCCACAGCAAAGCAACATTGAGCGGCCTAGATTTTGCAAGGAAAAGGATTTATAGATTGATAATGTTTAGGGCTAAATCAAGAGTGGCCAAGTTCACGGTGTCTCTCTGATCCTCCACCACTTTTTATTTGGCCCACATACTTACTCCATTGGCCAATGGATCCTCTTCCTCCATTTGCCAGTTTTGAAAAAGCAATATAGCTGGGAAGGAAGGCAACCTGAAAACCAGCATTTTTTAATGAGGATTATTTGTACAACAGTAACAAAGAGAAGTCCGTTATTTGTACCAAAATGTTAACCATACCCAGCTGGGCAATCTTAAATAAGCAAGACCTTTGCAGACGTCACATCTTGGACTGTGGTCAAGATAAATACAGAATTCGAATTCTTTCTTGACCAAGTGGGATTAGACACACAATTTGTCTCCAGTGCATCCACTCTCAGTGTACATCACAACAATAGCGATAGGCCATTATCATCATCATTGTAAAAATACATTCATCATAGAACATTAGGTACAACCCTTAGTGATAGTCATGGATGCTAAATAAGCAATCAGCATAAATCATACTAGGATACTTATGGAACAATTTCAATCAGATACAAGCAACAAGTTATAGTCATAAGAAGATAAGGTGATAGGGAAGATGAGAATAATGGGGGTAATACTGTCTTTCTAGATAGTTTTGACAGTGTTGTGGGAATTAGTTGTTTAGCAGAGTGTTGGCATGTGGGGAAAATGGGGAATTGTAGAAACCGTGATAGGATTTTTCCCACTTCTGGTTTTTAAACAGAGTCCCTGTGAGTGTTTTGAAATACTTTTTCCTTAGAATTCTCTTCATTGGGCTAAGTTGCCATTTATGAACTGAGCTATCAGCTGACCTGCCCACTCTCTCTTGATTTCTATGTCTGTCTGCTCTTCATTCTTTTCCCAGCCCCTTTACGATCTCTCACATCAGATTACTGGGGGGAAGCAACTCATTGTTGCTAGGTGGTCAGATAAGCTAATAATATACAACCATCTTTATGGTCCACACTTAGAAGCTTTTCAGCTTGACTGGCATGTTGAAGAAGAATAGAATAACAGAGTTGGGAGGGATCTTGGAGGTCTTCTAGTCCAACCCCCTGCTCAGGCAGGAAACCTTACACCACTTCAGACAAATGGTTATCCAACATCTTAAAAACTTTCAGTGTTGGAGCATTCACAACTTCTGGAGGCAATTGTTCTGATTGATTGTTCTGTCAAGAGATTTCTCCTTAGTTCTAAGTTGCTTCTCTCCTTGATTAGTTTCCACCCATTGCTTCTTGTCCTGCCTCCAGGTGCTTTGGAGAACAGTTTGACTCCCTTTTCTTTGGGGCAACTGATGAAATATTGGAACACTGCTATCATGTCTCCCCTAGTCCTTTTCATTAAACTAGACGTACTCTCAATTCCAAGGGATGCGGTGACTCAGTGGCTAAGATGCTGAGCTTGTCGATCAGAAAGGTTGGCAGTTTGAATCCCTACCACCGCGTATTGGAATGAGCTCCCATTGTCCCAGTTTCTGCCAACCTAGCAGTTTGAAAGCTTGTAAAAATGCAAGTAGAAAAATAGGGACCACCTTGGGTGGGAAGGTAACAGCGTTCCGTGCGCCTTCAGCATTTAATCATGCTGGCCACGTGACCACTGAGATGTCTTTGGGCAGCCCTGGCTCTTCGGCTTTGAAACGGAGATGAGCACTGCCCCCTAGAGTCAGGAACGACTAGCACATATGTACGAGGGGAACCTTTACCTTTACCTTACCCAATTCCAGCAACCGTTCTCCATATGTTTTAGCCTCCAGTCCCATAATCCTCTTTGTTGCTCTACTCTGCATTCTTTCTAGAGTCTCCACATCTTTTTTACATCGTGGTGACCAAAACTGGATGCAGCATTCCAAGTGTGGTCTTACCAAGGCTTTATAAAGTGGTATTAACACTTCACGTGATCTTGATTCTATCCCTCTGTTTATGCAGCCTGGAACTGTGTTCTAAAGTCAATGCCCTTTCTTCTGTTTCAGCCTACCCAAGTTTTGTATCCACAATGATGGCATAGACAACAAGACCCTACCATCTTCTGAACTTCCAGATTTGCAGTCTGGAGACCAGCGACAGGTAAGAGAGGTGTGACTGAAGCTTAGCCTGAGTGGGTTACATTACACAGTGACGTACTTGATTGTACCCCCTTGTCATCAGCAATTAACAATCTCTGATGGCTTATTGCGTTTGGCATTTCCTATTCCTATTCCATGCATGTTTGTTTGTTTATTTGCAGAGTAGTTGTTACATGAGTTTTGGCTGTCAAAAATACAGAACTCTTTCTTTGTTGCCATTGTAAAAAATAAAGTTTTGGTGTTTTTAGCAATGTTACTATCCTTGAGTATTGTAGCAAAAGATACACACCGATTCTTTGCTCCTGTTAAGTCAAAACTATCTACCCATTTAAAAAAAAACTTTATTTCAGAAATAGGAGAAAAGATGAAACTGCATTTTAAAATCAGTTTCACAACACTAATTGCAGCTAATGGCTCCTTGGTCATTTTAAGACGTGAGGACTTTAATTCCCAGAATTCTCCCCTTCACTCTTGAGTTCTGGGAGCTAAAGTCCACACATCTTAAAATTGCTATGGTTAAAAAAACAGTGTCGATATTTATAGATCTTTATCTCACCCTCCCTTCCCCATGCCGACCTCAATAATCTAAGCTGGAAAATAGTGACTACTCCAAGTGAAGTTCTAGAACTGAGAAAACACTTGATTTGCTAACCTGTCACATTTTGCTGAACCCAAAGGTACTTTTTCAAGAGGCAGCTGGGCTTTCTTTGTTTTTCCTTGAGGACATTTCCCTTCTCATCCAAGAAGCTTCTTCAGTTCTTTCTGGGATGAGAAACAAAACCTCTTTTAAGGAAAAACAAAGGAAGTCCAATTGCCTCTTGAAAAAGCACCTTTGGGACAGCCAAGCCCTGGGTGACTGAGAATCTCCATAGACATTTTGCTGAACCTCATCACAGTTCAAGGGGTAAAGTCGTGTGTGGATGAAAATTGTCATTGAATTCATTCTGCAAAGCTCTCTGAGTGGCTAGATGGGATTTTAAGCTGTCTGCTTCATATTAAATTATCCTTGTAAGAATCCTATAAAGAAGAGTAGATGAGATAGTGTAACTAACCTTCATAGCTGGGTGGAAATTTGGCCCGGGTTTACCAACAACCATAATCAGTGTATTCTAGAGGTGGTACTCAGCAGGTTCTGACCAGTTCTGGAGAACTGGTAGCGTAAAGTAGATCAGGGAACTGGTAAATACCACCTCTGACTGGCCCCACCCCCATCTATTCCCTGCCTCCCGAGTCCCAGCTGATCGGGAAGGAATGGGGATTTTGCAGTATCCTTCCCCTGCCACGCCTAACCAAGCCACACCCACCAAGCCACACCACGCCCACTAAGCTACGCTCACAGAACCGGTAGTAACAATGTTTGAATCCCACCACTGGTGTAGTCGTATTGATTCTAAATGGATGCCGCTTTGCTTTATTGTGTAGCTTCATAAGAAGAAGAAGAAGAAGAAGCGGAAGAAGTTGCAGAAGGTTTCCTCTTCTGGGTTGGAAGAAAACTCCAAGGGGACACTTGCCCCATGGACCTCCTTCCCAGTTTTACAGTCAGGTAAGATCAGCAGCCCAGAGATTCCATCCTCAAGGTCTCCTTTTGGCCTAACGAGAATCCTGGAGATTTAAATATAAAGCTGCCAAATGACCTGTGAACAGCCCTTGGGTTCTTTTTTTACCACTCAACTATTTCTAATAGCTTCGCCTGGGTAGCAGAGCAATGGTACAAAACTCATTAACTTTTCCCTGGTTTCTTGCTGCCACTCGCACGATCTCCAACAAGCCCCATTGCTGTAGAACGGGGGTGGGTGGGTGTCAAACTTGATTTTATTGAGGGCCACATCAGGGTTGTGTTTGACCTTGGGGGCTTGGCTGGGTGTGGCCAGCTTGATGTCACTCGTGTCAGGGACATCTGCAGTGGCCTGAACACTCCGCCAGCAAAAACAGGCTCCCGAAAACCAGGTTGCTGAGCGCAGCCCCCCTGAGCTCCGTTTTCACTGGCAGAGGGCGGCAGGAGACCGCCATGGCCAAAAGTGGAGCGGCCCTCCCAGGTTCCATTTTTGCTGGCGGGGGCACCTTGGGCCAGTCCTTTGCTGTTTCCAGGGTGGCCCCATGGGACAGATCTAGGCACCCCGGGGGCCGGATTCAGCTTGCAGGCCTTGAGTTTGACACCCCTGCTGTAGAAGGAGGGAAGTGACCATTTCTGCTGCCCTCTCCTCCCTTTCTTCTTTTCAGAATCGTCCATCACTACCGCCCCCTCTTTAACCGCCTCAACTTCCAGCCTTCACCTCCTTGCACCGCCTGGTCCTCCTAAAGCAGCCGTATCTACCAGCAGCACGGGTCCAGTCCAAGCCGCAGGTCCTCCGGCCGATTACCACTCCGAGTCAGCGGAGTCCATGGAGGAGATCCCCGTGGCTCAGACCCGTCTGGGGAGCAGTGCCACGGGTCGAGCTTCCAAGAGCGGTTCTCGGCGCCTTCCTTTTCCCGCCGTCTACACGAAGGGCACAGGGGAGAAGCACCGGGACTCCGGGCACGGCACAAAAGGCAAGAGCTCTCAGCCAGGCAGGGCCCAGCGAGCGGAAGAGCTGGAACTGTCTCCGAAGATCCCCTCCGTCTTTGTGAGCAGAAGTAGCGGGGAACCTCCTGTCCCCAATCTCTGGTCTGGCGAGACTCCGTCTGAACCTTCTCACAGAAAATGTTCCAGCAAGAGGCACATCGAGGATCAGAAGTACCACGTTTGGGAGTCAAGCACTAGTTCCACAGCGGCCTAGATGCCTGGTAACCCGAGAGAGCTATATCAGCCGAGAGAGAAAGCAATAGTGTGTGGCCTGATCACTCTCCAAATATATTGGTGTTCATGGATTTAATCTCGAGTGATCTGTCTGGCTCTCTGGAGCAGGCTGGTATTTTGCTTATTATTATTAATGCCTTTTGTTCGGGTGGGGGGAGGGAAATTGGGGCAATTCCTTGCCTGTGGCAGTTGGTGAAGATAAGTGCTTTGCTTCCGGAGGGCAGCCAAAGGGTAGAGTTAGCCATCTCCCTAACAGGCGTATCCAGGGTTTGAAGATTTCGGGACCAAACTTCGTAGATGTTTAGTTTTGTCACCTGAGCTCTTATATAGACCTCGGCCGAGCCAACCTGCTTCCCTGGAGTTCTTTGGGAGTGCCAAAAGTAGCTCTCTTCTACCCCCTAAGCAGAGTAGGGAGTCGGAAAGAGCCTACTTTCCTCTGGGGAAGATTTCCTCTTAAGTGCTTGTGTCTGAAAGGAAGACACGGAAGGGGTTGTTCCCACGTAGAGACCCTTTGCCTTTGTTCTCTGCTGCTTTTTCTTGCCTTGCAACGCAAGACCTCAGGCTTGGGTTTTTTTTTTTTAAAAAGGCTGACGCGGAACCCGTGCGTAAATGTGGAGAGGGTCCGAGCCAGTTTCTTCCCTTGGGACAACTTCCCTTGAGAACCTCTTCGTTGGTAATCCAAAACCTTTGGGTGCATGATGGATCTCGGGTAAGAAGATGCACCACAAGGCCTCTCTTCGAGCCAGGAATGCAAGAAGGCAGTTGTCTGTTTCATGGCTCCTTGGACGTTTCGAGGTCCTTATTTTTTTTTACTTTTCAGGAGAGACCGCACTCGGTATCCCAAAAGTTCCAGGTCCTTCCCTAAACATCTAGTTAAAAAGGATTAAATAGCAATCAATGGGAAAGACCTTTGCCTGAGATTCTGAAGCTACACTACTGGTCAGAATATAAGACTAGATGGACACATGATCTGGCCTAACAGAAAGTAGCTTCCAACATTCATTTAGCAATATTATGGAGCGCTTTGAACAGCTCTGTTCTCAATAAATATTTTTTCTATGCTCTTTGCTAAATACTTCTCCTTTTTTTCCCCTGCCCTGCATTTGCTGATACAAGAAGCAGTTTTGTCATCATAAAGGGACTCGAGATGGCCCCATTTATTAGCCCCCGAGCATAGCATTCCATGTGTGGAACTCATGACATAATTATTTTGTGGGTTGAAGGGAATGTTTGCATCCTTCCTCAGATCAGGACACTTTTTCAACTGCTCCAGTTCTAACTGCAGTAATGATTCTGATGGACCCGTGTTTCTCAACCTTGGCAGCTTGTGTTCTGACCCAGGCTTCCTTAGAAAGCATGAAGCAGACTCTTGGTCCCAGCAAAACCTCTTTTATTTACACGACTCTGAATTCCTTTCATTCACAGTCAGCAAGGTTTGGCAAACAGTCTTTCAGAGGAATGTTTATCAACACGAACCTTATCTCGCTTGGAGAGCTGCCAGATAA
The DNA here is from genome assembly GCF_051295495.1 of Thamnophis sirtalis. Lineage (NCBI taxonomy): Eukaryota > Metazoa > Chordata > Lepidosauria > Squamata > Natricidae > Thamnophis > Thamnophis sirtalis. The sequence goes on along the minus strand of NW_028261394.1, from coordinate 36,385,720 downwards.
CTAGTTTTCAAACCCAGGGCAGGGCAACACTTGGCACAGAATCTCTTATAATCACAAACAGAACTTTCTGTTTGTGACTGACAGAAGCAATGAATTGTTTCCTGCAAAAGCCCCCTCCCCTTGTTTCCTATGGGAGGGGCCAGTCACTTCCCAGATGTGGCTTTACTCCCAAGTCGACGCTGCTTTCTTAGTTGTTCTTGTCTTCTGGCAGCTCTGCGCATTCTTGTCTTCTGGCAGCTCTGCGCATGCGCACACTGGGAACAGGCTCCAGCTGTTCTTCTGCCTCACTGCTATCCCTCTCTGTCTCCGATGCAGAGCCCTCGTCTGAGCTTTCCTCAATCCCCAGGACTGGCCCATATTTGGTATTTGGTATTTATTCGATTTGTAAGCCGCCCTATTCCCCGAAGGGACTCAGGGCGGCTGAACAAAAACCAAGGGAAGGGGAACAAATACAGAAAAGTAAGACAAAAACAGGACAGTGATACAAACAATTTAAAAAACACAGCAAGCACAGCAAATTCGAGTAGGGGGGGGGAACTCAACCCCAGGCTTGCTGGGACAGCCAGGTCTTAACGGCTGTCCGGAAGGCCTGAAGGGCGGTGAGGGTCCGAATCTCCACGGGGAAATATTCCTCCCCAACCTCCCCACTGTCCGACTCTGCTGCCAGCTCCACTGGCCACTGGCGGGCCACAGCAGCTTGAAGAGGTGTGGACATCAGTTCTCAAGATTCCCCTCCCAGTCAGTGTTGGCTGAGGAATTCTGGGAGTTGAAGTCCCCATGTCTTCAAGCTGCCAAGGTTGAGAAACACAGTCATAGACTGTCGGTAAAAAATCAGAAGCTGTTTTGGAAAGGACAGGGCTCAAGCCTTGTGCATGTTTTGGATGAAGGCATCAGTTTTAATCCCTGGGATTTTGAGCCAAAGGACCCTAGAGTTGGAAGAACACACACTCTCTCTCTCTCTCCCCCTCTCCCCCTCCATCTCTTTCTCTCCCTCCCTTTCTCTCTCTCCCTCCCTCCCTCTCTCTGCTTCCTGGAGAGTTACTGCATCTCAGAATAGATTTCGTCAAATTGGTACCAGGCAAGATTTCACGGGATCGGGACACTGGAAATCACCCGAGCAACTGAAACTGATTTCACAGCTGGAAATGTTTGTAATCCAGGACCTGTATTGACAGAGACCGATTCTAAGTGTGCAGAATATTAGCCACCAAAACAGTGGAATGTAATCTCTTGAGAGCCACTCTTGCTGCTTTTGGGAGCCTTGATATCAACCACTCTCCAGCCTCTACCCCTTCTGCTCAGGCAGGGGTCATTTAAGGCTTAAAAGCAGCTAAGCTATGAATGAGTTGGATGACTTTATGCTTGGAACAATGGGTAATTAAAATGGGTGTGGAGGGGCAGAGTTCATCAAGAACACGAGGTGGCAGATTTTAACCCTTTTATCATTTCTCTCTTGTGAGCAAGGTAGGAATCCAATCATGGACTCTTCCTGCCACTAGCTGTGTCTTCTGTTACAATGTCCACATGGCTAATTTATTGAACCTTCTCTCTGCTGGCGCTTAAAACCCTTTGGCTTCTAGAGGGCATAATCCGAATAGTTGCGTGACACACTTTGGGCATGATTGGCATGCATTAATCTTGGTAGCCATGGCACCCACATACTCTTGGCACCAGAGGTTACAGGAAGAGATCTGAGGTGGCACCAGAGGGGTGTGTGTGTGATCCTGGAATGTCTAGTCTACTGTAGTTGCTGGGTGGATGATGATGATGGAATAACTCTTGACGTTGTTAGGAGACCCATTAGAATACATATAATCCTCTCGGCCAGAGCAGAAAAACTCAAAAGTTTTAACACCTAAAGAAATATAGTAGAGAGGAACAATTTCCCACCTTGCTTCAGGCAGTGTGCCATTCAGGAAAAAAAGGGATAAATGCCACTGGAAACTTAAGATGGCCGTGTCTTGGGGTTGTTAGGAGTTGTTAGCCTTGTGATTGTCCTGTTGTGCAACTTTGGTTTAGCCTAGAGCCTGCCCTCGCAGTCAGTGGAACCAGCTCAGGGTCTCTTTTCTGCCCTCCTGCTGAGCTCAGCTGCCAAGCAGAATCCAGCAGCTGCCCCAAATGGTTACAGGAGGCCAGTCGAGTGTCCAGCAGAAGCGGCTGTCTTTTAAGGTCCCTGATAAACGTGTGCCTTTCCTTCGCACTAGCTAGCCTTGCTCCAAGAATCCTTTTTCTGTGACTTGCTTCTTCCTCAAGTGACTTTATATTTATTTACTAGCTCATAACCCGGCGTTGCCCAGGTATTTATTTATTCATAGGGGGAATATGTCTGGACCAAACATAATTTCTAATGTTGGATTTTCCCCCTTATCAGAGGGAGCCCCCTTGTGGAGTACTGTGAAGCTGTTACCATGGCAATTTCACTGCGCTGTACAGTAGAAGCCATTTTACGGCAGTACAGTAGAAGCCATTTTAAGTCACAACAGGCTGTATCATAACAGAGCACACACCCCAAGGGATGTTAGGGTTGTCTTACCCCCACAGTGTTTTGTTCCAGAGACTAAATCATCTGTGTACCAAGTTTGGTTGAAATTGCTTGAGGTGTTCCAGAGTTATGTTGGAAAAAACAAACACACACACACACACACACACACACACACACACACTTACTTGGTGGTGCTTGACTTATGACAATTCACTTAGTGACCGTTTGAAGTTACAACAGCACTGAAAAAAGTGACACGGCGATTTTTCACACTTTTGACCGTTGCATGGTCACGCGATTTATGTTTGGTAACTGACTCATATTTGTGACGGCCGCACTGCCCTGGGGTCACAGGATTCCCTTTTGCGACCTTCTGACAAGCAAAGTCACTGAGGAAGTCAGATTCACCGTCTAACTAAGTTAACAACTGCAGTGATTCACTTAACACTCGTGGCAAGAAAGGTAATTAAATGGGACCAAACTCGCTTGACAAATTTCTCACTTAGCAACATAAATTTTGGGATCAATTGTGGCCGTACGTTGAGGACTACCTGTAATTAACACCCCCCTCACCCCCGCAGCGATAACACACACTCAAATCAACCATTTAATGGGCTCCATCCCACTCTGGGTTTCTCAGGCTGCTGGCAAAACCTCGTCTTGAAGGCCTTACGAAAGAGTGTCAGAGTGGGGGCCAGTCTAATTTCTGGAGCGAGGATGTTCCAGAGGGAGGGAGCCACCATAGAGAAAGCCCTGTTCTGGGTCCCGCCAGATGTACTTCCTTAGAGGACGGGGCCCACAACATTCCTTGTCTCCTCGCTCTTGTAGTCTTTGCTTTGAAATACCTTGCCTGGCCTTGGTAGCTCAGCATGAGTAGGTAAAGGTAAAGGTTCACCTTAGTCATTCCCGACTCTAGGTGGCGGTGCTCATCTCCATTTCAAAGCCGAAGCGCCAGCGCTGTCCAAAGACGTCTCTGTGGTCATGTGGCCGGCATGACTATATGTTGAAGGTGCACTGAACGCTGTTACCTTCCCACTAAAGGTGGTCCCTATTTTTCTACTTGCATTTTTTACGTGCTTTGGAACTGCTAAGTCGGCAGAAGCTGGGACAAGTAGCGGGAGCTCACTCGGTTACATGGCACTAAGGATTCAAACCGCCGAACTGCGGACGTTTCTGATGGACCAGCTCAGCATCTTAGCCACTGAGCCACCACGTCCCTCCAGCATCTCGTTGGGGCCAATTAATTCCAGCTCTCTCAGCCAGGATGGGAAATGTTTAAAAATCCTTTTTTCCCCCCTTTCAACAACAAAAAACAAAACCCCGTTAAGGACATTGCAGTTAAGGATCTGGGTTGAGTTGAGGGCATCTTCACTTTGATTTCAGCAGCGGTTTTGCGCTCGTAATAAGTGGGGACTTTCCTCCCCCCTTACGGATTTTAGGACTGTGGATTTCCATCAGCTGACAGGGCCAAAGAATGAACAGAAAGTACACACAGCTTTTAAGTAACAAGTGTTGTAATCGTCAGCTTTGGGAACTTCCCCGTGACATTTTCTTTCACACCGAACAAGGAAGCTGTGTTTTGTTTTCTTTCGTTAGTTTGTATTTCAGTATCAGGCAGCACGCTGGCCGATGTAGGGCTGCCATCTGAGTTTCCTTTGTCCCTCTTCCAAATATTAGGATGTTTCTGACCAGCCTTTTCAACAAGGCCAGGGCATGATGCGTTTGGAGAGCCCCAGGCACACATCTGGATGATTCCCTCCAGAGGATTTCTCCTATTTTCCCTTCTTGACAAGTCAGTTGCAATTACATGTTTTCTGTCTTTATTTCTAAAAGAGGAAATTGCCTTGATACCCTTAGGACAGCGCAAAAAACTTATTCAGTGGGGAAGCAGCTTTGAGTCACTGGGCCCGGTACTATTGTCTGGAATATCCCAAGATGTATGGTTCATATAGTCCCGAAGATGATTGGGGGGCTGGAGGCTAAAACATATGAAGAACGGTTGCAGGAACTGGGTATGTCTAGTTTAATGAAAAGAAGGACTAGGGGAGACATGATAGCAGTCTTCCAATATCTCAGTGGTTGCCATAAAGAAGAGGGAGTCAAACGATTCTCCAAGGCACCTGGGGGTAGAACAAGAAGCAATGGGTGGAAACCAATCAAGGAGAGAAGCAACTTAGAACTGAAGAGAAATTTCCTGACAGAACAATTAATCAGTGGAACAGCTTGCCTCCAGAAGTTGTGAATGCTCCAACACTGGAAGTTTTTAAGAAGATGTTGGATAACCATTTGTCTGAAGTGGTGTAGGGTTTCCTGTCTAGCCAGGGGGCTGGACTAGAAGAACTCCAAGGTCCCTATTCTATTCTATTCTATTCTATTCTGGAATTTGATGGATAGCACAGTAGAAAGTGGCAGGGAGAAGAGCTGAGCTTTCCTTGAAAATGATTTGATGGTTATGTGACACAACGCTTGGACAAGGGATTTGAGTCATGTGTCGGCCACTGTGAGGACAAACATCTGGACTGGATGGGCCAGGAATCTGATCCAGCTGAGCACAACTTATGTCAGTGATGGTGAACCTATGGCACATGTGCAGGAAGTGGCACACAAGAGCCATCTCTCTGGGCATGCCAGCCATTGCCCATTGCTCTTCAAGGTTCTGGCGCACACTGGTACGCCAGCCGGCTGGTCTTCGCGCATGCGGGAGCACCAGAAACTGGAAGAACATCTCCCTGGCACACATGCATGTGCCAGGAAGCTGAGCTTCTGGTTTCTGGCGCACGCATGCCTACCAGCCAGCTGGTCTTCACACATCCATGAGCACCAGAACTCAGAAGCTCACCTTCCAGGCATGTGCGTGCATGCCGGGGAATTGCTCTTCCGGTTTCTGTGTGCACACTACCAAGCTCCTAGTTTCTGGCACTCCCCCTGTGCATGCACTCTCCTGTTTTGGCACTTGGTACCGAAAATGTTCGCCAACACTGGCTTCTGTTCTTACAGATGATGGAAGCTTCTAACGGTTAGCTGGTCCCTGCAGCCTGCTTGTCCACAAGCAATTAACGCCATATAATAAATCATCTCTGCCTCTTTAGAATGCTTTTCCCCTGATACAGAATTCTCAGTGTACACTTTCCAAATGGCTAATTGCGTTGGGCTGGGCTACTTCATGGATTACAAAGAGCGTGACAGTAGCACAAGCGATTCCTTTCAGAGGGTTGATGGCCATTGTACTTACCAAAGCTTGACTACCTTGTTTTAAGCAAATGGACCGCTCCTGAAATAGAAAAGTGACATAAGAGTTTGAGGCATGTTGCAGCATGTCCAGATAATGGGAGAATGCATGCTGATAACCTGGCTATGTCTTTATTCAGTTGCTGTGGTTACTGGATTATATATATATATAATATATACAGTATATATTGCACAAGTCTCCTTAGGTCATATTTATTGCACAAGTCTCCCAAGCCATTGTGTTTTGTAGCAACAGCAGTTGATCTAGAGCAGAGCCACCAATTGCTGGTCCATGAGAAAGTTTTGGTGGTCCGCAGAAAAGTTATTTGCATTTTTTATATTGCACTAAATCGGGAGTCCTCAAACTACGACCCCTAGGCCGGATATATGCAATGAACATTTGTGTTGCTGCAGAGAGTCTCCCTCTCTGGGGTCTTTTTTGTCGGATCGGAGGGGAGGGAGAAATTCTGACTTGGGGTCTGCTTCAGCCTCCTGGTGCGGGACTTTGGCCGAAGGCTGGAGGGAAATGCCACTGGTGGCAAGTGGCACTGCATCATGGCTTGGAACCGGCTGACCATTTCAGCCCGCTGAGCCTCCAGGCACCGGTACCTGGCCTTGCACTCCCGCAGGTCTTCCCTCTGCTTGGAAAGCCTATGCTTGTAGTCCTCATTGTCTCCTTCTCTGTCAGATCCAACTTGAACTGAGCTTGTTTGCCAACTCTTTCTCGTGGTGGCTGCTTCGCTCCAGCAACTGCTTCCTGTTGGGGCCCTAAGGGCAGACCAGGAGGGGCTGGGCGGGGAGGAGCGAGTAGAGGCTGGCGAGGCGCCCCTTGGCCTGAGTGACATCAAGTTGGCCACACCCACCCAGTCACATGACCACCTTGCCACGCCTACCCAGCCTGTCATTAGGCAGATCATATTAGTGGTCCACGGGATTTAAAATTATGAATTTAGTGGTCCCTGAGGTCCGAAAGGTTGGTAACCCCTGTTCTAGAGGAAGTTGCCAAATAAGAGCCCAGAATTTGTGACTCTGTGCAATGTGAAGCTACAGCTTCTATAATACCTAACCAGTTCCAAGACCAGCTGGGAGCAAAAGGAGTTTGCAGCCCAAGTTGTCAGCAACCCTTAATTAACACAGGCTCATTGCTTCTGGTGCTCAGTCCTAGTTGGATGAGGTCCATCTCTTACTCAGATTCCACTCTGAGCAACTTGCAGAAGGTGACAATTGGGTCACAGAATGACTAGCACTGAAAATCTTGGGGAGGGGTGGTGGTGGTGGAGGGTCCCTTCAGCGTTTCCCCATTGTGCAGCTGAAGGACAAAACCCATTTGCTTGTAGCTTATTCTACCAATTGAGCTGTGATGAATGGGTTGTTTCTAAGCCCAACGCGTTGACGGGAAATTCAATTTAAGAGAATGGCTTTTAGGGCGGTGTAAGCTGGCCATGTCTTCGCAAAGGCTGGCTTGTCAGCCAAGAACAAAAGTGGAAGGCTTGCCAAGCTATTTGAAAATGGACTTGGCTCAACTTATCAGCCAGATGTGCAGAGAAAGGCAAGATGGGAAATGGAGTTTTTCTTAAGGATGGAGGGTGAAGTCATTTAATGATGGGGGTGAATCTGGATATTGAGTGGACGGTTCGTGCCGAATTGCCCTCTTCAATATTCTTTGGGAAGGGAATCAAATCTTTTCTACCCTGTTTCCCTGAAAACAAGACCTCCCCGGATAATAAGCCAATTGGGCTTTTGAGCGCATGTGCTAAAATAAGCCCTCCCTGAAAATATTGCAACACAGCAGCAGCTAAGAGGTGACCATGCTCAACGCCTCCTGCACCTCAAAACAATAAGACCTACCCGAAAATAAGGCCAAGCGCTTATTTCGGGGGGGGAGGGGACAAACGAAAATAAGACTCTAATACAGTATGTTTCCTAAGAATTGCTTTCAACTTACTGTATTTTTCAGAGTATAAGACGCACCAAGGTTTTGAAGGGGCAAACCTCTCAAAAATGGCCCAATATTTTTTTTTTTGCAAAAATGACCTGTTTTTTGTAAAAAAAAAAAAGGGGGGGGGCATGCATAGCCTTTAGGAGGCTTATAGAATGTTCCTGGGGGTTGGGGGAGGGCAAAAACGAACAAAAAATGTCCCGTTTTTCATTCAATTTTGCCCTCCCTAGCACCCAGGAGCACTCTGGAAGCCTCCTAAAGGCTATGCATGGCCATTTTGTGAAGGGGGTGGGGTTTTGGGAGGCCAAAATGCTGTATTCAGTGTATAAGATGCACCCAGATTTTCACCCTTTTTTATTAGGGGAAAAGGTGCGTCTTATACTCCAAAAAATATGGTAAGTACCAGAGATTTAAGTTGAGTACTTAAAAGTTTGGACATCTACTTGAGTCGCTTTGGCCATTAATGTCTTCTGATCTGGAATGCCAAGGGCGTGACCCGACAAAAGCGCGAATGTCATAAGCACGCCGACAAAACCGCGGCACTAAAACCGCGATGTCAAAAGCGCGTCGACAACAGCGCGTCGACAACAGTGCGCCGACAACAGCGTGCCGACAGAAGCGCGATTTAAGTTAAGGTAAGGTTTAGGGTTAGGTTTAGGGTTAGGTTTAGGGTTTAGGGTTAGGGTTAGGGTTAGGTTACAGCGCGCTTCTGTCGGCGCGCTTCAGGGCTCATTCGTCGCTCCTTCGTCGCACGGTTTTGTCGGCGCGGTTTTGTCACCGCGGTTTAGTCAGGCGCGCTTTTGTCGTTCGCGCATTTGTGGTGGAACCTGCCAAGGGCCCCCCAGTTCTGCATTTTCCCAAACAGGAGGAAATACATTGCTTGGAAAAGAAGGGAAACATTTGTGCCAGTGTGTGTGTCCTAATAAAATAATTATGCAAGCATGTTCAGAGATCATTTCTGCAATTTAGATAGGAACACAAACATTTTATGCCTTTTATAAGTCGGGGAAACCAAAACCAGGTGACTTTTCCTGGCTGTCCTATTTGCTGTCCAAATGCTGATCTGTTGGTGAGCATCTTTATCTCTGAATCAGACCAAATCCTATTCAGTTTCCTTTCAATCGACAGAGACCTTGTAGTCAAATACACGGTCACCTCAGCCGGACAGGAGGACAGAGGCAGGTACCCAATAGCCTTTTGCTCAAGGAACAGCACTTCCTGGAGAGGGGGGGGGGCTAGGACAGAGGTCTTCATACTTGGCAACTTTAAGACTTGTAGACTTCAACTCCTGGCTGGAGAATTCTGGGAGTTGAAGTCCACAAGTCCTAAAGTTGCTTAGTTTGGGGACCCCTGGATTATGAGATCATTTAAAGGATATGATGATGACGACGATGATGATGATGATCAGAACTGGCTGGAGAATTCTGGGAGTTGAAGTCCACAAGCCTTAAAAGTTGCCAAGTCTGGCGACCCCTGGGCTAGGTGATCCTTCTGGGATCCAAGCAGTGGTGGGTTTCAAAAATTGTTCGAATCTACTCTGTGGGTGTGGAGGGGCTTGCTGCCCATGTGACTGGATGGGAGTGGCTTGCCACCCATGTGACCAGATATGAAGATGCCGACGACACTTGTCAGAACCACCTTAAATTACCTCACACACAGCACTGGCATGCATAAGAATATGATGTAAACTTGTTTTTAAAAGGCATCTTTGGTTTGCGTTAAAACAACTTCAACACACGCAATGTTCTGATTGTACCACAAACGCAGGAGTCATCCTTACCTTTCACAGAGGCACTGAGTTTTATAAATATGAGCATGGTAGTGTAGAATAATCATATCCAAGGACCAGTGGTGGGTTTAACATTTTTTTGGAGCCTCTTCTGTAGGTGTGGCCTGCTTTCCGGGTCCACTGGTGGAACCTCTTCTAACTGGTTCGGTAGATTTGACGAACCGGTTCTACCGAATAGGTGCGAACTGGTAGGAACCCACCTCTGGATCCAAGGGATGCTCCGAATGGGCTGGGTACAGGGGTCAAATCCAGCAAGATCTGACAGGTTCTGGAGAACCGGTAGCGGAAATTTTGAGTAGTTTGGAGAACCGGCAAATGCCACCTCTGGCTGGCCCCAGAGTGGGGTGGGAATGGAGATTTTGCAGCATCCTTCACCTGCCACACCCACCAAGCTACGCACACCGTGCCCACAGAACCGGTACCGAAAAGTTTGAATTTCACCACTGGCTGAGTCGGGTGGGGTGGGAGGGTGGATTGTCCCGGGTGCCGCCTCAGTTGCTAACCGCACAGGGCTGGCTGCTGTGGAAACCTTTTTGCTTTCACTACAGCCGAAAACATTTTTCTCCCCTCGCTGTGTTGTGCAGTGTGTTTATTCCGTTCTTGGCATGGCCTCCCAATGGCATGAAACAATGCAGCCGAGAAAGGCAGCGACGGCTCTACCATTCCCACCGTCTGTTGACCTCTCCCACCCCACCCCCAGCCCCCCCTCCGAGTTGGTTGCTTGCTTCTCTTCCTCTAAACACACACAAACACACAGGGAGAGCCTTCTCCAGCGCCTGAGCCCACGAGGCGGCAGCAGCAATGCTTTGATGTGGTAAGTTCCCCCGATACCATGGAGATTGTTTGGTTCTTCCCTCTAAACAAGACGTTTAAAAAAAAATTTTTTTTTTTTTTGCCCTTCCGTCGTTTTTGTCTTGCGGGCCATGCTGGAGATTCCTCATGGCCTAGGTCACAGATGACCTGCCGTGGCCTCACCGCTCTTTTTAGGCCTGTAGCTGGAAGGAAGGGCAGGGCCTCTAGGGAGAGAGAGAGAGAGAGTAGAAGATGAGAAGAAAAGGAAGTGGTGTGTTGATGGAGAACCAGGTTGAGCATTATAATGAGAAGTGGCTGTTAATTCTTGACACTTGGGCAGAGCCTTGTGAAGAGGGGAGCAGAATGATGAGTTGCAAGTCTCTCTCCTCCCCTCCCTGCCTCTCCCTCTCTCTCCCTCCCTCCCTCTTTTCTTCTTCCTCTCTCTCTTCCTCCTTCCCTCTCTTTTCCTTCCTCCCTCCGTCCTCCCTCTTCCTCTCTTCTTCCTCCTCTCTCTCCCTCCCCCATCTCTTCATTTCTCTCTCTCCCACCTTTGCCTCTCCCTCCCTCTCTTTTCCTCCCTCTCTCCCTCCCTCTCCCCTCACCCTCCCTTCCTCTCTCTTCATCTCTTCTCTCCTCCCTCTCCCTCCCTCCTCTCCCTTCCTCTCTTCCTCCCTCTCCCTCCCTTCCTCTCTCTTCCTCTCTTCTCTCCCTCGCCTCCCTTCCTCTCTTCCTCCCTCCCCTCCCTCTCTTTCTTCCTCTCTCTCTCCTCTCCCTCCTCTTCTCTCCCCTGCCTCCCCGACCTCTCTCTTTCTTCTTCCTCTCTCCCTCCCCCCTCTCTTCATTTCTCTCTCCCCCTCCCTCACCTCCCCCTCCCTCTCTTTTTCTCCCTCCCTCTCCCCCCTCTCTCACCCTCCCTTCCTCTCTCTTCATCTCTCTTCATCACTCTTCTCTCCCTCCCCTCCCTTTCTCTCTTCCTCCCTCTCTTTCTTCCTCTCTCTCTCTCCCTCCCCCCTCCCTCCTCTCGTCTCCCCTGCCTCCCCCTCCCTCTCTCGGGGCAAAAGAATGAGCTCCCATCTTCTCCTTCGCCACAAGAAGAGAGGGTGCTACCCAGATAGCCAAAATTCTGAAATTTCTGCTTAACCTCTCTCCACCCAAATCCGAGGTAGCTGACTTACCAGAAGGGAGAAATACCCAAAGTGCTATTCCTCTGATGCTTTAAAATGGCTCATAACCTCTTTCCCAAGATAACTTAGGTGCAATGCATAGGGATGTCACTTTACACAGAGGTTTTTCATCTTTTAAAGCTATGTTCCATCAGTCATCATGGAAAAGGCACAAAATACATTGATGAAACCTCCGCAAATCGCATTGCAACCTTTAGGTGATGTTCCATCAAGTCATTTCATGGCTCCTAACGGCCGGTTCCACCGCAAAACCGCGTTCGACTAAACCGCGTCCGACTAAACGGCGTAGCTGATGTCATCAACAGGGCAACAACAGCGCAGAGATAGAAGCACGCTGTAAACCCTAAACCTAAAATTAACCCCTAAACCTAACCCCCCTAAACCTAATCCTAAACCTAACCCTAAACCTAACCCATAACCTAACCCTAAACCTAACCCTTAACCTAATCCTAACCCTTAACCTAACCCTAACCCTAACCCTTAACCTAACCCTAAACCTAACCCTAAACCTAATCCTTAACCTAACCCTTAACCTAATCCTAACCCTTAACCTAACCCTAACCCTAACCCTAACCCTTAACCTAACCCTAAACCTAACCCTAAACCTAACCCTTACCTTAAGTTGAATCGGCTTGCTTTCAAAGCGCTATTTAAAGCGCCCTTCTTTCTCCGCGCTGGCTGTTGTCGCCCTGTTGATGACGTCAGCGACACGGTTTAATCGGGCGCGGTTTAGTCGAGCGCGGTTTTGACGGGTCACGCTAACGGACATCTATCGGTCCACATTTTGGACAGAAATGATCCGCTGGTTTGAAAGGTGGGTGGTCAAAGAGGCCATCTACATTAAGATTAAACAGCCCTTTCTCAACAGAGGGAGGAGGGAGATAAAACTACCCACCTCCTGTTTACAACACAGTCCTTTCAGAAATTCCAAGAAGGTCCCACGCCTAGTTGCACTATTCAGGTGATCCTAAGGGCATAGATAAACCTCCAAGTGGCCTCAATGACTCTCAACAACCAGATGACCTTTCCATCTTCCACTGCTCAGTCAGAACTGAAAAAGCTCCTTGGATGAGAAGTGAAACAGAGAAGGAAAAAACAAAGTCCAGTTGCCTCTTGGAAAAAAAGCATCTTTGGGACAACTGTGACCTGGATGACTGAGAATCTTCATTGTTGTTAGTTGCTAAGTCGTGTCTGACCCATCACAGCCCCAGGGACAACGTTCCTCCAGGCCTTCCTGTCCTCTACCATCTTCTGGAGTCCATTTAAGCTCACGCCGACTGTTTCAGTGACTCCAGCCACCATATTCTCTGTCGTCCCCTTCTTCTTTTGCCCTCAATGAAGAATTAGGCTCTTCTCCATTGAGTCCTTCCTTCTCATTAGGTGGCCAAAGTATTTGAGTTTCCCCTTCAGGATCTGGCCTTCTAAAGAGCAGTCAGGGTTGATCTCCTCTAGGACTGACTGGTTGGATTGCCTTGCAGTCCAAGGGCCTCACACAAGTCTTCTCCAACACCATAGTTCAAAGGCCTCCATTCTTTGGCACTCAGCCTTTCTTATAGTCCAACTTTCACAGCTACACATTGCAACTGGGAAAACCACAGCCTTGACTATATGCACTTTTGTGGCAGTGTTGCCATAGACAATTAGCAAACCACATAGTTCATCAATCGAGGCAAAACTCACTTAACAGCTGCCTTGCTTACCAATGGAAATTTGGGTGGAGGGGGGGCTCAATTGTGGTCATATGTCAGGGACTAAACTGCAAGTTTTTTTTTTCCCAGGCTGAAAGAGACTCTCCCTTACCTGAACCACCTTCAAGTTAAAAAACAACATGAAGAAAAACGTCTGTTCTGGATGCTTAAATGATCACACATTGAATTTGTCAAGCCGTGTCCCAAGATTTTTAGAAAATGTTCCCGGCCCAGCTGGGAAAAACACACACCGAAAGCATCCCGTTTCCCAGAAGGAAACGTGATGCAAAACAAACCCTTCTGTGTTTACAGAGAAACCAGGTGAAACTGAAGGGCCCATGAAGGAGATAGCAAAAGGTTTCCCCGAGCGAGGAAAAAGCCAGGAGCAATTAATTCCCTCCGAGTGCATGGGAAGCTCTCCGCTCCCATTCCGCTGCTGGATGATTTGTTGATTGTCACACCATTTGCCTAACAACAGGGTCATGCCCCCAAACAAAACGTTTACACAGCAGAGAGCTGGAAGGGAGAATGGCTGTGTTGAGAGCTTCAGGAACCTTCCTTCCAGCCTTGGTTACAAGGAAGCTGAGCCTGTGAAAACAGGGCAGGTGGCTTTAAATATCCCGTTCCACCCCAATTTTTGTTTCTCGCTAAATTCCCTCCCGTGGTTTCACTCAAGGCGGCCTCGGCCACTGGTGACTGATTTTTAATTTTTTTTAAAGAGGCTTAATCTTCAAAATAAGGACAGGCTTGCTTAACAGAATAACAGAGTTGGAAGGGACTTTGGAGGTTCAATAGTTCAATCAGAATAGAGCTGGAAGGGACCTTGGAGGTCTTCTAGTCCAACCCCCTGCTCAAGCAGGAGACCCTATACCATTTCAGATACCATTTCAGACAAGTGGCTGTCCAGACTTTTCTTTAAAAAACAACCTCTGAAGCACCTACAATTCTAAATGCAAGTTGTTCTACTGGTTAATTGTCCTCACTGTTAGGAAGTTTTCCCCTTAATTCCAAGTTGCTTCTCTCCTTGATTAGTTTGCATCGCTTGTTTCTTCTCGCCTTCTGCTGCTTTGGAAGATAAGTTGACACCCCCCCCTCTTCTTTGTGGCAGCCCTTCAAATATTGGAATACTGCTATAATGTCACCCCTAGTCCTTCTTTTCACTAGATTGGCCCTACCCAATTCCTGCAACCGTTCTTCATATGTTTTTGTCTCCAGGCCTTGAATCATCTTAGTAACTCTTCTCTGCATTTCCCCCAAAGTTTCAACGTATTTTTTTTTTGTAATGTAATGACCAAAACTGGATGTGGTATTCCAAGTGTGGTCGCGATAGCTCAGTGGCTAAGACGCTGAGCTTGTTGATCAGAAAGGTCGGCAGTTCGGCAGTTCGAATCCCTAGCGCCACGTAACAGAGTGAGCTTCCGTTACTTGTCCCAGCTTCTGCCAACCTAGCAGTTCGAAAGCATGTAAACATGCTAGTAGAAAAAAAGGGACCACCTTTGATGGGAAAGTAACAGCGTTCCGTGCGCCTTCGGCATTTAGTCATGCCGGCCACATGACCACAGAGACATCTGCGGACAGCGCTGGCTCTTCGGCTTTGAAATGGAGATGAGCACCGCCCCCTAGAGTCAGGAACGACTAGCACATATGAGCGAGGGGAACGTTTACCTTTAATACTTCATGTGATCTTGATTCTATGCCACTGTTTATATAACCAAGGGTTGTATTAGCTTTTATGGCTGATGCCACACACTGCTGGCTCATGTTTAAGTGGCTCATGTTAAGTGGCTGCTTCATGTCAAGGTCTTCTAGTCCAACCCACTACTCAAGCAGGAGACCCTACACCATTTCAGACATATGGCTGTCCAATCTCTTCTTCAAAGCCTCCCCTGATGGAGCACCCACAACTTGTGAAGGCAAGCTGTTCCGCTGGATATTGGTCTCACTGTTAAGAAATTTCTCCTTAGTTGAAAGAGCCAGCAGCAGAGTCTGGTGGAGCCCTTCCCTATGTCCAGGGGTGGACTGCTGGGGGTTTACAGGGGTTTGGGATGATGAAAGAAATGTCCTTCTGGGTTTGGCTCCAAGTGGGGGAAAAGACACTGGAGACATGGAGGCTGCTTGGAAAGATGGTTTATTGTTGGACAGGGCCACATGGCTTGAGCCCTGAACAGAAAAGGTGATCACATGCTTCAATGTTGGTGGAGAAGAAGAGAAGGGCTGAGGAAGGGGCTTGCTAGGCTTTTTATAACCTGTTTAGTCCCACCTCTCTGTTTCCTGTTCCTGTGTAAGAAATGTATTCTGATTGGTTGTCAGACTCCCATAGGGCCACGCAGGGGCAACTCTCTAGGCTGTGTTTTGAATCCAGGTTTGGTTGAGTTCTCAGATGCCATGTGGTCAGTTGGAGCCAATATTATCATGCTTTCCTGTAGCTGAGGTGGAGAAGTCTTTATTATGTAAAGTGGACTAACTTGGCCTTCTTAATGGCCCATTAACAAAGTGGGGATGGGCAGGAAGCTACAGGCAACTATTCTGTCTTTTAAAACATGTTTCTTTTCATATCCAGAGAAATATTCTGCCTTTTCAATATTTCCTAGGGTATTTCATTTTTCTGGGAGAGGGCTGGATGATAACTTCCCACAGGGAGAAACCCAAATCTAGCTAAGATATTACGCAGTTTGGAGAACCCCAAATCCCACTCCCAGCTGGCCCCGCCCACCCCACCCCTCCCAGGAGTCCCCGCAGAGCCTGTTTTGGATGTCGGTAAGGCAGGGCACACTTGGAGATTCGGGGAGGGTGAAAAACAGGCTTACCGGAAGTTCAGGAAGCCCGGAAATGAGCTTGGCCTCCAGTGGGCCGTTTTCACCCTCCTGGAGGCTCAAGGAAAACCTCTGGAACCCAGGGAGGACAAAAACATTCACCACGACCTGCCATGGTACAGGAGGCTGACTAGGCCATGCCCACCATGGCCACGCCCATCCAGCAAACCGGGCAGAGAACTCCTTGCTAACATTTTTGAAGCTCACCCCTGCCTATGCCAAAGGCAGTCACTTGTGTTGTTTTTTTTCTCTTTGACTTTTGTCAAAATCTTTTCCCAAAATAATTCGGGAAGTTTAGCGTGAGAATCCCTGCACTCAACCCAAGGACCTGAAAGATATGATAGAAAAGGACAAGTGATTTGAAGGGAGGGGGAAAAAAAGGGAATGTGAACATTTGTTAAGTAGTGACTTGCAGTAGTTCGGTGTCTAAGAGCATTTCTTGAATTTGTATGCAAACTGGAATCCGCTTAAGGCGCGAACTGCCTCCTGGAAGTTTGCAAAGCAATTTGCGCTCCAAATTTGTGCAGATGAAAGGGAACCTATTAGCAGTTGTCTATAATTTGTAATATAATTAGGATGAGCACATTATATAGCAATATAATTAGTTGCATTTTACTTCCTTGTCGTATATATTCCTGTTATGTGGGAATGTTCTTAGTTCTCAGAAACCGTTTTTATAACATGGAGAGAAAGAGGCCAGATGCTGATATCAGTTTACATTTCTTTGATTAAAAAAATATATATATCAAAATAGCCTCAATCAAGAATTTAAAAGCATTGATGTTCCATAAATAAAAATAGCCTTGTTGGCCAACAAATCTGACGATGTTATAGAAGCAGCTTCTGTTTGTAATTGTAACGCATCTCCTCCTCTCGAGTGTTTATTCTCCTGTTTTTAATGTAAACCACTCAGAAGCAGAAGTCAACTGCGGCAGGATAGAAATGTAATCGATCAGTCTTAATGCTTTGCTAGAGGGAGCGTCCATAATGCTCTGTTGTATTTATAATGGGGTCAGGAATGTATCTAGAAGGTAAAGGCAGATATCCGGGTGGGTGGGGGACATTCCTGCTTACAGCACTAAAAGTACATATATATTTATATTATTGAATGTTGCCTAGCATGTCTTTTCCTTCCTCCAGCTATCAGTTACAAGCATTTATGTGTCCCAGGAGAGTCAGCTGCCAAGGCTGGCTAGCTTTGTTTGTCTCCCTCCATAAATGCAAACTAGAATCCTTTTGCAACAGATCACGTTTACTCTTCCCTTTGCATCTTTGTTTAACCTTGAGTGGGGTGAGTGCCTGAGAGCAATGGTCACCAACCGGTGCTCCATGAGAAAATGTAGGTAGCCCACAGAAAAATTATTTGCATTTTTTATATTGCACTAAATCTGGGGTCCTCAAACTACGGCCCCCGAGATGGATACATGCAATGAATGTTTGCGTTGCTGCAGAGTCTCACCCCATTTGGGGTCTTTTTGTATGGGGCAGAAATTCCAACTTGGGGTCTGCTTCAACCTCCTGATAGGGGGCTTTGGGCGAAGGCTGGAGGGAAGCGCCACTGGTGGCGAAGAGCCGGAGGGTCTTGTTCCAGTGGGACAGCCTCATGGTCTGGAACTGGCTGACCATCTCAGCCTCCTGAGCCTCCAGGCACCAGTAAATGGCCTTGCACTCTCGCAGGTCTTCCCTCTGCTTGGACAGCCTATGCTCGTAGTCCTGAGTGAGGTGCTTCTGCTGGGCCTCCTTCTCGGTCAGAATTTGAACTGAGTCAGC
The DNA here is from genome assembly GCF_051295495.1 of Thamnophis sirtalis. Taxonomy (NCBI): domain Eukaryota; kingdom Metazoa; phylum Chordata; class Lepidosauria; order Squamata; family Natricidae; genus Thamnophis; species Thamnophis sirtalis. Next base: position 36,368,035 of record NW_028261394.1, on the reverse strand, counting down.
TGTTTTACCAACTCTTTCTCGTGGTGGCTGCTTAGTTCCAACAACTGCTTCCTGTTGGGGCCTAAGGAGCCCGGGTAGGCAGAGAAGGAGAGGCTGGGAAGGGAGGAGCGAGTAGAAGCTGGCATGGCGCCTCTTGACGTGAGTGACATTCAGTTGGCCACACCCACCCAGTCACATGCCCACCTAGCCATGCCCACCCACCCAGTCACATGACCGCTTAGCCACGCCCACTTGTCCAGTCATTAGGCTGATCATATTAGTGGTCCGTGGGATTTAAAATTATGAATTTAGTGGTCCCTGAGGTCCGAAAGGATGGTGACCTCTGCCTTAAAGCTTATCCAATCCAACTTCCCATCCAGTGTAGTTTTATACAAGACAATCTCTTGTCCGTTTGGCAGAAGGTTGCTCTGTCTTTCCTCCACCCCATCCAGTGGAAAAGCTTTGCCTCCCTTCTTAGCTGTTTAGGGAGGTTTTCCGGAGGTTTGAACAAAAGCTATGCGCCGGCTAATTTTACCCAGTAATGCTAGTCCGCTTTTGAAGCCGAAGTAGAGAAATAATTGTACTCTACTGAATAGCCTCCAGGTAGCTTCCCTTATTCGTTTCAAGATTACACGCATGAAGCTCTTTCCATTGATTTATCTTTCTCTGCATGTGGGTGAGCACGAGCAGGCCAAGCCACAGGGTTTAATGTTGGCCTTGCATAGCCCTTTCGCATGATCAGTTGAAGCCCAACTGCAGAACTCTGTTGAGCATGGCTAGAGAAGCAACCTGCAATTAAGGAGAAACTTCCTAACAGTAAGGACAATTAACCAGTGCCTTCTGAAATCATGGGCACTCTAGGTTTGTAAGAAGAAATTGGACAGCCACTTATCTAGAATAGAACAGAATAGAATAGAATAACAGAGTTGGAAGAAACCTTGGAGGTCTTCTAGTCCAACCCCCTGCTTAGGCAGGAAACCCTACACCACTTCAGACAAATGGGTATCCAACATCTTCTTAAAAACTTCCAGTGTTGGAGCATTCACAACTTCTGGAGGCAAATAGTTCCACTGATTAATTGTTCTCACTGTCAGGGTATGTCTAGTTTGATGAAAAGAAGGACCAGGGGAGACATGACAGCAGTCTTCCAATATCTCAGGGGTTGCCACAAAGAAGAGGCAGTCAAAGCACCTGAGGGCAGAACAAGAAGCAATGGGTGGAAATTAACCAAGGAGAGAAGCAAATTAGAACTAAGGAGAAATTTCCTGGCAGTTAGGACAATTAATCAGTGGAACAGCTTCCCTCCAGAAGTTGTGAATGCTGGAGTTTTTAAGAAGAGATTGGATAACCATTTGTCTTAAGTGCTGTAGGGTTTCCTGCCTAAGCAGGGGGTTGGACTAGAAGACCTCCAAGGTCCCTTCCAACTGTTATTCTATTCTAACCTGGGAAACGGATCAAGTCAACTACCAGGTATCCGACATGAACAGTCAAACAATGCTCAATCTGAATCTCCTTGTTGCCTCTTTCTCTTGGATCCCAGGGAGATAAAAGAAGGCTTGCAGGCACCACAGTGTGAGTGTGGGTTTTTTAACGGCTGGATTCGCCTTTGTATTTGCCAGGATAAATGCTTCACAAAGACAGGAGGTGAGCGCTTTCGTATTTCTTCCAGTCTATGGAAAATCTATGTGGTCTAGGTAGGACGACACCTAATCAATCAATAACTATATATAACACGTTCAGCCCTCCTGACCTCTCGGCTGTCGTCCACAGCCACAAGAAGCTGCTTCTGCCATCTCTCCCTCCCTCCCTCCCTCCCTCCCTCCCTCCCTCCCTCCCTCCCTCCCTCCCTCCCTCTCTCTCCTTCTCCTTGCTAGACAACAGCAGTCAAGCCAGGCCTCCAAACCCCATATGCCACAGCACACAAAGCACACATTTAGTCCTTGGCATCCCTGCCCTTTCTTCCTTTTTTTGAAAACTAAGTTGTTGAGGCGGATGGGAAAGATCAGTCAGTGTGGGAATGATCCCACTAGCAAGGGAAACTAGCAAACCTCTCCAACGGTGCGTTCCTGTTGAGGTGATAGGAGGACCCCCAATCCAACCTATTAGGTATGGAAAGGATCCTATAGTAGGGGAAGCGCAAGGAGGTGGGGTTGTTGAGGTGTAAAAGTCTACTGTGGAGTAATGTAATGTAAGAATAGAATGGAATAGAACAGAATTCAGAATAGAATAGGAGTAGAGTAGGAACAGGATAGGATAGGATAGGATAGAATAGAATTCAGAATTCGAATAGAATAGATTTTAGAAATGGAATAGGAGTAGAGTAGGAATAGGATAGATTAGGTTAGGATAGGATAGAATAGAATTCAGAATTAGAATTAGAATAGAATAGAATAGAATTTAGAATTAGACAAGACTAGACTGCAGAATTCGAACAGAACAGGCCAACAGAGTTGGAAGGGACCTTTGATTGAACAGCCTCTGCCAAGCCTGCAGGAATTAAAGTCCCCCGCGCAACCTGCCCAGAGCCTCGAATCCAAGGTTCAGCGGGCTAAACCGAGTCTGGGGAGTGGGATAGGAGGGGGGTGCGCGAGGTCGCCTAGACGGATCCCTCCCGCTGCGCCTGCGCCTCTTCCATGATCCCCGCGGGGCCACATTCATCCCTCTGGCCTTACCCATAGACCACCCCCATCTTCGCTTGCAGTGCCACCACTGCCCGGAACCCGGGGCTTTGGCCGAGCGGAGGGGCGGTGCCTAGCCCGGCCCGGCCCTCCCCTCCCCCTCGCTGTTCTTCTGCTCTGCCTCCACCCTCTCCTCCCCCCCCCCAGCCGCTGTGTCACTCAGATCTCTATGGAGACGGGAATCAACAGCTGAGCCTCGCCCGGACGGTCGCGCAAGCCTTTTCCCCCCCAAAGCAGCGCGTTCTGCAAAAAGGCGCAGCGAGGTTGGAAGGCGAGCGGGGTAAGCAAGCTGGGAAAGCGAGGTGGGGTAGGGACGATTCCCAGGACGGGGTGGGGTGGGGGGTGCGCACCAGGCTTGCAGTCGGCGTCCTTCTGCTTTCCCACCGGTGTCGCTGCACAAGCCGCAGCTGGAGCCACGCGCCCTGCTCCATCCCTCCGCGGTGTGCAGCTCCAGCTCCGCGCATCCCTTCTCCAAGCTGCCCTCTCCAAGGACCCTCCCTCTTACTCTCTGTCTGGGCGCGCTTCCTTGCACATCAACCCCCTTGAAATCTCAGCCATAGATGGCCATGAGCAGGGGAACCCTCCCCCTCCCCTAGCCCGACGCCCTCCAGATGCTCCGGACCACATCCCACCCACCGCCACCTCCACTGATTTTGGGTGAAGGACCACTCGGGAGGGCGCCGGGTTGGAGACAGAGCGTCGAAGCTTCCCCTTTTTTTTGCGGGTTGCAGCGAAGACAACTCGGTGACGTCATGTTTTGCTCTGCACGGCTTTAATCTGGGATGCAGTCTGGTTTTTTCCACCAGGCTGTAGGGTAAATAATGCAAATATATATATATTCTCTGTTTCTCTCTGTCTCTGTCTGTCTCTGTCTGTCTCTCATCTATCATTTGTCTGTCTGCCTGTCTGCCTGTCTGCCTGCGTGCCTGCCTGCGTGCCTGCGTGCCTGCCTGTCTGCCTATCTGCCTATCTATCTATCTATCTATCTACCTACCTACCTACCTACCTACCTACCTACCTACCTACCTACCTACCTACCTATCTATCTATCTATCTATCTATCTATCTATTTATCTATCTATCTGTCTATCATTATATCTATCTATCTATCTATCTATCTTCTATCTATCGTCTATCTTTCTATCATCTATCTATCATCTATCTGTCTGTTTCTATCATCTATCATCTACCTACCTACCTACCTACCTATCTACCTACCTATCTATTTATCATCTATATCTATCATTATCTTTCTATCATCTTTCTATCATCTATCTATCTGTCTGTCTGTCTGTCTATCATCTCTATATCTATCTATCTATCTATCTATCTATCATCTATCTATCGTCTATCTTTCTATCATCTATCTTTCTATCATCTATCTTTCTATCATCTATCTATGTGTCTGTCTATCATCTATCATCTCTCTCTCTCTCTCTCTCTCTCTATCATCTATCTATCTATCTATCTATCTATCTATCTATCTATCTATCTATCTATCTATCTATCTCTATCTCTTCTCTTTCTGCGATCCTGATCACCGTGATTCCCGTGCAGGTCTGCTCTTAAGGCATCTCTAGATCCCGAGCATGGGCTTGGCTGAATGGGTTCTCCTTCATTGGTGGCTGGATGGCTCTTTCACTCCGTGCATCTGTCTGCTTATCCTAGTGGGTTGTTTAGGCGCGACGGCTAGGAATATCCTCTTTAGTCCCCGCTGATGTTTATTCGCCTTTGTGGTTGTTAATAGGACTGGGGAGAAAGCAAAAAAAATCTCATCTAGAGATGCACAGATTTTAATTGTAACAGTAGGAGATACGCAGAAGGGCTGCTTGGCTCAATCAGGCAGATGGTTCTTATGCTTTTTGTTTGAGTAAACATTTGAAAATAGATGGCTACCCTCTAACGGGGCAAGTTAACCTTAGCTGAGCTTTGCCTAGAGATTTCCACTGATACGTTTGATAGTTGCAACTTCAGAATCTTTTCATTCTGGATTTAGCAGTCTGTGTGAAGGATCCTGCTTTGCACTCCGGTTTATTGCGAACTAACACAACTACCATGTGAAGAACAGTTGCAGAATATTTGGCTAATATTTGGAAATTGAGATTTTGCAATACTCTAGAGAAAAGAAAGACTGGGGGGTGGTGGTGTCACAATAGCAGGATTCCAGGATTTGAGGGAGTGCCACAAAGAGGAGGGGAGGGGCGGTGTCAACTTATTCTCCAAAGCACCAGAAGGCAGGACAAGAAACAATGGATGGAAACTAATCAAGGAGAGAAGCAACCTAGGATTAAAGGAGAAACTTCATAGCAGTGAGGACAATTAACCAGTGAAAGAGCTTGCCATCAGAAGTTGTGGTTGTGCCATCACTCGAGGTTTTCAAGAAGGGACTGGACAACCACTTGAGCAGGGGGTTGGATTAGAAGACCTTAACATGAACTAGCCACATAATATGAGCCACTTAAACATGAGCCAGCAGTGTAAAGCAATAGCCACAAATGCTAATACAATCCTTGGTTGTTTAAACAGAGGCATAGAAGACCTCCAAGGTCCCTTCCAGCTCTATTCTAATCAACTATTCTAGCTTTCATCTTGTTTAGTGTTGATTATTAACCTAAGAAGCAGTCATGAGACTGGATCCACAGTTGATCCAAGAACTTCAGCAAGCCAATAGATTTGAGATGACCTTCTGTATATGGATCAGTGTTTCTCAAGCTCAGCAACTTCAGGAAAGGTGGACTTCAACTCCCAGAACCCCCCAGCCAGGATCTTCCACACCTTTTAAAGTTGGTGAGCTTGAGAAACACCGAGATGGACCATTGATATTCATTAGGGCCACCTTTTCTCCACCCTGGTCAAAGATGTTTGGCATTCACTTTTAGATCCTTGCAAAAATTGCAAGACAGACTATGTGAAAAGCCCTGGGTGCATTCTTTGGTATCTCCAGTTTAAAAGGACCAAGCAGCAAATGATTCCAAGGCTTGTCCCAAAGATGCTTTTTCAAAAGGCATCTGGATTTTCTTGTTGTTGTTTTTTTCCCTTGAAAACTTTTCACTTCTCATCCAAGAATTTTCTTCGGTTCACTGAATGGGAGAAGATTCTTGGTTTTCCCTTTGGGACAACCATGACCAGGATGACTGAGAATCTCCATAGATGGTGCCAAGTCTTCTTTGCACAAAACCTTACAAAACCCTTTATCAGAGTCAATGAACTGGAGGCAGAGGGTAATGATCTACTGATGTGCATTAAACCAGGGGTGAAATTCAGCAGGTTCTGACAGGTTCTGGAGAACCGGTAGCAGAAATTTTGGGTAGTTCGGAGAACTGGCAAATGCCACCTCTGGCTGGTCCTAGAGTGGGGTGAGAATGGAGATTTTGCAGTATCCTTCCCCTAGGAGGTGGGATGGGAATGGGGATTTTGCACTTTTCTCCCCATGGAGTGGGGTGGGAATGGAGATTTTGCAATATCCTTCCCCTGGAGTGGGATGGGATATGGAGATTTTGCAATATCCTTCCCCTGGAGTGGGATGGGATATGGAGATTTTGCAATATCCTTCCCCTGGAGTGGGGTGGGAATGGAGATTTTGCAATATCCTTCCCCTGGAGTGGGGTGGGAATGGAGATTTTGCAATATCCTTCCCCTGGAGTGGGATGGGATATGGAGATTTTGCAATATCCTTCCCCTGGAGTGGGATGGGATATGGAGATTTTGCAATATCCTTCCCCTGGAGTGGGGTGGGAATGGAGATTTTGCAATATCCTTCCCCTGGAGTGGGGTGGGAATGGAGATTTTGCAATATCCTTCCCCTGGAGTGGGGTGGGAATGGAGATTTTGCAATATCCTTCCCCTGGAGTGGGGTGGGAATGGAGATTTTGCAATATCCTTCCCCTGGAGTGGGATGGGATATGGAGATTTTGCAATATCCTTCCCCTGGAGTGGGATGGGATATGGAGATTTTGCAATATCCTTCCCCTGGAGTGGGGTGGGAATGGAGATTTTGCAATATCCTTCCCCTGGAGTGGGGTGGGAATGGAGATTTTGCAATATCCTTCCCCTGGAGTGGGGTGGGAATGGAGATTTTGCAATATCCTTCCCCTGGAGTGGGGTGGGAATGGAGATTTTGCAATATCCTTCCCCTGGAGTGGGATGGGATATGGAGATTTTGCAATATCCTTCCCCTGGAGTGGGATGGGATATGGAGATTTTGCAATATCCTTCCCCTGGAGGGGGGTGGGAATGGAGATTTTGCAATATCCTTCCCCTGGAGTGGGGTGGGAATGGAGATTTTGCAGGATCCTTCCTTAGGAGGTGGGAGGGAATGGGGATTTTGCACTTTCCTCCCCCTGGAGTGGATTAGGAATGGAGATTTTGAGTAGCCTTCCCCTGCCACACCCACCAAGCCACGTCCACAGAACCGGTAGTAAAAAAATTTGAATTTCACCACTGCACTAGACCTGTCGGGGGGTGGTCTAGTGCAGTTGTTCTGAGCATGCCTGTCGGCACTGATAACAAGTACAAAAAGGCTTTGTTTCTGCCCTAAATCAGGTCACTTACATATTTTCAGCATTTCCTTTCAACCTTCAATCCTGGCCATTGAAAACCAGCCCTGGTGATGAGGACAGACCCCCTTGTTCTGCAGTTTTGAATCATCCGCCATCTTGAGACATGATGGTATTATATCTGGCCAGCTCTCCAGAGCAGCGGTGGGAAGCCATATTCTTCTCTCCACTGCTGAACTGCGCCTTCCAGGAGTCCAGCCTGACCAATGGATCAGCCGGGCCATCCAGTTTAATAAGATCTGGTGGGGTGGGGGAGGCACACAGTCGTCCTTACTCGTGCTAGTGATCCTCACACCCGATCTGAGAAAATGGCTAGGAATGATAGCCGCTTCCTTTTTGGGTTTGCATTCTATATTCCTGGTCCTTGCAAGCAGAGATGGAGAGTCTAAGAGTCTTTCTTAAGCATCCCGCATTAAAAAAAAATGGGGCTTTGGTCTATTTGCACTTCAATCCGAGCAGGAGATACTTCATTGATTGGGAGATGCTTCCAGTCCATAATATGTGCTTCTGCTCCTTTTAATGAATGGGTCCAAGAGGGGGAAGAGACAGCTCTGTGTTGCAGCCCTTGGAAGTGAACAGGGCTGCAATTGTTTGGACTGTTATTCCCCCCTGAGATACGTTTAAGTGTTTACGGGTAGCTTTGTTCCCATCACAGATCTAAGGCAGTAAATACACATGAGCGGGGCAGATCTGTTCATATTCATTCTAGAAAAAGGTCATTAAAAAAATATGAGGTCCTCTCGGGTATCCCAAGGGGGTTAACAACCAAAGATTTCAGGATGCTCCCCAGCCCATTGAAAGGGGGGAGATTACTGCGTTGCAAATTTATAAAAGAGATGTCAAATACACACAGGCCAATGATCTCCCTACTATGGCCGTTCCCAACATAATGTGCATTGCACCTTTGCCCTCCAGAATTACTGGTAATTAGGGAGGGAGGGAGGGGGGGAGAGAGAGAGAGGAGGGAGGGAGGGAGGAAGAGACAGGGAGGGGAGGGAGGGAGGAAGAGATTGAAGGGAGGCAGGGAGGAAGAGAGAGAAGGAAGGGAGGAAGAGCAAGGGGGAGGAAGAAGGGAGGGAGGAAGAGAGAGAGAAAGAGGATAAGTATTTCTTGTATAATTGTATATGGTTATAGTTATGGTTATGGTTCTGGGCAGCCTACAGAAACATAAACATAGACAATCTAAAACGTAAACACTGCCATGATTAAGCATAGAAAATTCTGGATAAAAAAAAAAGATGTTTTGAGTTCTTTTTTTAGGTTTTAATGACAGCATTACCTCTCATGTCAGTTTATTCTGCAGTATACAGCTCAGCACACACAAATATCTATCTGCAGAACTTAATAGCTTTGGAGAGCCCCAGGGAGTAAGGCAGTTCTGCAAAATGGGTAGAGCTGCATACAGCTTCAACCAAAAATGTACTTTTCCTTTTCTGCATATGCGCAAGTGGTGTTTTTTAGAGGCTGTTCTCCACCCACCCACCCCGTTTTGCTTATTAAAATGACATGAAGCTTATTTTAAGATGTAAATTACAGATGTGTTTCTTTCCCCAAAGAGAAAAAAAAGCATACTGCCATTTTTTTGGCAGTCTAGGGGACGTTAAAAAAAATGACTCTGAGGTTGGAGAATGACTAGCCCCAAAAATACAATTCCCATGTAAAAGCCAATGTGTTTGTTAATTCTTGTAGCCTGCCCAATTGAAAGGAAGCCAGCGGGCAGGTCACAACAAGTTAAAATTGTAAATACACTCTACAACAGTTAAATAAAGCTAAATTAAAAAAAAACAACCAATAACCACTATCAATCTTCCCTCAAGTTGGAGAAGTTAACTAGGGATAAGTATCATTTGTTGCAACACATTTTAGAAGGCATTCAGAAGACCAACATTGCAGGCCAAAAATAAATAAACCGATCAAAATCCATGCAAAAGATTGAACACTTTAGGGACCAGACTAACAAACTAGAATTTGTTAATTTAGATTCCACGTGTGTTTTTAAGCTTTAGTTTAATACTAACTATGGTTTGCTTTGATGAACTAAAGCCCAGCAATGTATTTATTTTGCAAATGCAAAATTATGTAGTTACAATTTAGCAAATACAATGAAATGACTGCATAGTCGAAGGAGAAGTGAATGCCAACAGACGTACAAATGAAAGCCAATATTGAGCTCTTCTTAAATGTGGCTTGTTTGTGATCCATCTTTGGAATCTGAAACGTGGTTTGCATACTCCGTGACATGATAGTTAGTGCAAACATTGGGCTTGGCCTGATGTCTGAAATGAGCTAGCCTATTGGGCGGGGAAGCCCTGTTACTGCATGTTTGTTTATGTATCCAAGAAAACAAGCAACTAGCCCAACGGTGTGAATTAGGCAATCTGCTGAAAGAATCCTGCTTGTATAGTGAACACGGCTTGAGTCAACACCTTGAGCAATGGAGGAAAGGAAGGAGAGTTTGAAAGAAAGACAATAACTAGGAGCCACCATCCACAATGTAGCTGATTTACTGTTTCTAGTGCAGTCATCAGTCTGGGGATAGAATAGAATAGAATAGAAAATATAGAATAGAAATAGAAAGAATAGAATAGAATAGAGAATATGTAGAACAGAATAGAATAAAGAATACAGTAGAGCACAGAGAATAGAATGGAATGGAGTGTAATGAAACAGACTTCAATAGAATGTAGAGTAGGGTAGGGTAGAATAGAATCGAAATAGAAAGAATAGAATAGAATAGAGAATATGTAGAACAGAATAGAATAAAGAATACAGTAGAGCACAGAGAATAGAATGGAATGGAGTGTAATGAAACAGACTTCAATAGAATGTAGAGTAGGGTAGGGTAGAATAGAATCGAAATAGAAAGAATAGAATAGAATAGAGAATATGTAGAACAGAATAGATTAAAGAATAAAGAACAGAGAACAGAATGGAATGGAGTGTAATGAAACAGACTTCAATAGAATGTAGAGTAGGGTAGGGTAGAATAGAATCGAAATAGAAAGAATAGAATAGAATAGAGAATATGTAGAACAGAATAGAATAAAGAATACAGTAGAGCACAGAGAATAGAATGGAATGGAGTGTAATGAAACAGACTTCAATAGAATGTAGAGTAGGGTAGGGTAGAATAGAATCGAAATAGAAAGAATAGAATAGAATAGAGAATATGTAGAACAGAATAGATTAAAGAATAAAGAACAGAGAACAGAATGGAATGGAGTGTAATGAAACAGACTTCAATAGAATGTAGGGTAGAGTAGGGTAGAGTAGAGTAGGATAGGATAGGATAGAGTAGAATAGAATTATTTATTGGCCAAGTGTGATTGGACACACAAGGAATTTGTCTTTGGTGCAGATGCTCTCAGTGTACATAAAGAAAAGAAAAAAATAAATATATTCATCAAGACTCATAAGGTACAACATTTATTGATAGTCATAGGATACTAATAAGCAATCACATCATACTAGGAAACAATAAAACAATATAAATTGCAAAGATATAAGTCCTTCCATATTTAGGGAATTCATGCACAAACAGACATGCCATACAAATTCATGCATGCAGCTACTCTTTACACTTTATATCTTGCGTGTGAGCGAGAAGACTTTTAATTTTGTATCTTTATAATTTGTCTGGTTTTTTTTAGCTTGTCTGTTTTTGGAAACCACAGGTTGTTTTTTTTTCATGGAAATGAAAAGTGCTCAAGCATGCATTTGAACACGCATTCAAACATTGTGTTCGCTCCGTGCATTCCGACCCCGGACATTGAAATAAAAATTCAAACATTTTTGACTGGGAGATGCCCAGGATTGGTTAGAAGGTGGATGGCTCTGTCAATTTTTAAAAATCAATCAATCAATGCCCCCCCCCCCCATCGCCAGAGTCTGTGCGCGAGAAGAGACGCCAGAGGTCTTTATGAAATCTAGGTCTGGGATCTGTAACTGAGTTTGGTTGAGCCAGAATTCGTGCGGCGTTTATCTTCCTAAGTGCGCAGTGGAGCCATTCCGCATCTGCTGCCTTTGTGCCCGGTGTGTGTGTGTGTGTGTGTGTGTGTGTGTGTGTGTGTGAACGTCTTGGTTCATCTGTGTCAGTCTTTCACAATCTTCTCTCTCCCCAGCCTTGGAGCCGGTGGGGAAGCAGAGATAAGAATGAACGCATCAACACTCCTCCTGTCACACACATCCACACGTGTCTCTTTTTGCAGAATTCAGGACAACCCCCATCCTCCCTGCTTGCAACAGCATCCAAAGATCACAACCCACCCATAGCAACCGTCGCCGCGCAACACAAACTCTGGCCACACCGACAGCCAAACGCACCCGTCTGTTTTTGTTTAATGTCAGGGCTTGTAACTATGGTCTTGGATCTGGCAAAAGCCCAGGTTGGCTGGTGCCCTAACGGAGGAAAAGCAGGGTTACTAAGGGCATTGGGCTCAGGAGGAGCTATGGGCAGGGTGACCCAGAGCAGAGGAATTGCTGATTTCTTGCAAGGGAACGAGTACCTTGGATAACCTTCCTTCCTGCTTCCCTCTGGCTCTACAGTTGGGCTGAGGGAGGCAGCAGATCCGGGGCATGAACCTGTTCCTTATATAATGCCTTTTTTTTCCTGCCAAAAGTTTTATTTTTAAGCTCACTTAGATCATTGGGCTCCCTTTGGGTCACCGGCAAGAATTGAGGGTGAGGGGAGACCCGTTGCTATGCCACTCCCAGTTGGCCAAAGTCTCAGGGGAGCCGGAGAAGAGAGCTTCGCCCAGGACTCAGCGAGAAAATCGTCCTTTACCTAACCTAACCCTGGGCGTAACTCTTGAGTGGACTTTGCCCGTCCCTCCTGGAGAGGCCGACACCTGCTTGCTCAGCTTATAGGTTCCTGACATCCAATCTGGGGGCCAGAAGCGAGAATGAAATCACTCGTGTGGCAGTTAAACATGACAGAAGAAGGCCTGGCTCTTGGGGGCCGTTCAGAGTGAAGTGGCAACGCTGGAATTCTTTCTGGGTCTTTCGTTTTGGTAGCAGAGGTGGCCCATGGAGACCCTGGAAGGCTTTTCTCCTGAGCCCAGAGAGGAAAGGTTAATGCTTTTTTCTACCAATGGTTTTTGCCTCCTTCAGAGTCATCTGCCTCTCCATGATTAAGTCAAGCAGAAAAGCCATCAGTGCGCTGGAAGGGTGGTGGTTATGTGTGTGTGTAAAAGTGGATTAATGCACTGAGTTCGTTCTATCATCTAATCTATCTATCTATCTATCTATCTATCTATCTATCTATCTATCTATCTATCATCTATCTTTCTATCATCTATCATCTGTCTGTCTGTCTGTCTGTCTGTCTGTCTGTCTCTATCTCTCTATCTCTTCTGTCTCCGTGATTCTGTGATTCCTATGCAGGTCTGCTTTTAAGGCATCTCTCTCTCTCTCTCTCTCTCTCTCTCTCTTCTCTATCTATCCATCCATCCATCCATCCATCCATCCATCCATCCATCCATCCATCCATTCATATCTCTCTCTCTCTCTCTCTCTCTCTCTCTCTCTCTCTCTCTCTCTCTCTCTCTCTCTCTCTCTCTCTCTCTCTCTCTATCTATCTATCGTCTGTCTGTCTGTCTATCTGTATCTCTCTATCTCTTCTGTCTCCATGATTCTGATGGCTGTGATTCCTATGCAGGTCTGCTTTTAAACCCTCTCTATCTGTCTGTCTGTCTGTCTGTCTGTCTGTCTGTCTTTCTCTCTCTGTCTCTCTCTGTCTCCTATCTCTCTCTCTCTCTCTCTCTCTCTCTCTCTCTCTATCTATCTATCTATCTATCTATCTATCTATCTATCATCTATCCATCCATCCATCCATCCATCCATCCATCCATCTTCTTTCTCTCTCTCCCTCTATCCTTCCTATCTATCTATCTATCTATCATCTATCTATCTATCTATCTATCTATCTATCTATCTATCTATCTATCTATCTATCTATCCATCTATCTATCTCTCTCTATCTCTCCCTCTATCTATCTATCTCTCTATCCACACACACAGAGCTCTCAATTCAGCACCAGATGTGGCTCTTCAGTCCAGAATTAAAAGTACCGTTTGCATCATAGTAAATATCTGAGAACCATCCATTCATTATTATATGGTGGTTTTTCTACATAGGGTGGAAACACAAACGTTTGAGGCTTACACAATTTCTGACTTGGCTGAAGCCATTGAGTCAATGGCTTGACAAATGTTGCAGCCCTCACACTCGACACAATTTCTATGTAGAGGCATTCCAGGTTGCCTCCTTTTCAGTCCAATATTAGGTTGTTGTTGTTTTTTTACAATGTTGTTTTGATATTATTTATGGTTTTTTCCATATCTTACTTCTTTAGCCTAATTATAGCATATAAACATTATAAGTTATGTTTTTATTTTAATTGGTACTTAAAGAAGTAACATTACTGAGAAAGGGAAGCAGAAGGAAAAATAAATAAACAGAAAAGAGGTTCACAAGCATTATGAAACTACCATTTAAAAGCTTTAAACCATTGTTAAAATCAAGCTAATGTTCAATTATAGAAGATGATCATTGGTTTGATATAAATTATAAATCAAGATAGGGGTTATAATAATTTCTGTCTAAAAAAATATTAAGCAAATCGAAGTGTTGTGCTCTGATGTTAGAAGAAACCCAAACGTTATATACGGAATTAATTTTATAATTAAAAATTTGTTTCAAAATTCAAACGCATGGTGATTTTGGACAGCAGAGCATATAGCCCCAAGTTAATTTGCCATTCTTCTGTAGAAGAAATCATTTGCAATTTGCAACAAGAAGCAGCCTTTCAATCTAGTACCGTGGAACATTTTTGAATAATTTCTGCCTCTTTGTGCTTATTACTCATACTGTTTTTGATTGCTCTTTATATAACAACTTGGAACAGAACTGCATTTCCTTGCTTCGAGCTTCGAGGGTGGAAATGAGAAGGAAGCAGAATTAGGCTAAACTCGAAGAATAACGTCCTAACAAAACCAGAACGTTAATTCGAATGACAAGACAGATATCCTAAGGCTGTGATGGTGAACCCTATGGCACACGGAGCCCTCTCTGCGGGCACGCGAGCTGTTGCCCCAACTCAGCTCCACCCCGCATGCGTATGCACCTCCCGCCAACCTGCTGATTTTTGGGTCTCTGGTGTGCATGCACAGGAGCGTGCGGGGTGCATACGGAAGATATGTGTGCATGCATGGGGGTTGGGAGGAAGCGTGGGGGAGTGTTGCTCACCCCACGCTCCCGTTTTTGGTCCCAGGATGCTTCAAGGGAGACCTACTAGGCCCAAAACAGGCCGTGGAGGAGTTCTGCGTGCCCCTACCACGCCCCATTTTTTGTCCCAAGAGGCTGCAGGGAGGACTGCTAGGCCCAAAACCCGGGGGAGAGTTGTGCACACATGCACGGGAGTAGGGGGGAGCTGGGGCAGAGGCGCTGCATGGGGGATGTCATGTGCACATTGGATTATGGGTGTGAGCATGTGTGCGAACGGACGCTTTTGGCACACGACAATAAAAATGTTAATCATCACTGTCCTAAGGTGATAGGGATTCTTTTTAATGGCGATGCGTAAGGTGTGGGACCAGCAGTCTTCTGCCAGGAATTCAGGATTTACATTAAATAGAACCAGTAAATAATATTTCTCTGGCTCTGATAAGAAACTGTGTGTCAGCGTTCCAAATATCATGCAGAATTAAATCAGAGTCCAAGGCAGAGCTATCCTTAAAGTTCCAATTTAATAAGACAGACATGTTGGCAACGAACTGTGGAATCCCAAATCTAAAAGCTTCCTGGAATTCCACCCAGTGAAAGTTCATGATCTTATCCCCACACCCACAAATCCATCACATGGTCCAATTTTCTTCGGCCACCCTGGCATCTCCACCCTGCTGGTTCCAGTCAGGTGCAGAGGTGCAGAGACAAAATATGACCTTGGGCTTCTAGAAAAGAGTGACAACAACACATTCCACAATTCTACTCCTTTCTATTCCCCCCTCCCAATTACTACACTAATGAAACAGCATAGTGAAATAATAGAGAATGTGGCAGGCCAAAGATCCTAAAAAGGGAATATGACTGCAGGCCTGACACTGTGTTCTGTTGTCTAAAATGGATTAATGTTGGGTGTTTTCATATGCACAAAACCTCCAATTGTCTACCCGATACTGTTTTTGGCACCGGGATCAAACCTGATCCAATAGAATTATCGTATAATTAGAAAGCCCTCCAGCTATCCTTGGATAATATTTCAATTCAACAGTTTATTTGTTATCATACCTAATAATTAGCTATTTGCGTAACTAATTATTCAAACGCACACCATTTCTGTTGAGCTGGATTTCAGTGGAATAAATTGCAATCGCCACAGATAATAAAAAAAAGAAAAGAAATCAATCTAGATAGCTACCATGAATTGCTCTGGGAAGATCCACCTAAGGAGGATTGCAACCTTCTGCTAATTTGGGGGTTTCATAATTCCCTCCGGATCTCCACTGTTGACCTTTGAAATGAAACAAATAAAGGATTGACTAATGGGCTTTTAGCATGATGCCTCTGGATTCCATTCCCTCGAACATTTTGCAGAAGAGGAGTTACATAAACTGGTTTGAAGAAAGCCTCCAAGAGGAGGGAGGAGGTAACATCAGGTTTTTTTTTTTATAGGAAATCTGCATCCAGTCTAGGCCTCCTGGAGATCTTGGATTACAGCTTGCACAATATCCTTGTCCCCCGTGGACAAAATATTTTATTCTTAATTGTCTTGGGTTCCTATAGATTAGAAGAAATGTCCGTGGTTTAATTTTGTTCCCATTTAACTTTTCAATCATTATATAAGTAAAGGTAAAGGTTCCCCTCGCATATGCGTGCTAGTTGTTTCCAACGTAGTGGCTCAGTGGCTAAGATGCTGAGCTTGTCGATCAGAAAGATCAGCAGTTCAGCGGTTCAAATCCCTGGCAACGCATAATGAAGTGAGCCCCCATTACTTGTCCCACCTTCTGTCAACCTAGCAGTTCGAAAGCATGTAAAAATGCAAGTAGAAATCCAAGTAGACCTTTGGTGGGAAGGGAACAGCATTCCGTGCGCCTTCAGCCTTTAGACATGCCGGCCACGTGACCACGGAGACGTCTTCGGACAGCGCTGGCTCTTCGGCTTTGAAACGGAGATGAGCACCGTCCCCTAGAGTTGGGAACAACTAGCACATATGTGCGAGGGGAACCTTTACCTTTACCCTAAGTCTTAACCCAACATAGCCTGTGACTCAAGGTTGCCTTATCCTGGCCTTTAAGCCCAAGTGGGGTGGAACCGAAATCCATAAGCACCTGGAGATCATTGGGTTGCGTCTCTCTCTCCCAATATTCTGGATGTTAGTTCATATCCCCATCTGCAATCTGGATCTCAACCTGGGCCTGTTCCTGTGTTTTGAAAGGGCACCATGGCAGAGAGCACAGACATGGAATCCTTGCAGGAAAGCTTCCGGAAATTCGCCATCTATGGAGACACCAAAGCGACGGGGCAGGAAATGAATGGCAAGAACTGGGCCAAGCTGTGTAAAGATTGTAAGGTGATCGATGGAAAAGGCGTCACCGGCACAGAGGTGGACATTGTCTTCACCAAGGTGAAGTAAGTGTTGGCTTCTTTTGTTTTGAAAAGTTTTTTTAAAAAATTTTTGTTCTCTATATACAGTTATAGGTATACATTCACATAGTTTATTATTCTTTTTTACATTCCTCATTCTTATACATTTATCATTCCATTTACAGGGTTATAAACATACCATTTGGGTTGCTTTGTTTACCATCCCTCGCCTGTTTTGACACCATCTTCTTTCCCTTTCTTTACTCCCTCCCTCCCTTCTCTACTTTCTTCCCCTCTCCTTCTCCCTTCCATCTTCCTCTCCTCACCTCTATCTTCCTTCCCTCCTCTTCTTCTCCTCTCCTCTCCTCCTCTCTTCCCCTTCCTACCCCCTCTTCTTCTCCCTTCCATCTTCCTCTCCTCACCTCTATCTTCCTTCCCTCCTCTTCTTCTCCTCTCCTCTCCTCTCCTCCTCTCTTCCCCTTCCTTCCCTCTTTCCTTCTCCCTTCCATGTTCCTCTCCTTACCTCTATCTTCCTTCCCTCCTCTCTTCTCCTCTCCTCCTCTCTTCCCCTTCCTACTCTCTTTCCTTCTCCCTTCCATGTTCCTCTCCCCACCTCTATCTTCCTTCCCTCCTCTTCCTCTCCTCTCCTCCTCTCTTCCCCTTCCTACCCCCTCTCCTTCTCCCCTCCATCTTCCTCTCCTCACCTCTATCTTCCTTCCCTCCTCTTCCTCTCCTCTCCTCCTCTCTTCCCCTTCCTACCCCCTCTCCTTCTCCCCTCCATCTTCCTCTCCTCACCTCTATCTTCCTTCCCTCCTCTTCCTCTCCTCTCCTCCTCTCTTCCCCTTCCTACCCCCTCTCCTTCTCCCCTCCATCTTCCTCTCCTCACCTCTATCTTCCTTCCCTCCTCTTCCTCTCCTCTCCTCCTCTCTTCCCCTTCCTACTCCCTCTCCTTCTCCCCTCCATCTTCCTCTCCTCACCTCTATCTTCCTTCCCTCCTCTTATTCTCCTCTCCTCCTCTCTTCCCCTTCCTACCCCCTCTTCTTCTCCCTTCCATCTTCCTCTCCTCACCTCTATCTTCCTTCCCTCCTCTTCTTCTCCTCTCCTCTCCTCCTCTCTTCCCCTTCCTACCCTCTTTCCTTCTCCCTTCCATGTTCCTCTCCTTACCTCTATCTTCCTTCCCTCCTCTCTTCTCCTCTCCTCCTCTCTTCCCCTTCTGACCCTCTTTCCTTCTTCCTTCCATGTTCCTCTCCTCACCTCTATCTTCCTTCCCTCCTCTTCCTCTCCTCTCCTCCTCTCTTCCCCTTCCTACCCCCTCTTCTTCTCCCCTCCATCTTCCTCTCCTCACCTCTATCTTCCTTCCCTCCTCTTCTTCTCCTCTCCTCCTCTCTTCCCCTTCCTACCCCCTCTCCTTCTCCCCTCCATCTTCCTCTCCTCACCTCTATCTTCCTTCCCTCCTCTTCTTCTCCTCTCCTCCTCTCTTCCCCTTCCTACCCCCTCTTCTTCTCCCTTCCATCTTCCTCTCCTCACCTCTATCTTCCTTCCCTCCTCTTCTTCTCCTCTCCTCTCCTCCTCTCTTCCCCTTCCTACCCTCTTTCCTTCTCCCTTCCATGTTCCTCTCCTTACCTCTATCTTCCTTCCCTCCTCTCTTCTCCTCTCCTCCTCTCTTCCCCTTCTGACCCTCTTTCCTTCTTCCTTCCATGTTCCTCTCCTTACCTCTATCTTCCTTCCCTCCTCTTCTTCTCTCCTCTCCTCCTCTCTTCCCCTTCCTACTCTCTTTCCTTCTTCCTTCCATGTTCCTCTCCTCACCTCTATCTTCCTTCCCTCCTCTTCCTCTCCTCTCCTCCTCTCTTCCCCTTCCTACCCTCTTTCCTTCTTCCTTCCATGTTCCTCTCCTCACCTCTATCTTCCTTCCCTCTTCTTCCTCTCCTCTTCTCCTCTTTTCCTTTCTTTTTTATTGTTGCAGGTGTCTCTTCCCGCTCTTAATTTTTATTTTCATGGGGGGAGGGGGTATTTCCACGGACCCAAAACTAGTTAAATATAAGTGTTGGCTTCTTGATGGGGCTTCGTTTGTGAAACGGAGGAGCTCTGACACGGAGAGCTTTCCAACAAATGTAGAACATACCATTAAAGCATATTATCACTGCATTTTAATGTATGTATGCTACATTGGATTTTTTTCCCCTTCCAGGCCCTCTAGGCAGCATATCCTACAGCAGGGGTGTCAAACACAAGGGCAGCGGGCTGTATCCAGCCCACAAGTGTTTAGATCTGGCCTGTAGGGCTACCCTGGAAACAACAAAGGACCGGCCCGCAGTATCTCTGCCAGTGAAAATGGAGCTCGGGAAGGCTGTGCGCGAGACCCTCCCGAGCTCCGTTTTCGCTGGCAGAGTTGTGGGAAGCCATTGCAGCCAAAAGCAGAGTTCGGGAGGGACACGTGTGGCTCTCTTGAGTTGTTTTCGCTGGCAGAGGCTTTCAAGAGGCACCAGGAGCCACAAAGGTCCTAACTGGAAGCTCTTGTTCAATTCTGGAGCTGAAGTCTGGTCCACCCACTATAGAGTCTCCTCCTAGCATGGCATCCTTTTTCCTCTACCTGTCCTAACTGAAAGCCCTATCAATTGTGGAGCTGACCGGAAAACCCGCTCCTTGCCATAGAGTCTCCTCCTGGCGCGCCATGCTTCGCCATGGTCTCTCAAAATTATAGCGCCGACTGGCGACAGGGAGCCGCAACAGAGGGATAATAGAGCCACATGCGGCTCCAAAGCCACAGGTTGCTGACCCCTTGTCTTGGCAGTTGCCAGGAGCCAACAGTGACTTGAAGGCACACAAGCAAACCTGTGGACCACAACTCTTGCTAAGTTTTCTCGGGGCGGCAAAAACATGGCTCTTTAAAAAAGCATTTGGAGGATGTTGAGCTCAGGCCAGTCCCTTCTGGGTGTCCCTGAGACTGTTTGTGAGATGATCGGATTGTGTATTGTTTGAAGGTTTTGATGATTGCCCGTGACTCTCCGGAGCTTACAGCCATTGTGCAGCATAGTAATTCCGATAAATACAAATAGATCTCTGTCACACACACACACACCGGCACACACACAAATACACACATGCATACCTCACCCAGTTTCCCTGGCTGAATGCCACCTTGCACTTGGCACAGCTGAGGACCACATCTGTGCTTCTGAGAAGACCAAATTGTTCCCATTTGATCCAAAGTATTGGCAGAATGTCTTTTTGCTACTACTCCTTTGGCTCGGCCCCATTTGTTGTTTCAGAGGTTAAGTCCTTAGCTCTGGCAGAAAATGTAGCTTAGTCTGCCGGCCTTGTTTGTTTGTGAAGGAAAGGCCTTGATTACAGAAACAAATGGTTTAATTGGAGGGAGGAGAGAGAGAGATACAGAGAGAGATGTGTGTGTGTGAGAGAAAGAGATGAGAGAGAGAGCAAAAGAGCAAAAAAGAGATACAGTGAGAGAGAGGGAAAGAGAGAGAGAGAAAGAGAGGGAGAAAGAGAAAGAGAGAGAGGGAAAGAGAGAGGGGGAAAGAGAAAGGGAAAGAGAGAGAGGGAAAGAGAGAGAGGGAAAGAGAGAGAGAGAAAGAGAGGGAGAAAGAGAAAGAGAGAGAGGGAAAGAGAGAGGGGGAAAGAGAAAGGGAAAGAGAGAGAGGGAAAGAGAGAGAGGGAAAGAGAGAGAAGGAAAGAGAGAGGGAAAGAAAGAGAAAGAGAGAGGGAAAGAGAGAGAGAGAAAGAGAGAGGGGGAAAGAGAAAGAAAGAGAAAGGGGGGAAAGCGAGAGAAGGAAAGAGAGAAAGAGAGTGGCTTGCCGCCCATGTGACCGGATGGGAGTGGCTTGCCTCCCATGTGACCGGATATGAAGATGCCGACGACACTTGTCAGAACCACCTTAAATTACCTCACACACAGCACTGGCATGCATAAGAATAGGATGTAAACTTGCTTTTTAAAAGGCATCTTTGGTTTGCGTTAAAACAACTTCAACACACGCAATGTTCTGATTGCACCACAAACGCAGTAGTCATCCTTACCTTTCACAGAGGCCCTGAGTTCACAGAGGCCCAGGAGCCAAGGTGGCGCAGTGGTTAAAAGCAGCACTGCAGGCTACTGCTAGATCAGCAGGTCAGCGGTTCAAATCTCACCGGCTCAGGGTTGACTCAGCCTTCCATCCTTCCGAGGTGGGTAAAATGAGGACCCAGATTGTTGGGGGCAATATGCTGACTCTCTGTAAACCGCTTAGAGAGGCCTGAAAGGCCTATGAAGCGGTATATAAGTCTACTGCTATTGCTATTGCTATTGCTATTGAGTTTTATAAATATGAGCATGATAGTGTAGAATAATCATATCCAAGGACCAGTGGTGGGTTTCAAAAAATTTGGAACCTCTTCTGTAGGTGTGGCCTGCTTTCTGGGTCCACTGGTGGAACCTCTTCTAACCGGTTCGGTAGATTTGACGAACCGGTTCTACCGAATAGGTGCGAACTGGTAGGAACCCACCTCTGCTCCACACCCACAAGTCCATCCCATGGTCCAATCTTCCACTGCCACGCTGGCATTTCCACCCAATCCAGTTCTGGTCAGGTGCAGAGGTGCAGAGACCAAGGATGACCTTGGGCTTCTAGAAAGGAATTTTTTTATTTGAAAACAAACACATTCTACTCCTTACTATTCCCCCTCCCAATTCCCCACTATTGAAACAGTATAGAAAAATAATAAGAGAGTGTGGCAGGCCGAAGACGCTAAATGGAATATGACGGCAGACCTGACATTGGCTTTGTGGAAGGGGATTTTATGAAGCTTGGCTGCTCTCTTTTTTTTTTTAAATTCAATGTTACGCCTTTTATGGCTTTCATCTATTCAATTGTAACCGAGCCAGAGTCTTTTATGTGAAATGGGCATAAATCAAATCAATAAATGGGATTTGGAAGGGCAGGGAGATCCTCCCGAGAGTTATCTTGCCTCCAAAGAGAAATCAGTCACACTCCCAAGATACTATTTATATGCAGAGAAACCGGACCACAGGTTATAAAACACACGTCTCCAAAATAAAGACACAAACAAGCAGCATTGCCTTGAAGCCTACAGAAGATGATTGCAATTCCTGAGGAGTCACCAGCACAACCCCTTTCTCTGGATAAATGAAAACCCCATTTATTCTTTCCGCTGGGTCTGGGCATAAAAGGGCGGAGGGCAACCGACCAAAAGGGGGTCTTCTTTCCCTGCGAGTGGTTTGTGAGCTCTTTGTTCTCATTGTCTTACAGAGCAAAATCCTCCCGGGTCATCGGTTACGAGGAGTTCAAGCGGGCCTTGGAAGAACTGGCGCCAAAGCGGTTTAAGGATAAAAGTGGCGAGGAGGCTTTCAACTCCATCTGCCAACTGGTGGCAGGCAAAGAGCCAACCAACGTGGGCATCACTGTGAGTGTTGCTCCTGGGAGAAAGGGAGGGAGGGAGGGTGGAGAGGGAGAGAAGGAGGGTGGAGAGGAAGGGAGGGAGGGAGGGAAGGTGAGAGCTAGAGGGAGGGATGGAGGGAAGGAAGGGAGACAGAAAGAGGAAAGGAGGGAGGGAGGTAAGGAAGGAAGACAGAAAGAGGAAGGGATGGATGGATGGAAGACAGAAAGAAAGAGGAAGGGATGGAGGGATGGAAGAAGACCGAAAGAGGATAGGATGGATGAATGGAAGGAAGGAAGATAGAAAGAGGAAGGAATGGAGGGATGGAAGGAAACAGAAAGAGGATAGGATGGAGGGATGAATGGAAGGAAGGAAGATAGAAAGAGGAAGGGATGGAGGAATGGAAGGAAACAGAAAGAGGATAGGATGGAGGGATGAATGGAAGGAAGGAAGATAGAAAGAGGAATGAATGGAGGGATGGGAGGAGACAGAAAGAGGATAGGATGGATGGAAGAATGGAAGATAGAAGGAGGAAGGGATGGAGGGATGGGAGGAGACAGAAAGAGGATAGGATGGATGGATAAATGGAAGGAAGGAAGGAAGATAGAAAGAGGAATGGATGAAGGGAAGGCAGGAGACAGAAAGAGGAAGGGATGGATGGAGGGGTGGAAGCAGAGGTGGGTTCCTACCGGTTCGCATCAGTTCGGTAGAACCGGTTCGTCAAATCTACCGAACCGGTTAGAAGAGGTTCCACCAGTGGACCCGGAAAGCAGGCCACACCTACAGAAGAGGTTCCAAAAATTTTTGAAACCCACCACTGGGTGGAAGGCAGGAAGGAAGGAGACAGAAAGCGGAAGGGATGGAGGGAAGGAAGGATCCCGTAGAAGTCGAGCCATGAAAATTAGCCTATGCATTGCAGAACTAGGAGATGGGCAGATTCTAAGATGTGGAGGAATGTTAGGGTTGGTGATTTGCTGGAAATTTTGGGGATTTTAATTGTAACACAACTGAAGTGCATCCATGAAAACTTGACAGTGTGATAAATAAATACACAAATAAGGGGAGAGAGGCAGAATTATCAGGGTGGCCTATATTTTGTTGGCTAAAATCTACACGACTTGCTTTTTACAGAGGGTAAATCGTGAAGGAAATAGTCAAGATTTCCCTTTGTTTTCCTTTTTCCTCGATGGGAGGTTTTTCTTTAAATCCATGTTAGGTCTTGTAGAAGACACAGAATTGAGCACAGGATCATCCAATCCAACCCTCTGCGGGGTGCAGGAGAACCATCCCAGCCACCCAGGAGAGGCAGATGTCCAGCTTCTTTGAAAAAACTCCAGAGTTGGAGAACTCACAACTTTTCTTACGTTGTACAGATCAGGAAGTTTTTCAATGTACTGAAACAAAATATAAGGGGCCGAAGCTTACCAGTTGTGTGTGGTCTTCCTGTATCCCAGTGGTGGGAAACCACTCTTCCAATGTTTAGCAAATACAGTGTTTAACCATCTGAGCACCCGGGTGGTTGGGGCCAATAGGCTGACCAGGTCAACTTCCCAGAGAATGCTGTAAGGCATTATGAAGCATTATGATGGTGATGGCCAGAGGTGGTATTCTACCGGTTTGGACCGGTTCGCCCGAACTGGTAGCGGAAATCACTGGTGGCCCCGCCCACCCATCCCAGATCTATGCCATCCCGTTTAGGCCCTTTTTTCACCAACAGCCCATGCGCGGAAGGCTGAGCGCGCACATTCACATTTGCCGTGACCCGACAAATGCGCGCCCGACAAATGCACACCGACAAAACCACCGCGACAAAACAGCAAAGTCGAAAGCGCGCCCACTAAAGCGCACCGACAAAACCGCGCCCACAAAAGCATGATTAGGGTTTTTAGGTTAGGGTTAGGGTTAGGGTTAGGGTTAGGGTTAGGGTTAGGGTTAGGGTTAGGGTTAGGGTTAGGGTTAGGGTTAGGGTTAGGGTTAGGGTTAGGGTTGTTAACGTTGTTTTTGCGTTGTTTTCGATGGCACGCTTTTGTCGGTGCGCATTTGTCAACGTGCTTTAGTGGGCGCACTTTCGACTTCGCCGTTTTGTCGCGGCGGTTTTGTCAGCGCGCATTTGTTGGTGAACCACATTTGCAAAGCAGTAGGGGAGGTAAGTGAATGCCACCCCTGGTGATGGCAGTTGGGCGTTGGTCAATGATGGATCCTGAGCTCTGCCTTGTCTTTGTGATTCCTAGAAAGCCAAGAGTGTAGGGGCTGTGGAGCGGCTGACGGATACCTCCAAGTACACTGGATCCCACAAGGAACGCTTCGACGAGACCGGGAAGGGCAAAGGAAAGAGCGGGCGGGAGAACATCGTAGACAACAGCGGCTACGTATCGTCCTACAAGAACGCCGGCACCTACGACGCTAAAGTGAAGAAATAAAGCGCCGCTGTCGCAGCCTGCGCCGAAGAAGGGGGCGCCCCAGTGACATGCCCCTTGTATTGGGGGTGGGGTGGGGTTTTTTTTTAGCTGGGCCTGCTCCCGGGTTCTGAGTTGCAAAATGGAAGGGCTGCTGCTGTTCTCCATCTTGGCCTGGCCTTTTGCTTCCCATACCCCCCCAGAGTTGCATCTGTAACACCCCCTTGTTTCAGATTTTTATCCCAGGCTTCTCACCCTCAACGGCTTCTCAGGCTTCCCACCCACTCGCTCAGGGGAATCTTCAAGACTAAATATGGCTCTTGCTTAGGTTAGAACTTCTGCTTCTCACGTAGCAACTGTAAAAGGCGCCAGGGGTATGTGAGGTAAACCGAGCGGCTGCCTTCTTCCCCACAACTCACTGACCTCTGAGAAGGCCTTGAACACCTTGTCCGTGTGCACCAGTGCTAAAATCCTCTCACCTAGCCTGTAACCTGCCCTGACCATTTGGGTTGGACTGCAGCTCCCATTGTTCGTAGCCAGTTGTGCAGTGGTGGGATTCAAATTTTTTTTACTACCGGTTCTGTGGGTGTGGCTTTGTGGGAGTGGTGTGGCTTTCTGGGCGTGGCAGGGGAAAGATACTGCAAAATCCCCATTCCCTCCCCACCCCACTAACCTGCTTTCCAGCTCTGTTCTCCTGTGCAGGGCAACAGAAGAAGATCAGCGGAGAGGCAGCAGGGGCGCGGCCAGCCTATTTGCCAGTTCTCCAAACTACTCAAAATTTCCCCTACCGGTTCTCCAGAACTGGTCAGAACTGGCTGAATACCACCTCTGCAGTTGTGGCCCTCTTGTCTGGCATAATGGGAGTTGCAGTTCCGCATTTCTGAAGTGTGACTGGTTGGGGAATCCTGTCCTCTGGCATCATTTCACCGCTTTCGAGCTTTATAAGTCAAGCTGTATATGAATAAAGCACTACTAAATATATTCCTCAAATTACCAGAAGCGGCTGTCTTGTAGATCCTGTTCATCCCACACATCAGTGGGGGCTGATGTCTCTCTCTCTCTCTCTGTGTTGCTGAAGCATGCTTGGTTACACTAAACCATGGTTTGTTCAGCCATGTTTTTCCAATGAGCTCCTGTTGGCTGGGATAAGGGAATATATGAAGCTAACCTGACCCCCCCCCCCAAAAAAAACAGCCTGGGGCAGGGATAGTTAACCTTTTTGGTGCCAAGTGCCCAAAGCGCGCATGCGCCCCAAACCCCAAGACACAATGCGAGTGCGCCTCCCTGCGCATGCACCCTGCCCCACCCTCACCCATTTTTGGCTTACAGGTTGGTGCAGGAGGCCTTCCAGAGCCAAAAAGGACTGCGGGGGGCTGCACAGACATGCGCAACCCCCCAAAATGCAATGCAAACACCCTCAGTATATGCACTCCGCCCTCCACGCATGCGTGGCAGAGCCCCAAAGACCAGCTGACTGGCAGGAGGTCCGTACGCATGTGCGGTGAAGCTGGGGCAACGGCTGGCGTGGCCGCAGAGAGGGCTCTGGGTGCCATCTGTGGCACGCATGCCATAGGTTTGCCATCACGGGCCTAGGGTTCAGTGCACTCAACGTCTTTCATTCGTCCTCAAGGCCTTGGGCTCTGGCAATATTGGAAGGCCACAATTGGAGATGTGGGTTTTCACTGAATTATAATACAGCAAGATAAGCCAACTCAAGAGCCAAGATGGCGCAGTAGTTAGGGTGCAGTACTGCAGGCCACTTCAGCTGACTGTTATCTGCAGTTCAGCGGTTCTAATCTCACCGGCTCAAGGTTGACTCAGCCTTCCATCCTTCCGAGCTGGGTGAAATGAGGACCCAGACTGTGGGGGCGATATGCTGACTCTGTAAACCGCTTAGAGAGGGCTGAAAGCCCTATGAAGCGGTATATAAGTCTAACTGCTATTGCTATTGCTATTGCATTACACTCGGCCTTTCCCAGGATTGTCCCTGTTGGGGGACCCTGAGGTTGAGGCTGTCATCTTACACCTGCCTGGCACGTCTTGCCTGCCCCTTCCAAAAACAACTTAACTGGCATCTCTTTCTCTTGCTCTTGAGCAATTTCGGTGTCCTGGAGAAGGTAGAAAAACGTTGGGGCAGAGGTGGGTCCCTATCAATTCGGACCGGTTCGGCTGAGTAGGTAGTAACTCGGCCAGACATGCCCCCAAACTGGTCCTATCGGCAGTGCCATAGGCGCCGCCATCTTGTTTTTTGCTTTTTTTGCTAACGCGCATGCACGTGAAGTGTGTGCGCACCCACAGCGCACCCTTGAGCAAATCGACAGTAACAGAAGCCGGAATTCACCCCTGCGTTGGGACAGTTGTTTTGTTGCCAGCCTGGAATTCCTTGCCTTTCTGTGTGTGTGTGTGTGTGTGTGTGTGTGTGTGTGTGTGTCTGTCTGTCTGTCTGTCTGTCTGTCTTTTTTCCAGGCCTCTGGGGATTCTTAGTGGCATGGATGGCTCCCAGCTGTTGAATGTATGGCCTTGCTGCTATTTTTCTCACACACATCTGTCTCTGTTTCCCCCAGCACGTTTATTCTTCCTCCCGACCTCTTTTGGGTTTGTGTACGTGGGCACAGGGGACAGCCACAGGTGCATGGGACACGATTTCATGCGCAGCAACCCATCGTCGCCCACACGGGGGCAAAAGACATCATTTGCATCACTCCGACACACCTGATGTGGCTTGTAGGAAAACGCTTAGAGGCTTTGCCACTATTCTACTACACTAAGATTTCTCCGTTCTTCCTTCTAGAGCAGTGGGCCTCAAGCTTCCTAATGCCGCGACCCTTTAATACAGTTCCTCATGTTGTGGTGAACCCCAACCATAAAATTATTTTATGTTTTCCATATTTTTTCGAAAATGTATGTTTTCTAATGGTCTTGGGCGACCCACGTAAAAGAGTCGTTCGACCCACAAAGGGGTCACGACCCACAGGTTGAGAACCACTGTTCTAGGAGTTGTCAACTCAACTCTCTTTATCCGCCACTATTCTACTACATTAAGATTGCTCCGTTCTTCCTTCTAGGGGTCATCAACTCTCTTTATCCAGTGGAAAATGGCTGACTTTTAACCAATTCTTCCCCCTCAGAAGGATACCTGAGTTGGAGTCACACCTTCAACATAACCATATTGTAGTTTTAATGTCGAAGGAGATTCTCAGTCCTCCAGGTAACGGTTGTCCCAAAGGTGTGTTTCAACTGGACTTTCTTGTTTTTTCCTCGAAGACGTTTTGCTTCTCCTCCAAGGAGCTTTTTCAGTTCTTATTGACTGATGAAGGATCGAAGGATTTATATTCCTTGCAATCCTCTGGTTGTTAGGACTATAAATCCTTCCATACTCCACCAGTCAGTCAAAACTGAAGAAGCTTCTTGGATGAGAAGCAAAACATCTTCAAGGAAAAAATGAAGTCCAGTTGCCTTTTGAAAAAGCACTTTGGGACATATTATAGTATACTTGCTTTTTAGTACAGAGCAAGTAGAAAAATAGGGACCATATTTGGTGGGAAGGTAACAGCGTTCCATGCCTTCGGCATTTAGTCATGCTGGCCACTGACCACAGAGATGTCTTCGGACAGTGCTGGCTCTTCGGCTTTGAAACGGAGATGAGCACCGCCCCCTAGAGTCGGGAACGACTAGCACATATGTGTGAGGGGAACCTTTATTTTAGTCCGACCAAAACGTCACATCAGTCTATTTTAAAATGCAAAAACAATCATTTCAAATATGAAATAGATGTTTTGAATTCAATGTGTTTTGCATTCCATTATTAGATGTTCCTTCTGCAAGGCAAAATAAGCAAAAAAAAAAGTCCTGGAATTGTTTAGAAGCCGTATTAAAAAAAAAAAGAGGAATATCTATTACTGGCAACAACTGAAGGGCAAATAAACTAAGAATAATTTCTGAGTGAATAAATCCATAGCAAATTTCCTTTTCTTGTCATTGAAGCCATTGGCTATTTTTTTTTTTTTTTAAAAATCACTTTCCTAAAATATAACTTTACACCAAAAATCCTACTCAATCAACGTTGTTGCAACAAGCTGATTTTATAAATAAGTTGGCTTGTTGAGGTTTCCTTTCATAAAGGAAGAAAGCTTGCAGCTATACAAGATAACTGGGAAAGACGGAATAAACAGGAGTCTAGGGAAATGCCGTGTCACAATAAACCAAGGTTTCTTGAGATCTCCAATCACACTCATCTGTGACCCTAAATACAAGCAATTGGATGTGCATCTGGCTGGTTGCATTTTCTTCCTTAACTGTGTATGCTATAGATTTAAGGACTCCTTGTTGTGGCCTGCCATCAGAGCTGGCAGCAGATTTGGGCAGTGAGGAGGTTGGAGAGAAACATGGGCCAGGTTTTAAGGGCTTTGCGGAAGGCCTGGAGGGTGGTGAGGGTTCGAATCTCCACGGGGAGCTCGTTCCAGAGGGTCGGAGCAGCCACAGAGAAGGCTCTCCTCCGGGTAGTCGCCAGTCGGCATTGGCCGGCGGATGGAATTCGGAGGAGGCCTAATCTGTGGGATCTAGGTCACAGGTGAACAATGAATCCCCCCCCCCCCAGGGAAATAAAAGAGGAGTAAAAGGGGAGTAGATTTTGCAGGAGACAATTAGTTCGCTTCATTGGTTTGTAACTCTCCGAGACTCCTTGCCAAGTTTCGCAGATATCGGCCTGGCAGCTCTCCAAGCCAGATAAGGTCTGTGATTGTAAATACTCCCTGGAAAAACTTTGCTGGATGTGAATCAGCAGAATTCACAGTCAATTAATAAAAGGGGTTTTTTGTCGGGGCAAGGAGTTTGCTTCAGGCTCTCGGGACTCAATAGGACAAAGTCTGGGAGCCTCACTGCATAATTTATAAAATTATGTACAATAATTGTATACGATAAATGCACAAGGGAGGAATCTCTTAGAGAAGAGAGGGAGTGACCAGCCATTTAGCAAGCTCTTCTGTACCAAAACACAAAAGGAGACTGAATTTGCAGCCCACCAAACACACACACACACACACACACACACACACACACACACACACACACACACCTTAATGCAAGAATTAGCCTTTGGCAATTGCAGCTGGGCACAGCTGGTGAATTTTTGCACAAAGGACCACGGAGCAAGCTTTTTAAATTGCATGTGAAACAAGAACGATAACCAAGGGACCAATTTTCATGGGTTGTTAGAAATCAGTGAGGTACAGAGGGAGAAGAAGGACTGGCAGACAAGACCGCCCTCTACTGGTCAATAAACAAAGGTTATGATTAATGTACCTTGGTTCACACCCGGTGAAATTCTTTTTTTTTTTTTAACTACCGGTTCTGTGGGCATGGTTTGGTGGGTGTGGTGTGGCTTGGTGGATGTGGCTTGGTGGGCATGGCAGAGGAAAGATACTGCAAAACTCCATTCCCACCTCACTCTGAGGCTAGCCAAAGGTGGCATTTGCCAGTTCTCTGAACTACTTAAAATTTCCGCTACCGGTTCTCCAGAACTGTTCAGAACCTGCTAGATTTCAGCCCTGGTTGGAAGGTCTTCTAGTCCATACCCTGCTCAGGCAAGAAGCCCTATACCATTTCAGACAAATTGTCCAATCTCTTCTTAAAAACTCCCAGTTTTGGAGCATCCACAACTTCTGGAGGCAAGTTGTTCCATTGATTAATTGTTCTGACTGTCAGGAAATTTCTCCTTAGTTCTAAGTTGCTTCTCTCCTCGATTCGTTCCCATCTGTTGCTTCTTGTCCTACCTTCAGGTGCTTTGGAGAGTAGGTTGACCCCTTTGTCTTAAACACTGGAACACTTCTAGAGAGTGTGCAGTTAATAGTTCTAGCCGGATGAATTTGGGGAGAGAGAATCTCTCTTTCTAACATGGATCTTCTATGCAAGATGATGAGCATGTTGAGATTCTGGAATGACTCAAGAAGTCAGGTAAATGCAGAATCAGGAAGTCCTCGACTTATAACCAGGGGTGGGCTTCAAAATTTTTAGCAAGGGGTTCTCTGCCTGGATGCTGGGTGGGCGTGGCCATGGTGGGTGTGGCCTAGTCAGCCTCCTCCACCACATGGGGGGCCTTTTTGCCCTCCCCGGGCACCAGAGGCTTTCCTCGAGCATCTGGGAGGGCGAAAACTGGGCACCAGAGACCCCCTGGAGGCCTGAAATGGGCCCGTTTCCCAAACTTCCAGTAGGCTTATTTTTTCCCCTCCCCTCTGAGCCTCCGTGCATGCTCTGCACTTACTTGCATCCAAAACAGCCATGTGGGGACTCCGGGGAGGGGAAGGGTGGCATGTGTGGGGCCAGCCAGGAGTGGGATTTGGGGGTTCTCCGAACTGCACAGAATCTTAGCTAGAGGTTCCCCCGAACCCCTGCAAACCCCCAGCAGCCTACCCCTGCCAACAATTCGCTTACTGACCATTTGAAGTTCCATTCGAGGACTGTTTATACTGAGATAACTCTGAACTGAAAGCAGTTGCTCTGTGATTTCTTTTCTCACCACCAGATAGTGCCAGAGAACTGTCATTCATTTGGTTTCTTTAAGTTCATGGAAGATGCTTTAGAGGGCTAAAGAAAGGAGAAAAAAAATATCTTTGGCCTAAACCAAATGCTATCAGAAGTGAAGGATTTATTAATGCAGCAACTATTAATCCCTGAGGGAGATATAATGCAACCCTCGTGAACTATTTCTAAGGCAAGGAGAATTTGATTACTGAGTCCTAATGTTACCAATTGCAAAACTGGACATTTCTTATCATTAAGGAAATAGGAAAAATGATGACTTCAGCTTGGCTTCTCAGTCATTTCCATTCATTGGTTCTCGCTTTGTGCAACAAAGCTCCAGTTTTCACAATTGATAGACCTTCAGGTATCTAAAGACTCTGAAGTCTCCACTTTGTTTCTCAAGACTAAACATATCCAGCTCTTTGGCCCCTCCTTCCTTCCCACTTCACCACCGTCCTTTTAAAAATGCGGTACCCAGAAACATGCAATGATAGGTAAGCCTGATAGAAATGATAGGTAGATAATTGTAGGTAGGTAGGTAAGTAGGGAGAGGGAGGGAGGTGGAGAGAGAGAGAGAGAGAGGGAGGGAGGGAGGGAGGGATAGATAGATAGATGATAGATAGATAGATAGATAGATAGATGATAGATGATAGATAGATAGATAGATAGATAGATAGATAGATAGATAGATAGATAGATAGATATGATATGATATGATATGATATGATATGATATGATATGATATGATATGATATGATATGATATGATAGATGTTTTGGATGGATGGATGGATGGATGGATGGATGGATGGATGGATGGATGGACGGATAGATGATAGATAGATACATACATCAGAAGTACTGTAGATCAGAGAGATAGAGAGATAGATAGAGAGATAGATACATCAGAAGTACTGTAGCTCATAGATAGAGAGATAGAGAGATAGAGAAATAGAGAAATAGAGAGATAGAGCGATAGAGCGATAGAGAGATAGATAGATACATCAGAAGTACTGTAGATCATAGAGAGATAGAGAGATAGATACATCAGTACTGTAGATCATAGATAGAGAGATAGAGCGATAGAGAGAGAGAGAGAGAGATCAGAAGTACTGTAGATCATAGATAGATAGATAGATAGATGATAGATAGATAGATAGATGATAGATAGATAGATAGATAGATAGATAGATAGATAGATAGATATGATATGATATGATATGATATGATATGATAGATGTTTTGGATGGATGGATGGATGGATGGACGGACGGATAGATGATAGATAGATACATACATCAGAAGTACTGTAGATCAGAGAGATAGAGAGATAGAGAGAGATAGATACATCAGAAGTACTGTAGATCATAGATAGAGAGATAGAGAGACAGAGAAATAGAGAAATAGAGAGATAGAGCGATAGAGAGATAGAGAGATAGATACATCAGAAGTACTGTAGATCATAGATAGAGAGATAGAGAGATAGAGAAATAGAGAAATAGAGAAATAGAGAGATAGAGCGATAGAGAGATAGAGAGATAGAGAGATAGAGAGATAGATACATCAGAAGTACTGTAGATCATAGATAGATAGATAGATAGATAGATAGATAGATAGATAGATAGATAGATAGATAGATAGATAGATAGAGTTGGAAGAATATTCTGTTCCACTTCCAAGCTGGGAGGAAGGTACTGGAAACATGGAGGCAGATTGGAAAGATGGTTTAAAGATGAAGCAAAATCACATGGGTTTGTGGTTCTGGGCAGCTGACCACATGGAGTTGAGAGCCAGGGGTTTTTATACCTTCTCTTGAGCTTTGAACTTGAATTTCCTGTTCTTGTGCAAGGACATATTCTGTTGGCTGTTGTCAGATTCCCATGGTGTGATGTGCACATTCTAAGAGCTTGTCTGAGCTACGTTTGGTTGATGCAATGAAGGAGCTTGTTGGGCAATTCCTATTGTGGCTGAGGGCTAACCCTACCTTTGTTGCAGAACTTGCTGTAGGGAATTTGCTTATGAATAGAGCTATCTATTTCTGACTATATCTAGTGCCGACATCTGCTGTCGGTTATTAAGGAAGGGGGGGGGCTATTAAGTCCTGCCTCTAAAACACTTGTTTCTTCATTTTTCATTCAGGGAAATATAATATTCTGCCTTTTTAATATTTCCTAAAATATTTCATTCTTCTAGAAGGGTAGGTGCTACCTTTCTATGATAGATAGGTAGATATGATAGAAAGCCTGATAGAACAGAGTATTTGTATCTCAGGTGGAACTGCAGAGTCCTTGGTGCCCTCTGAACTTGGTGGTTTTCTTGCAGATCTTTCATTACTTGATTAGGTAAATCTTCAGTGCTTACACATGCAAAGGAGCCTCATCAGAAAAATACCTTTGCTTTTTTGCAACTCTGCACAGGATGGAGTGGAAGATTTTTTTTTTAAATGTACCACTTTGCTTGTTTATTATTAAACCTCTCTGCTGCTCAACTTGGCGAGATAACTCTGGGTGGCTTAAAGGTAAAGGTTCCCCTGGCATATATGTGCTAGTCGTTCTCGACTCTAGGGGGCCGTGCTCTTCTCTGTTTCAAAGCCGAAGAGCCAGTGCTGTTCAAAGACGTCTCCGTGGTCATGTGGCCAGTATGACTAAATGCTGAAGATGCCAGGGACGTGCAGTAAGGGGAGGCAGGGGAGGCAGAGCCTCACCACTGTCATCCTGGAAAAAAAAATTAAAAGGAAAAAGGTGAGCTAGTTGCTGCCAGAGTTACAGTGGATGATTCTACTTAGTGCTTAACTGCAGGAGGCGAGAGAACCACGTGCCTCCTTTAGTCTATCTTTATGATCACTTGAGCAGAGTTAAGCAAGGGTTAAAAGGCGAAAAATTCCTTATGCAAAGGAGGCACGGGGTTCTCTCGCCTCCTCCTGCAGAGGGCACTTTTTTTAGAGGCTTTTTTAAAACAGTTAAGCAGACTCATCCATTGGGGACTCTAGCAGCAACTAGCCCAGCCTGGCTTCAGCAGCTCTTGCCTTTTTCTTTTTACATTTTTTACATTTTCATCATGGCAGACAAGAGCAGAATTGAAATCCTCTATGACACAGCTGGAAAAGGTATGTGGGTTGGACGGAGGGAGTGGGGAGGAATTCAAAATTATTGTAATTTGTAAGTAATTTTTTATTGTAATTTGTGTGTGTGTGTGTGCGTGTGTGAGCGCGTGTGTTTGTTTCTTCACTTCACTCAATTTGAGAGAGAGTTTGAGAAGAGAGGGAAGGCGGAGAGGCAAGGAGGGCAGCTTGTTTGAGAAGAGGGGGTCAGCCCGCCAGCAGAGGCGGGTCTTTTACCCGCCTCTGCTGGCAGGCTGGTGCTTTCTTTCTTTTGCCTGCCGTGCCCCCTTCCCCCCCACCGGGAGCCCCATCCTGCTCCCCTCTCCCTTTCCCCCTCCTCCTCTCCCCTTTCTTCGCCGGCTGCTTCCTCGTCCCCCCGCCTCCTCCATCCCCGCTGCTGTGTCCGACAGAGGCGTCTCGTGTCTATGGCGGACATAACCGCGAGACACCTCTGTTGGGGACAGGGCGGGGAAGCTGCTTCTCACCGCCGCCACGCTCCGCTGCCTTGCACCCCGCCTCCTCCGTCTCCGCCGCTGTGTCCGACAGAGGCATCTCGCGTCTATGGCGGACATAAATGCGAGACACCTCTGTCGGGGACAGTGGTGGGGACACTGCTTCTCGCCGCCGCCACGCTCTTGCCTCACCAACCGTAAACCTCAACGCATGCCACTGGAAGGTGTATGGAGCACTTTTACCTTCCCACCAAAGGTGGTTCCTATTTTTCTACTTGCATTTTTTACATGCTTTCGAACTGCCAGGTTGGCAGAAGCTGGGACAAGTAATGGGAGCTCACTCTGTTAAGCGGTGCTAGGGATTCGAACCGCCAAACTGCCGACCTTTCTGATCGACAAGCTCAATGTCTTAGCCAGTGCGTCCCTTTTACCTGGGTGACTTACAGTCATATAATTAAAATGCAACATAAAACCTTAAAACAATACAAAAAAAATTATACCTTTAAAATTCAATTAACCAAGGTGGGAAATGTTTTACCTGGCCTATTGCAAACAACCCAAAATGGAAGATTTTCCTTAGGCCTAAATCTTGCCAGGCTGCAATTCTCAGGGAGGGGTGAAGGAGATGGAAACAGAATTCCCCCTCCCCCTTGCCCCCTGAAATGGAACAGTCTGGAACACAAATCATTGTATATACACCAACGTTTTCTATGCAAAAGGAAAATACCGAGATGACAACGGTACTTTCTTATTGCCTTTTCATTTCGTGAATATATTTTGATAAAGGCGTCACGAAGGTTTGAGCGTGATCACTTCCAACAGCCTTCTAATGGGGGTGGGGGGAAAGCCGAAACGATATTATTTGTTGTTGCTTAGATACTTACGTCCATCCTGCCCGGAAAGCTAAGGGGGGAAAAAACATTGAATGAAATATAATTTGGTTGTGTGACTGGATACGATTGGAAAAGCGTAGAATTTAGCAGCTTCTTCCTCGTCTGAAGATCTTTTAGTCATAGGCGTCTCATTAGAAGCGAAGACGTAAAATGCAAGAATCAATCTAATGAGAATGTGCTGTGCTCACTCACAATGTCTTTAGACCACAGTGACGAAAAGGCGTGTTCCTTCCATCCTGCCTGCACCCTGGGAGACATGCTAATGACATGTCTATTTATAGTGTGATGGAGCCACAAGTCAACTGTAAGTCAAGCCCTTCCTGGATGCCGAATGGGCCCTTCATCTTCTAGCATTGGCTGCCTCTCCTTCTCCGCCAGCCTTTCTTTGCGGGCAATTCTCCTCTCCCTTTTCTCCTCGGCTGACACGCCCCCACCCATTTGCCCTCCGCAATGGGTCACCACCCCTCCAATGCTTGAAAATAAAGCTTCTCTATGGATCAGGAGCAGTGGTGGGTTTCAAAAATTGTTCGAACCTACTATGTGGGTGTGGCCTCCTTTGTGGGAGTGGCTTGCCGCCCATGTGATCGGATGGGAGTGGCTTGCCGCCCATGTGACCGGATATGAAGAGGCCGACGACACTTGTCAGAACCACCTTAAATTAACTCACACACAGCACTGGCATGCATAAGAATATGATGTAAACTTGTTTTTTAAAAGGCATCTTTGGTTTGCGTTAAAACAACTTCAACACACACAATGTTCTGATTGCACCACAAACGCAGTAGTCATCCTTACCTTTCACAGAGGCACTGAGTTTTATAAATAGGAGCATGATAGTGTAGAATAATCATATCCAAGGACCAGTGGTGGGTTTCAAAAACTTTTGGAACCTCTTCTGCAGGTGTGGCCTGCTTTCCGGGTCCACTGGTGGAACCTCTTCTAACCGGTTCGGTAGATTTGACGAACCGGTTCTACCGAATAGATGCAAACTAGTAGGAACCCACCTCTGATCAGGAGGCAGTGTGCCACTTCCACCAGATGTGGGTTCCTACCGGTTTGGCCAAGTAGGTAGGAATTCGGCTGGCCACGCCCACGAACCATTTCTATTGGCGGCACCATCTTGTTTTTTGCTTTTGCGCATGCGCAGAAGCAAGTTTTTACTACTGCGCATATGCGCATCAAGCGCACACAAATGTGAAGCGTGCCCCTGAGTGAACCGGCAGTAACAGAAGCCAGAACCCACACCTGACCCCCACCCTCCACCCCCCCATCATTAAATAGTTGGCCACCCCCGAAAATGCTGATCACTCTGATATCTTCTGGTGGATCACAAACAGCCAACTGGGGAAGGGAGGAAGATGGTGTGTTCCAGGCTGTGGGATCGCCATCATCCATCGCCACTGTCACCGCCCATCACCGCCGCTGCCTATCGCTGCTTCCGCACGCCCCATTTTCAGCCTCCATGTGTCCCATTTTTAGCCTCCGAGTGTCCCATTTTTGGCCCATACCAGGTGGCATGGATCGCTGAACTTCTCAGCTGTAATGGTTGGATGCTTGGTGCCATAGAAAAGAGAACTAGGGAGGGTTTGGGGGGGGGGGTTAATTTTTTTTAAATAAAAATCTGGGCTTTGTTATTTGTATAAATAATTCAAAGTGGCAAATATACCTAATTCTCCCCCCTATTTCTTCCATAAGAAAAATCCTTTGAGGTGGGGGTGGGCTGAGACAGGGTGATTGACCAAAAGCCATCTAACTGCCTAAGGTGGGACTAGAACTCCCAGTCTCCTGGTGGGACTAGAACTCCCAGTCTCCTGCTTTTTAGCCTGGTGCCTTAATCGCTATACAAAATTGGCTCTTATCTTTTATTATTAAGCACTAAGAGACAATTAAAAAAAATTAGGGTCAGACTCAGGGTCTAAATTGAATCACATCTGCTAAGGAACTACCAGCTTTCTGCTTATCCCCTTGCCCCCCACATAAATACCTGGGTACTGACTTGATCCTGAATTTTAGAAAGTGATCAATGGGTGGAAAGTCCCACTCATCAGGACGGACAATGAATGACCACGCTGGCCAAGAATTTCCTGCAGCGCCCACTCTTGACCCCCAGGGACAATGTAACTCCTATGAGAAAGATTCCGTTGGATCAACATAGCAGACCTCTGGAATCTGGAAAGCATTTTTGTTTCGCTTTGCTTTGATTGATGGCACAGCATGGCAATTGGGGGGGAAAAAAAGAGAATCAATTTATGGGCTGATTTATTAGCATCTGTTAGATCATGAACTCTGCGGCTAGCTGATGTATGCTATAGAGCAGTGTTTCTCAACCTTGGCAACTTGAAGATGTCCGGACTTCAACTCCCAGAATTCCCCAGCCAGCATTCGCTGGCTGGGGAATTCTGGGAGTTGAAGTCCAGACATCTTCAAGTTGCCAAGGTTGAGAAACACTGCTATAGAGCTTATTAAGTTTGGGGGAATTGGGTTTTGAATTCGGGAATGAGACTGGGTGTCCTAGGAGATCAGAAGTGAAGAATCAGAATAATTTTTGTGAGGTTCTTAGTTAGAACATAGGACATAGAACAAGAGAGTTGGAAGGGACTTCAGAGGTCATCTAATCCAACCCCCTGTTCAGGCAAGAGACCCTACATCATTTAAGACAAATCGTTGTTTAGTCTCTTTTTGAAAGCTTGTAGTGATGGAGAAGCCACAATTTGTGAAGGCAAGCTATTCCGTTGGTTAATTGTTAGTTGGTAAATATCAGAGAGACTGTATTAAGACTTCACTCCTGTATTACCACTAGGGTCTATTTGACTCCCTCTGCAAACTTTTAAAGAATCTTTAAAAATGTATAGATTCGCTCAAAAGTTTCTTGAGTACTTGCAAGTATTTAAAGCATGGTAATTTCCTGGACTTTTCAGTTTGTAACTGAATCTTATTTCAACACTATAATAGAATGATTTCCATCATTGATGTAGGTGGATTGTGTTCATGTTTTAGTTTGGGAGGAGGATTTTATTGGGATTAAAAGGCTTTGGAGAACTTTCTCATCTTAAAAGTGTCCTAGAAATACTTAAAAGGAGGGAGGGAGAGAGAGAGAGGCAGAGAAAGACAGGGAGAGAGAGAGAGGAGGAGGGGAATGAGAGAGAGGTGAGTAAAGAGAGAGAGAGAAAGGAAGGGAAAGAGAGGAAGAGAGAGAGAGAGGAAGAGGAAGAGAGGAGGGGAAAGAGAAAGAGAGGAAGAGAAAGAGGGAAAGAGGAGGGGAAAGAGGGAGGAAGAGAAAGAGGAGGGGAAAGAGAGAGAGGAAGGAAGAAAAAGAGAGAGAGGAGGGGAAAGAGAGAGGTGAGTAAAGAGAGAGAGAGAAAGGAAGGGAAAGAGAGAGGAAGAGGAAGACAGGAGGGGAAAGAGAAAGAGAGGAAGAGAAAGAGGGAAAGAGGAGGGGAAAGAGAGAGGAAGAGAAAGAGGAGGGGAAAGAGAGAGAGGAAGGAAGGAAGAAAGAGAGAGGAGGGGAAAGAGAGAGAGAGAGAAAGGAAGAAAGAGGAGGGGAAAGAGAAAGAGAGAGAGAGAGAAAGAAAGAAAAGGAAAGGAAGGAAGGAAGATAGAAAGATAGAAAGATAGAAAGAAAAAGAAAGAAAGAAAGAAAGAAAGAAAGAAAGAAAGAAAGAAGAGTGGGTATTATGCAGAAAGTGTCTTCAAAGTTCTACATCCTATCTATAGACTGAAACTTTGTGAATAATTCCCTGAATTTCTCCAGGGTCAAAAGGGATGGAGAGAGAAAGGACATTCCAATAGTTATTTAGAGTGGGACATAAGAAGTGAAAATAGAACAGCTTCTTTTCTCCCCCGCCTTCAAGGATTTATCTTTGTGTATAAATGTGTTGTCCTGGCAAGTGACAACAGCACCAACTGCTGAGCATCCTCTCTCTACAATGTGTGAACCTCACATTCCTGCAGGTGCAGGTCATTGTGGGAAGAAAATGGAGGTTCCTTTCTCCTCACGTAGCCCCACTCTATGTTATTTAGCAAAACTCTGGCAGAATAATTATTTTCCTACGAGGGAGCTGAGAAAAACAACATGGAAGAGAATATTTATAGCTCAGGGTTGAGCTAACTAGCCCACCATAAAATTAACCAAGCGTTCTGACCGAGGCTTCCCAAGAGTATGAAGCAAACTCTTTGTCTCAACAAAAAAACTTTTTTTATTAATTTACTGTGAATTCTGCTTATTCACATCCAGCAAAGTCTTCCAGAGCCGAGGTGGCGCTGTAGTTAAATGCAGCACTGCAGACTACTTCAGCTGACTGCAGTTCTGCAGTTCGGCTGTTCAAATCTCACCGGCTCAGGGTTGACTCAGCCTTCCATCCTTCTGAGGTGGGTAAAATGAGGACCTGGATTGTTGTTGGGGGCAATATGCTGACTCTGTAAACCGCTTAGAGAGGGCTGAAAGCCCTATGAAGCGGTATATAAGTCTAACTGCTATTGCTATTGCTATTGCTATTCCAAGGGAGGATTTACAGCAGTGGTCCCCAACCTTTTTATCGCCGCGGACCAGTCAGCCTTTGATAATTTTACCGTGGCCCGCTGAGCGCGCGCAGGGGTGGGGGGGCATTGTTCGCGGTTTCGGTGGAATACGTCGATGACCAGCACTAGTAGCGTAGCCTTGCGCAGGCGCAGTTCAGTATGGCTAGCGTAGATAGCGTAGCACAAACTGCGCCTACGCAAGGCTACGCTACTAGCGCTGTCTACGCTAGCCCTACGTAGCTGCGCAGGCGCTCTTAGGTTTTTTTCAGGAATCGGCCAGCATTGAAGCGCTGAAAAGGAATGAGAAGGGCGGCGCTGGACACAGGGGGGCGGTGGGCCGCTGGTGACATCAGAGTGCCACCAGCGGTCCAGTAACACCCCTTGTGCCAGTTAGCCCTAATTTGCATACAGAAAGAAACTATGGCCCCCGGCCGCTGCAGAGATCATGGCCCCCGGCCGCTGCAGCGATCATGGCCCCCGGCCGCTGCGCGGCCCGGTGCCAGGTACTCCACGGCCCGGCACCGGTCCGCGGACCGGGGGTTGGGGATCACTGATTTACAGTCACAGACCTTATCTGGCTTAGAGAGCTGCCAGGCCGATATCTGCAAAACTTGGCAAGGAGACTTGGAGAGTCACGAACCAATTAAGTGAACGAATTGTCTCCTGCAAACTCCACTCCCTTTATGCTCCTCTTTTATTTCCTTTGGGAGGGGCCATTCATTGTCCACCTGTGGCCTTACTTCCCTTCGTCTGGCAGGTCTGTGCATGCACACACTGGAAACAGGCTCCAGCTGTTCGTCTGCCTCACTGATGTCTGACTCTGAAAGCAGCTGATAACTGGCATCTGGCACCCTCTCTGCCTCCGACACAGAGCCCTCATCAGAGCCTTCCCCAGACTCCAGGACTGGCCCAGGTTCCTTCCCAATCTCCTCAGTGTTCGACTCTGCTGCCAACTCCGCAGGCTACTGGCGGGCCACAACAGCCCCGTGCGCCAGATCTAAGCATCCTGCGGGCTTTGAGTTTGACACTCCTGATAGAGCCTCTCCTGTTCGAGCAGGTGGTTGGACTAGAAGACCTCCAAGGTTCCTTCCAACTCCTATTGTATGTTCTCTGTTCTACACACCTTTGCTGTATCTATCCTAAGTAATTAGGAAGGCCTCTTTTTATGCACCTACAGCCACACACAGGTTACCTCTCACCCAAGACTGTGTGTGTCCCATTCTTTGCCCTTAACTTGAAACAGTGAGCAAGGAAAAACGTGTTCGGTGGAAAGTGGAGAAGAGAGAGAGAAACCGATGGGGGGGGGGGAATCACCACTGAGCTCATCTCCTGAATTTATTCCCAACATAGCATGTCAGTGGAATGGAGGGTGATCACATCTATTGCTCCTGACTCAGCTGCCTAAGATTCCAAGCAAGGGATGAAGAAGCTTCTCAAATTCTGACCCTAAGACCTATCCTTTGCATCACTCTGGACGGGGATGGGAGAGGGAGAAAAATAAGAAGACCAGACCTAAATACTGCATAACAGTTGCCCTAAATTAGATGATGACCCACCCACTTTCTGAAAGAATTTGAAGGCAAGAGAAGGTGGACCACCTGCTCCAAGCCGCACCTTGAAGAAACCATGGTTTCTACAACCCAACACTTCTTTGCTTTCTCTGCTCCTAACAAGTATAGCCATATCTGTGTCAGGAGCAAAAGATCTGGGCCATATTTTAACTTGCAGTTCAAACGATGGATTGCTGAAGCTATGCACAAGAATCTAGTTCACTAAGATTCAACACTAAGTCGGCGTCAGATAACAGTCAAAGGAAGTCAAAGAGGAGTTGGACTATTTGTGGGAACATAACAACTCTAAGCTCATGACACACTTAACATGACAAAAAAGCCAACACAGTTCTAGGCTACATAAACAGAGGGATAGAATCAAGATCACGTGAAGTGTTAATACCACTTTATAAGGCCTTGGTAAGGCCACGCTTGGAATACTGCATCCAGTTCTGGTCACCACGATGTAGAAAAGATGTGGAGACTCTAGAAAGAGTGCAGAGAAGAGCAACAAAGACAATTAGGGGACTGGAAACTAAAACATATGAGGATCGGTTGCAGGAACTGGGCATGGCTAGTCTAGTGAAGAGAAGGACTAGGGGAGACAAGATAGTGGTGTTCCAATATCTCAGGGGATGCCACAAAGAAGAGGGGGTCAAGCTATTCTCCAAAGCACCTGAGGGTAGAACAAGAAGCAATGGGTGGAAACTAATCAAAGAGAGAAGCAACCTAAAACTAAGGAGAAATTTCCTGACAGTTAGAACAATTAATCAGTGGAACAACTTGCCTCCAGAAATTGTGAATGCTACAACACTGTATGTTTTAAAGAAGAAATTGGATATCCATTTGTCTGAAGTAGTGGTAGGGTTTCTTGGCTAAGCAGGGGGTTGAACTAGAAGACCTTCAAGGTCCCTTTCAACTCTGCTATTCTATTCTACTCAGCCCCCCACCCCAGCTCTGGCTGTTCTTTTCCTACAATATGGGTTTTAAGCCAGTCAAGTATGCTCTGTTTCAGGTTAGCCCTGTGTAGTCCCCCTTTATTGTTTTGGAGTGGCATTTAATATTTCAGTGTTACTGAATATGCTTATTTTTTAATTGAGCTTTGGGGGTGATTGGTTTTTGCTAATGTGGTCTTGCATTGCTGAAAAAGGCAACATGCCTTCCCAGCTTGTGATTCCTTATTGCTTGTTTCTCTGGG
The DNA here is from genome assembly GCF_051295495.1 of Thamnophis sirtalis. Classification (NCBI taxonomy): domain Eukaryota; kingdom Metazoa; phylum Chordata; class Lepidosauria; order Squamata; family Natricidae; genus Thamnophis; species Thamnophis sirtalis. The sequence goes on along the minus strand of NW_028261394.1, from coordinate 36,325,226 downwards.
TTTCCTTCTGGCTACAGTTCTGTTGGCTTTCACAACAGTTGGTGTGAGATTGCACACATGGCAGGTGGTCAGGTTGGATAGGAAGAGCTGAGCCACAAAATTTGGCAATAGATAGAAGCTATTATAAATAAATGGAATGAAAATAGAACAGAATTTATTAAAAATACAGGACTCACATTTTTCTGCATGTCTTGCAAATGTGGGAAGATAAATTTTATTATGGTCTTTAACCAACACTGGTTGTTGTTATTGTTGTTAGGTGAGAAGTTGTGTCCGACCCGTCGTGACCCCACGGACAACGTTCGTCCAGGACTTCCTGTCCTCTACCATCCTCGGGAATCCATTTAAGTTCATGCCGACTGTTTTGGTGACTCCATCCAGCCACCTCTTTCTCTGTCGTCCCCTTCTTCTTTTGCCCTCAATCTTTCCCAGCATTAGGCTCTTCTCCAGTGAGTCCTTCCTTCTCATTAGGTGTCCAGAATATTTGAGTTTCATCGTCAGGATCTGGCCTTCTAAAGAGCAGTCAGGGTTGATCTCCTCTAGGACTGACTGGTTTGATTGCCGTGAAGTCCAAGGGACTCACAGGAGTCTTCTCCAGCACCATAGTTCAAAGGCCTCAATTCTTTGACACTTAGCCTTTCTCATGGTCCAACTTTCACAACCATGCATTTCAACTTGGAAAACCAGTTGACAAAACATTGATACATATGTGCATACACACACACACACACACACACAACATTCTACATATCTTGTACAATAAGAATTCAAAAGAAAAAAGAAGGGGAGGGAATAAAATTTCAAAGAAATACAATTTTATTGGACAATATTTGCAGCCTCACCTTCATGACCAAAGTGAGGAAAACCCGGTTCTCTGATGAGTAACTGTGATCTTGTGTTCTATTAGAAAGTAGGAGATGCACTGTGATCGCCTCTCCTCAAATATTCCTTTAAGAGAGGTGAAATTAGCACATTGTGCAAGTTGGGTACAAAATTACAATGCAACAGAAGATGCTGCACATTTTCTATGTCAGAGGAATCGTAAGAGCACAGTTGTTCATGGAATGGAATATTTTGATATTTCCCATCAATGACTGCCGAAGGGAGCTGAGAGAGTCTAGACCAGTGTTTCTCAACCTTGGCAACTTGAAGATGTCCGGACTTCAACTCCCAGAATTCCCCAGCCAGCATTCGCTGGCTGGGGAATTCTGGGAGTTGAAGTCCAGACATCTTCAAGTAGCCAAGGTTGAGAAACACTGGTCTAGACAGAGCAAGTATGCCTCTCACTATTCTCCTCTCAACCTCCGCAGGGCATGGCTGCCCAGTGCCATTGGTGGCTTCACCCGGTGGATTGCCATTACACAAACAGATCCCATCATGAGCTTATTAATACTGAGATTGCCAGAGACCACTATTTTTCTGTAACTGATTCACACAGCGAACTGTTGTGAAATATGAAAAAGAGCAGAATTTGCCAATAACCTTTTAAAATGTAATAGAAGATATAAGAGAGAGAGAGAGAGAGAGAGAGAGAGAGAGAGAGAGAGAGAGAGAGATATGATAGATAGATAGATAGATAGATAGATAGATAGATAGATAGATAGATAGATATATGATGGTAGATAGATGAGAAAGAGAGACAGACAGACAGAGATGATAGATGATAAACAGATAGATGATATAGATAGAAGGATATAGATAGATGATGATAGATGAATGATGATGATGAAGAAGAAGAAGAAGAAGAAGAAGAAGAAGAAGAAGAAGAAGAAGAAGAAGAAGAAGAAGAAGAAGAAGAAAGGCAGGCAGGTAGAAACATATCATAGAAGATTATAGATGATTGAGAAGATAGATAGAGATAGATAGATGATAGATAGATATAGATCAGTGTTTCTCAACCTTGGCGACTTTAAGTCCTGTGGACTTCAACTCCCAGAATTCCACAGCCAGCTGTGCTGGCTGGGGGATTCTGGGAGTTGAAGTCCACAGGACTTAAAGTCGCCAAGGTTGAGAAACACTGATATAGATGATGATAGATGATAGAGAAACAGAGACAGACAGACAGATGACAAAGATAGACAGATAGATAGACGATATAGATAGAAATGATAGATGATGATGATGAAGAAGATAGGCAGGCACAGACATATGATAGAATATTATATATGATTGAGAAGACAGACAGACAGACAGAAGGACAGACAGACAGACAGATGATAGACAGAGAGAGAGATACACAGGGGTGTAATTGTCAAAATAATGAACTAAGATCCAGTTCAATTGGCAGACCCAATTCCCATTCAGCCAGGGGAATTCACTGGATGTCTTAGAAGCAGTCACTCAATCAATCTCAGTCCTGTCTGTCCATAAGAATTTGGGAGGGAAGAAAAATCAAGAAAGATCCCTAGACTAAAGAAAAGGCAGGATTGAATTCTAAGGAAGGCGATGATGGTGGTGACAGTCAAGATTACCAGCCAGCCAGTGCCAAAGTCCTGAATTATGCCTGAATGTCAGCTCAATTGGCAAGCGATGAAGCTGCTTTACGGGATGCCCAGAGGGACCCTGCCAAATCCCTTCGCTTGTTTGTAGCAGCCAGCTTGGCAGGGTGACACCTCAGATGTTCCCAGAGCTCACATGGCCTTGGTCCCTGTTCCCCCTTGGCTCTAATTGTAACTGACAACTCCGTCTCTTTGCGGAGCGATAGGCGGAAAGAGCTGCTCGTCGTGACCTTTTCTTGTCACATTAACACTCCTGGCTGTAACAGGCTAGGAAGAGAAGGGACCCGAAACAAGCTTTCCCTGCCAGTTGAGCAATTTGCAGGCTTCCCCTAAGGGTAAGGAGATAGGGAAGCTAAGCAGCCAAACAATAAATAAGAGCCCATAGCAACATGCCCACTCAGTTGTGGCAATGTGGCCAAGCTGTGTGTGTGTGGGGGAATCTTTCAATCACAAGTGGAACTCACAATGCCCTAAGGCTGAGAAGCAACACCCGGGCTGATCTTGCTGGTTTGTGTAAAACTGTGCTGTGGGAGATGACAGGCTGAGCCCGAGGGAGGGGGGTGTCAAACGTGTCATTAGTTTTGAGTCCCTTCATGCTCTCAAGAGATCTAAGTCCACCTTGAATTCCATTGTCTCTTATCTGCCACCCATTTGCGTTGATTGTTAGTAGTTCAGATTCTTGCACTGTAGAATGCTTGCAATCCATTCTTATAAATGCCTAGGTTTCCTAATTTCCACGCTTTTATCAAATAAATGTACCATATTTCTCAGAGTATAAGACACTCTGAATTATAAGACGCGCCTAGATTTTGGGGAGGAAAACAAGGGAAAAATATCTCTCTCTGCCTCCCAACAATTTGCCTCCTTGCAGCAAACAGCAAACATACAGACGATATACACTGTTTGTAGTGTTAGATTTCAGACTATACTTGTACCGATGCTGTTAAAAGTGATGTGCTTTCTGGAAGTATAGTTCTTCTCTGCTATTTAAAAGGATAGCACTTTTTAAAACAATAGCACTGGGCCTCTTCAGATCAAGCATTTATTTTAAAAAGTTTCTTCATTTTGTTAAGTTGTCTAGAATAATAATAAAGCAGTCTTTAAAAAAATAAGTCTAATAATTTGAACATTCTATAGACATTTATAGTTATTGACTTACCGCTTTGCAGAAAACAGCGACATTTATAGTTATTGACTTACCGCTTTGCAGAAAACAGCCTGATTAGCACAAGAAAAATAAATCTGCCTCCCAGCAATTTGCCAAGTGGAGCAAACAGCAAGTTTCACTTTCACTTTCTCCCGATCATCAGCTGTTACAGGCTGCAGGGATTGCTATAGCTTATTGAAGCCTCACTAGCCCCCCATTTGCTGCAAAGAGGTAAATTGCTGGGAGGCAGAGGTCAAAGGGTTGGGTCCGGGTGGGTGGGTGGGGTTACATTCAGTGTATAAGACGCACCCAAATTCTCACCCTCTTTTTTTGGGGGGGGAAGGTGGTCTTATACTCTGAAAAATACGGTAACTGCCTGGCTATGCATTGCGGGCTAAACCGCCAATATAGTCTACCCACCACAAGGTTAGATTTCCCCAGATTGCTAAACCTCAGACTGTAACTTTGTGCCAAGTGTTGTCTTGCCCTGCATTCGGAAAATAGTTATTCGGCAGCTCTCCAAACGAGATAAGGTTCGTGTTGATAAACATTCCTCTGAAAGACTGTTTGCTAAGCCTTGCGGACTGTGAATGAAAGGAATTCACAGTCATGTAAATAAAAGGGGTTTTGCCGGGACCAAGACTCCGTTTCTTGCTTTTAAGGGAACCTGGGTCAGAACACTCTGCCAGTGGCTCATCTAATGGGAGATAATGGTGGTGGTGGGTGTGTGGGTGTGATTTATTTAGAGGTTTCCAAGGACACGGAAATCATTGCTATTCCGGATTCACAAGGGGTCAGGAGCCAGCATCGGTTCCCTCTGAGGGATTCCTTCTTCGAAGGCCTCCTCTGGACAAGCAAGCATACCAGGCATGACTCAACAGCTGCTGTGAATGCACCTGCTGATCAATCTGTCAGGAGATGGTGACGTTTCAGGTTAATTGACTGTGGAACTGGAGACCTCTCCATGTAATTTTTATTCCCATCAGATGTGGTTTCGTCGGAAGCCTAAGAGGACTTTCCTACTTTGTCACATTGATTTTTACAGGCACGTCAAAAGACGAGAGATTGATTTTTGTATATGGAGTTCCGGCAAGGTTATTGGATGCCCAACAATGAAGGAACATTGAAATACCCACCCTTTGGATTGCAAAGATGAGCAGAAAGGACAAAACTGATCTCTCTGGTCAGGAATAAATCAACGAGTAACTTTTATTAGTTGATAACCCGGCGTTCCCCGAGTATTTATTTATAGGGGGGAAATGTCCGGACCAAACGTCATTTCTAATGTTGAATTTTCCTCATTATCAGAAGGAGTCCCCTTGGGGAGTACTGTGAAGCTGTTACCATGGCAACTCCACGGCACTGTACAGTAAAAGCCATTTTATGGCAGTACAGTAGAAGCCATTTTAAGGCACCACAGGCTGCATCTTAACAGAACACACATCCCAAAGGAGTTTTAGGGGTATCTTACCCCCACAATATTTTTTTCCAGAGATTAAGTCATCTGTGTACCAAGTTTGGTTGAAGAAAAGGGCGATTTCTTCATCTGCTGATTGGAAAAAGAGGTTGAATATGGGATAGAAGGAATTTCTGTAATATAATCTTAAAGAGGGAGAAGGGATAGTTTGCTGCAAAGAAGATCAGAAGTCACTTTAACACACACCCCCATTTCTACATGTATTCCTTTTTGCCTATCATTTTTCTAACTTTTCTTTATATATTTTCCCATTTACCTTTTATCTGTGTAAAAGCAAGGGACACTTTATTGGGGAGATGGGCCTAGAGATGAGCCTATAGATTCAATCAATAAAAGCAAGCAAGCGTCTTCAATAAAATGTTTAAAAAAGAGACTTTACATTATCCTATGTATATTTCCCTTCTTTTGGTACCCATACCTGGCCATGACTTTGCATTAAAGAGAGACAAAGACATTCCTTGTTTGATTTTCATCGCAGTCCACGATAAACAGATTTCCTGCATGGAGTTAGGAAACAGTCAATTATTAGAAGTCTGCAGGTGAAGGAAAATAGAACGGAATGTGATTGGAGAGAGAGCAGAACTGGCTAGCTGCCTGGCATAGGGGAAAGTTTTCGCCATGCTGACGGAACTATGCTGGGATTCGTATTTGAGCAACTTTACTGTAATCCATGCCATCTGTCTGTTTTGTTTACCTTGGATATTCCCACTTAATCCTCAGCGCTCAGCAGTTGCGAACAGGACCCTGTCCCTAATCTCTTGATTTTTCAGGTAGAAGGACATTCTTTTGTATTTAACAGGATAACAGGAAGGGACCTTGAAGGTCTTCTAGTCCAACCCGCTCTTCGGGCAGGAAATCCTATGCCAAATGGTTATCCAATCTCTTCTTAAAAACCTCCAGTGTTGGTGCACCCACAACCTCTGGAGGCAAGTCATCCTACTGATTAATTGTTCCAACTGTCATTTGAAAGAACCAACTTGTTCTTCTACAATTGTAACAGAGCAGAAGCATAAAATATATATTTGATATTTTGCCTACCTTTTTGAATGTCATGGTAAATGGTCATCACAAATATTGGCTCTATACTATTGTGCATAGGGCAGTAGACCTTAAGTGGACTTAATTTTGTTGTGACTATAACTTATCTGTGAAAACTAGAGGCTTTTTCATATTTTTTTAGGTGGAAAACAAAATGGAATTCTGCCTAGGAAATTGTATCCCATAATAGTTTTACAACTGCAGCTATAAATTTGTCTAGGTTAGTTGCATTTTATGCAGATCTAATAAGATTGCAAAACAGATTTTTAAAAAAAACATTTTTATTTTCTTATGCATTTGAAGGCCAAATACACTTAAGATGCCAACAATGATAAGAGAAGTACACATGATTGATTACCCCGCTACTATGAGAAGGCAGGCTATTAATAAAACTCAGTGCTTATATTTAGTGTATTGCATTTGCAAACAGAAAACATCATATTGAGACAGATATTCTTTTTGTCCCCAAAATTCTGTTCAATTCCCCGTGAAGAAATGGAAATAATGATATGCTATAAGATGTGAATTATTTTCCCTGGAGCCAGGAAAAATGAAAGTCATGTAATATTTGGGGAAATATTTATGTCATTGGGAAAACTGTGGAATTTCCTTTAAAGCTACACAAGAGTCTTTAAAACGTTTAAGGTCAGAAAACCATCCAGTTTGAAGTTGGATGCAAATATGAATGTCCATATAAATTTAACTTTTTCAAATCCAGCTTTACCACCCTATCATTAATTCCTTTTCTCTTCGTGAAGTCACCAGCTTTTGCTGAGTAAGGCTAAAAGTGAACAATTCAAAGTCACTATGCTATGATACATGCACAGTTATAAGGCTTAACTCACAACCTGGGTGAGTCAGCTATTACTGTACTCTGCATGTGCTCTGAAGCGCTCTCATCTCAGTCTGATTTGAAACTGAACTATAGGAATAGGAATACCCCAATCAAATTGGAAACCACACTGTCAGCTTTCACTAACGGGGTTAATGTATTTCATGTAGCTTTTGGATCCTACCTCTGAAGTTTCAAACGACATGATTCCCCAAGTCTCTAAAAATCATTTAAATTGACAATTGCACAGTGAATGAAGGAAATAACCAAAGCAGTCTCTAACAACTTTCTTAAGATTTATGATTATGACCTATCACTTTGTTGTTGGTATGTACACTGAGAGCTTATGCACTGGAGACAAATTCCTTGTGTGTCCATACCAGACTGCAATAAGAATTATATTTCTATTCTAATACTATCCCTATCCCTATCCCTATCCCTATCCCTATCCCTATCCCTATCCCTATCCCTATCCCTACCTATATTCTATTCTATTCTATTCTATTCTATTCTATTCTATTCTATTCTATTCTATTCTATTCTATTCTATTCTATTCTATTCTATTCTATTCTATTCTATTCCTATCTCTATCTCTATCTCTATCTCTATCCCTATCCCTATCCCTATCCCTATCCCTATCCCTACTCTACTCCTATTCTATTCTATTCTATTCTATTCTATTCTATTCTATTCTATTCTATTCTATTCTATCCCTACTCTATTCTATCCCTACTCTATTCTATCCCTACTCTACTCTATTCTATTCTATTCTATTCTTATTCTATTCTTATTCTATTTGTACCCTACTCTACTCTACTCTACTCTACTCTACTCTACTCTACTCTACTCTACTCTACTCTACTCTACTCTAGTTCAGTCCTGCACTTTGCCACCATCTCTTGACTATTTTCAAACCCATTTTAAAAGTCCATAAATCAATTTTCATCTGGCGCTCGGCGCGGTTGATGTTTTCTGCCTGCCAAGAATTCGGTGTAACTCTAAAAATCTGCCCGTTTTCTTAGCCAAGCCAAAAGGAAACCCCATAGTTGCTGAACCGCCGCCGCTGCCGCCGCTGCCTTTAACAAGAAGTATTATATATATATTTTTGGCTTGGGCTAATCGCGTCCGTTGATTCATATTTTTAAAACACGAGGACGGAAAACACCAGCGTTTGGCTTTTCTGCCGGGGTGCTGAAATAACCGTGACTAAACGCGGTCCCGTAGGGCACCTTTTTCCAGGCAGAGAAGAGAGGAGGGGAAGACCGTGGGGGGGGGGAGAGGGGGGCGCCAGAATTCTAATTCAGAACCTGGTTGGGTTAGGGGCTATTGTGACGTCACAAGGAGGGGCGGGGCCGGGGGTAGCAACCTCTTTATAAAGTCAGGGCGAGAGGGACAAGGAAGATAAACCGAGGCAGTTCAGCTCCGGGGAAAAAAAAGAGATCAAAACGCAAAAATCCGCCGAATCCTTTGGAGTTTCGACATCTTGCTTTCATCCTAAGCGACGCTCGCTAGGTAAGTTGGCTTTCGTAGATGGGCTGGGTGTTTTGTTGTTTTTGTTTTGTTCGTTAAAGGGTAAGCGGGGGGATTTTACCCGGGGATTTTCCACGGGTGAAGTTGGAGAAAAGAAAGGGACGGGTCTCGCATGGGTCTTCCGCGCATCGAAGTTTTGGGGATGGTCAATCAGAAAGGTCGGCAGTTCAGCGGTTCGAATCCCTAGCCCAGGTCTCCTGAGCCGAGAGCTAGACTAGATGACCTCCAAGATCCCTTCCAACTCTGTTACTGTTTACTGTTTCCACGGCTGCCTTAAGCTTGTGCGCTCGAGGTGGGGTCGGGGGGGAGCTGCGATTTCTCCGCTTCCCTTCGGGTCTCTTTTATTTCTTTCTTTTGGAGGCGGACCCGCCCACCGATCCGGTTTAACGGACCCCGGGTTACGGACCAATTCCCCCCATTTCCTAAGCTTCTGATCTCATTCACCATCACTCCCTAACCCTTTTTCCACGCATGGGGCGGTCCGAAGCGTGGTTAGGAATCGGCAATAGGAAAAGGGACCAAGGGTAGGGGGGTTACGGGCGGCAGCTCCGGATTGAATTCGGAGTAAAGAGAGGGGCTGTAAAAGCACTGCGAAGCGCACATATAGCCGCATATATAGCGCACCAGCGTGCCTACCGTCCCTGTCCTACTGCCCCCATTCATTTGTACCCATTTCCTGTGTTCTGATTCGAGTTTATTCTTATTCATGTTTATTCTTATTCCTGTTATCTTGTACATGAGTGACAAAGTAGATAAATAAATGAAATAACTATAAGTCTAAGCGCTATTGCTAAAGAGACTGAGAGGGAAAGGGGGGGGGCTATGAATCCCTGTCTCCCCCTTGGCATTTGCCAAGCCTAAAGCGGGGGGGCGCGGAGTTTGCTCCGGATTAACCCCGGTGTCGTGGGAACGCGCTGAGCTCTTTCTCCTTTCCGTGTCTCTCTCCAGCCAGGAGCCCCCCATGACCCTGAACCGCGACGACAAACTGCGATACCTGGACAAGCGGCGCGGCAGCATGCCCTTCGCGGCCCATCATCCGCAGCAACCCCTCCATCGGCGCAGCATGCCGGTGGACGAGCGGGACCTCCAGTCTTCGCTGCCGCCCTCGCCCCGGGGCCAGCTCTCCGGCCTGATGCGCTGCACCTCCTACAACCCGGGCGAGGAAGAGGAGGAGGAGACGCAGCGGCCGGGCTGGAATTCCGACTCCTCCGATTCGGTCATCTCGTCCGGCAGCGACTCGGAAGGCGGCCTCTACAAGGTGATGCTGCTGGGCGAGCACGGCGTGGGCAAGACCAGCCTGGCCAGGATCTTCGGGGGCGTCGAGGACGGTCCGGATGCCGAGGAGGCAGGTGAGGTAACAGTAACAGAGTTGGAGGGGATCTTGGAGGTCATCTAGTCCAACCCCCTGCTCACGCAGGAGACCTGTACTAGGGATTCGAACCGCCGAACTGCCGACCTTTCCCATTGACAAGCTCAGTATCTTAAGCCACTGAGCCACCCAGTCAGGCTAGTCTGGGGGCTGAGGATGGGGCTGGGGGTGGGTGGAGACAGAGGCTTTGTGCCCACCCCCCAACCAGGAGTAATTCTGCCTTTTCTGATGGGGGGTAAGGATGGGGCGGGATAGTCAATCCCAAGCACTGTTTTGGGGTAAGGGTCCTTGGTGCTCTCTGAGCTTGGTTGTTTTCTGGCAGACGTTTCATTACCCAACTAGGTAACATCATCAGTGCTAGCAAACCCCATTCCTTACTAGCATTGATGAGGTTCCCTAGTTGGGTAATGAGCTTGGTTGTTTTCTTGAAGATGTTTCATTAGCCAACTAGGTAACCTCATCAGAATAGAATAGGATAAGACTAGGAATGGAATGGAATAGAATAGAATTCTTTATTGGCTAAGTGTGATCAGACATACAAGAAATTTTTCTTTGAGAGCGTATGCTCTCATTGTACATAAAAGAAAAGATACATTTGTCAAGAATCATAAGGTTCAACACTTAATGATAGTCGTAGGGTACAAATAAGCAATCAAATCATCTATCGGTGATTTATATCAGTGCTAGTAAGTGCTAGCAAACCCCTTACTAGCACTGATGAGTTGCTAGTTGGATAATGAAACGTCTGCCTTGGAAATAACCAGAGAGCACCAAGGACCCTTCCTTTCAACCCCGAGCTACAAGTATTCTCCTTTGTTGGTACTATTTTTGCATCCCTGGCATCATCATCTCCTCTGCCCACATCTTCTTGAAATTAGTGGTGTCCATTTCCTGCCATGTTGCAGCTGGCATCCGGCAAAGGTTTTATTCTGAGCCAGGAGTAGACACGACTTAGTCTTTAAAACAGTGAAATCCCCAAACACAGGAAAAGAAATCCACCTTTGCCCGCTGTGCATCATTGCTTCCTTTACTGAACCCCTGGACATGTAAAACATGCTAAGAAATTCACATTGTAGTTTCTAAATAATTTAGGAGACTTCTTCCCCTAGCTGAGGCAGCCTTGGGTACCCTCCAGATGTGTGGACTTCAACTCCCAGAACCCCCCAACCTTGAATTCCCATTGCTGGGAATTCAATCAAGTTCACACATCTGTTGGATGCCCATGTTGTGGAGCATGACACATGACCCTGATAATCCTCTGATTTAAATTACTTTTTAAAATATTCCTTTAAAACTAAGAAAAAAATATTTTGGAGAGGCTTCCATCAGTTCCAAATGATGAAAATATATATTTTTTAAAATGATTATGTACCTATTGATACTTTGAAAAGAGGTAAAATGTATTGAGAGTGGCATGGATCTTTATTTCATCACATATCATTTATATTTCTGCATTATCCCTGCTTTACCCAGCCCATCCAAACTTAAGAAAATATATTTAAAAGTAAATCCGGTGTAACCTTCATTCCATGTGGTTTTTCCTATCATCCCCTGTGTCAGAATGGTTTACAAATAATTGAAAGCAGCTGTAAGGTTTTTATGGACAATATCATTTGCTCTAATGTTCTTAGGCTCAATTAAGCTCAAACGTTTTGTGTTGCAATTCATCGGACAGCTGAAACACACCAGCTTGAGCGCAAGTTCAAACGTTTTGAACTTTTTAAAGAAGTTAAATTAAGTCTACAATCTTGCATCTGTCTCTATTTCTGACCTCCATGCTGTCCACTGCGTTTATTTTGTATTTAGGGTTAGGTTTCATTTGGGTAGTGGTATCACTGGATCAGACACCCCTGCGTTCTCCAAAATTTACTTGGCTTCAATAAGTGTCATAGAAAATATAAACAAACAATATAGTGAGGTTTTACATTTATGAGTTGAGTTGAAGTTTTAGCAAATTGGGTGCAATATTTCCAATAACTCTACCAAGCAAAATTCGAGGGGGTGGGTGGGAGGAAGAAATGTGTAGGAGAAGAGAAAGATATTTTTATTAATTATTGGAAACTTGAAAACTTAATTTTATTTTTTAACATTTCAGTTGGCTTTGTATAGCCTGCATTTGGGGTTATTTTGTGACAGAATATTACTTTTCCTTTGTACAAACTAAACGTTTTGTCCTAACTTTTCCTTGATTTGTCTTTCAGGCAATACATATGACAGATCTATTATAGTTGACGGGGAAGAAGCATCTCTTGTGGTGTTTGACATATGGGAGCAGGTAAAGATTGACTTTTTCAAATATTTGATTTGCAATTATTTGCAGTTATCCCTCTTTTCGTAGCTCATAACTTTTTTTTAAATCTACTATTTTGTGTGGAAGGTCAGTGATTTGGACTGATTTCTTGTGAAATCACGGTTTTAAGGTTTGTTACTAAATATGTGAACTGTCCCATTGTGTCTCAATTTGGGCTTCAGCAAGTGCAAGATTAAATATAAACAGATTAAGATTTATTTTTAGTTACAACGAAATGTAACTAAATGTAATTACTACAGAAATGGAATAAATACGAAGTTAGGATCTCAATTTTTGCTGATCTTGTAATATCCATCTTCAAGTCTTGCTTAAGATCTATAGAACCTTGGGTTCCAATATGATTCCTTCACTGATCTACTTCTCCATCGGTGTTAACACATGATCAATCTTTAGAACAAAAGAACAACTGTTTGAAGTCCAACCCCCCAATACTCTGAGACACTCATTGTTAAACTCATGGGGAATACCCAAGTTAAATTTTGTTAAAATTACATGAATGCATTTTAATATGTGCTAGTAGGTCAGCATTAAAGGATACGGTGGCTCAGTGGCTAAGACACTGAGCTTGTCGATCTGAAAGGTTGGCAGTTTGGCGGTTCAAATCCCCAGCAACTCGTAACAGAGTGAGCTCCCATTGTTTGTCCCAGTTTCTGCCAACCTAGCAGTTCGAAAGCATGTAAAAATGCAAGTAGAAAAAATAGGGACCACCTTTGGTGGGAAGGGAACAGCATTCTGTGCCATTCATTTTCTACCCAGTGTACAAGATAGAATTTGAAACTCTAAAAAGACGACAGTGGAACTATGAAGCTTAACAAGTTGCCACCGCTACTCCAAACTGCCCTGAACACAAGTTGACCGACAAGAGTATAAAAAAATATATTTATATTTCAGTATGAAGTTGAAAGGTGGATAATGTCTATAGAATTAAAATGGATGCAATGCCAACGTTTGTGTTTCTATTCTTTGATCCTAGGATGAAAGCCAGTGGCTTCAGAACCATTGTATGAAGATGGGAGACGCTTACATTATCGTCTATTCGGTGACCGATAAAGTCAGCTTTGAGAAAGCGTCTGAATTGAGGATTCAGCTGCGAAGGGCACGGCAAATGGAAGATATTCCTATCATTCTTGTTGGAAACAAAAGTGACCTGGTTCGATCACGAGAAGTCTCTGTAGATGGTAAGAGATGATTCCACCCTAAACTCAATCACTGAGCTTGTTGATCAGAAAAGTCGGCAGTTCGGCGGTTCGAATCCCTAGCGCCGCATAATGGAGTGAGCTCCCGTTACTTGTCCCAGCTTCTGGTGAGATTCAACCTGCCAGATTGCAGTCAGCCTGCAGTACTGTACTCTAACCACTGTGCCATGTAACCATGGCTATTTGTAGGCCTGTGGATTTATGGGATGGGAGCAAAGAACAAGAACAGGTGGGTGGGTGGGAAATCTGTGTGCATTTGTGTGTTAAGAACAGTAAACAAATGGAATTTCTTATCAGCCACAAGGATGGTTGCTATGTGTTCCCAGCTCATAATGCACCTCTGAATGATAGTGGAGAACTGAACCATGAACCTTTTGAAGTGCAGCTTCTCAGTGGCTGGGAAACATTTTGCCCCTAGAAAATAATCTTCATGGCCCTGTCTCAATTTTACTGAGTGGTGGCTCAGTGACTAAGACGCTGAGCTTGTCGACCAGAAAGGCTGGCAGTTCGGTGGTTCAAATCCCTAGTGCCCTGAAAGGGAGTGAGCTCCTGTTACTTGTCCCAACTTCTGCCAACCTAGCAGTTTGAAAGCACATAAAAATGCAAGTAGAAAAATAGGAATCACCTTTGGTGGGAAGGTAATAGTATTCCGTGAGCCTTTGGCGTTTAGTCATGCCGGCCACATGACCACGGAGAATGTCTTCGGACAGCACTGGCTCTTTGGCTTTGAAACGGAGATGAGCACTGCCCCCTAGAGTCGGGAACAACTGGTACATATGTGCGAGTGGAACCTTTACCTTTTACCTCTTGTGCCACACTAGCTGGTCATATGAGTCTCGTAACCAACTGAGCCAGGTTGGGAAAAGTTATTCAGGCCAATATGAATGGCTGTTTTTTGTAGGTCTAGGAATCTAGCAAGTTACTTTAGAGTAATTTAAGACTATTTATTTATTAGTCAACTATAGATAAGAACCCATCTCACAAATAAGTGACTCTGTGTAGTGTATAAAGCCAACAAAAACCCAGTTAAATTAATAAATACAGGTAGTTCTTGAATGATAACTTCAAATGAGCTCAAAAATTATCTTGTTAAGCAAGACAGTTAAGTTTTGCTCCCTTTTTTTTCTTGACACATTTTTAAGTGACTTCACTGCAGTTGTGAAGTTAGTAGCACGGTCGTTAAGTGAATCCCCCTTGACTTTTGCTTGTCAGAAATGATCACACCAACCCTGGGACCCTACAACTATCATAAATATATGCCAATTTTGATTACACAACGAGGATGCCACAACCTCCAGTGCCGTTGTAACTTTGAATGGTCACTAAACTGAACTGTTGTAAGTTGGGGACTACCTGTAGTATAACAGTCAACATTCTAAAAATGTTAAAAAGCTATAACTGACAAAGCTTTAAAAAGAAGAAATATAGGCAAATAGATGTTAATAAGAGAGCCACTTCAATAATTCACCAGTTCCCTGGGATCTCCATGCCTGACACCCCAGCGGGGTTTTGAGAGACCTCAAGAGTGATGAAGGCAGCCTTACTTCCACAAAGTGGGCCCCACAGCAGAAAAGACCTGAGCTCCCCCCAAATATGGCTCCCTAGCTGATAAGATTACATTGATCTCTAGTCTGGAATTGTCAGTAGAGGTAGTAGTTCATTTAGTGACTGTTCAAAATTACAGTGGCACTGTTTCACACTTAAGACTCTTGCAGCAGCCCCATGGTCAAAACTTGGATGCTTGGCAGCTGGTTCGTTTTTATGACGGTTGCAGTTGTCCCGGGATACTGGGATCCCCTTTTGCAACCTTCTGACAAGCCAAGTCAATGGGGAAGGCAGATGGACTTAACAACTGTGTTGCTAAACTTTGCAACTGCAGTGATTCATTTAGCAGTAGTGGCAAGAAAGGTCGTAAAATGGGGGGGCAAAGCTCACTTAACAAGTGTTTCACTTAGCAACATAAATGTTGGGCTCAGTTGTCATATGTTGAGGACTACCTGTATTGAATGGCCATAGCTGTAGTTATTTCAGGGAACAGTTTCCCCCCCTGGAGATTGAAGTTCTGGAGTTCTCTTTCTGGAGATTGAGGTTCTGGAGTTCTCTTTCTGGAGATTGAGGTTCTGGAGATCTCTTTCTGGAGATTGAGGTTCTGGAGTTCTCTTTCTGGAGATTGAGGTTCCGGAGTTCTCTTTCTGGAGATTGAGGTTCTGGAGATCTCTTTCTGGAGATTGAAGTTCTGGAGTTCTCTTTCTGGAGATTGAACTTCATGGACAACAGGCATTCCACCTCTGAGATACAGCTGCAAGAAAGCAGCAGAGTGTCTGCATTCATTCCATTGTCCTCCTGATAAGACAATCTTGGACTACTTTAGGAGTCTGCTTGACCCGAGATACCCTTTCTTTTTCATGCCGACACTTGCACAATCTCCTATCCTACAGCTTCCAACTCTTAACCTATGATCCGTTCCCATCCAAATCCAGAGTTTGCGTTGCGTTGATTCTGCACGGTTGAACTAATCTTGGCCTTCTCTCTTGCACCCCGCAGAGGGACGGGCTTGTGCCGTTGTCTTTGACTGCAAGTTTATCGAGACCTCAGCCGCACTTCATCACAACGTCAAAGATCTCTTCGAGGGGATCGTCCGGCAGATCCGGCTACGCAAAGATAGCAAAGAGGACAACGCCCGAAGGATGGCCAACACAAAGAGGAGAGAGAGCATCAGTAAGAAAGCCAAACGATTCCTGGGGAAAATGGTGGCCAAAAACAACAAGAAAATGGCCTTCAAAGCCAAATCAAAATCCTGCCACGACTTATCAGTACTTTAAAAAAAAAGGAGCTCGTGGCAACATTAGAAGTATGTGAGTATGTGTGAGTGTGTTGTGAACCTGTCTCTGGCGGTTAAAGAGTGAAGAAAAAGGACCTTGTGCGAAGCGACAGAACGGAGGGAAATGGATTCCTTCATGCCTTACAGTTCCTACGCAACGCTAGGAATGGAGATTACAGGACCGTCGTTGTTAGAACGGTTTCTAGCCTTCAGCAAAAGAATGGATTTCTTTAAAAAAAAATATTCAGCAGCTTTGTAACCCCCTTCGGTCTCACTGTGTAAAATTGCTAGCTGTCCTGTGGATATCAGGGAATCAAAAGAAAAGTGTGATGATACGGAAAAGAAGCGAAGAAGAAAAAAAAGTATCGCCGTAAACATATCTCCTTGGCAGAGCAAAACTTGAACAGTGTACGCAGGTTCGTACACGCTTCTCTTGGGTGGGTAGATGGGTCTTAGCGGTGGGTTCCGGATCCCGTCGCAACTGGTACGCTGTGATGGGGCCGGATGTTCACCTCGGGCATGCACGCTGTGCACGTATGTGCAGGCGACCACCCTGCGACGGCCCAGCTGCTCGGTGAGGTCGTGCAGGCGCCGTACGCTGTGCGCATGTGCACAATTGGCCCGTTTCCCTCAAAAAGAGGTAAGGAACGCTGGCGGGCCCACCGAAACACCATTCCGGTACGGTGGCCACTACTCCCAGATGACACCGGTACGCCCGTACCAGGCTGTACCGCCCGGAACTCACCACTGGTGGGTCTGCATTTCAGTGAGATGATTCAGTTCAAAAAGGGATTTAACCAAATCACTGCATTGGAAGGAATCAGCCAGGTGGACTTCCATACCAGGTGGATGCAGCCAAGCTGTTTCATTTCACCTGCAATGTTTGGGGTTTGTATTTCAAAGTGTCACAGAAGGGAGGGATAGACGCTCAAGGAAATTGGCTGTGTCTCTAGAATCAGACCTTCCAAAGGTATTTCATGATTGCTGCCCCAAAGTGACT
Source organism: Thamnophis sirtalis (assembly GCF_051295495.1). NCBI lineage: Eukaryota > Metazoa > Chordata > Lepidosauria > Squamata > Natricidae > Thamnophis > Thamnophis sirtalis. The sequence goes on along the minus strand of NW_028261394.1, from coordinate 36,308,006 downwards.
TACCAAAGGTTACCCAGGAGATCGATCTCTCTCTATATATAAGCAATTATTTTTTAGAAGTTACATGTGATTGGAGGGTGGGTGGACTTCAAAGAGTTGTCGGATTGGGGAAAAAAAAAGAATATATATATATATATAATAAATTACCATTTTTGGAAGTTGATTTGCACTTTCTTTAAATGTTTGTTACTTGTTTACATTGCAGATTTTATAATAAAGTATTTCTGGTTACTATAGAAGAACTTTCTTTTTCTTTTTCTAAAGAAAAGATATTTGGAAGACGGACGTTTGTTGGCATTTTAAACATCATTAACGCCAATACTCTACAAACCAGTTCATTGTGTTGGTATTGAATAACCTAGCTTGTCCCTGATGGAGGAAGTAGATCAGTGGTGGGGCTCAATTTTTTTTTTAGAGGTTTAGAGGTTTTAGAGGTTTTATTTGCATTTGTAGGCCGCCCTTTTCCCTGAGGGGACTCAGGGCGGCTCACAGAAAACCAGGGAGGGGGGGAATACAACATTGAGACAACAACATATAATAAAATAATGAACAACATGCATACAACATTCGGGCGGGGTAGCAATCCTTATCCCCAGGCCTGACGGGCGAGCCAGTTCTTCAAGGCTGTGCGGAAGGCTTGGACGGTGGAGAGGGTACGAATCTCTACGGGGAGCTCGTTCCAAAGGGTCGGGGCCACTGCTGAGAAGGCCCTCCTCCTTGTAGTTGCCAGCCGACACTGGCTGGCCGATGGAATGCGGAGGAGGCCTAATCTATGGGATCTTATAGGTCGTAGGGAGGTAATTGGCAGAAGGCGGTCTCTCAAGTATCCAGATCCACTGCCATGTAGGGCTTTATGGGTGATCAATAGCACCTTGAAGCGCATCCGGAGATCGACAGGTAGCCAGCGCAGCTCGCGGAGGATAGGTGTTATGCGGGTGAATCGGGGTGCACCCGCAATCACTCGCGCGGCTGCGTTCTGCACTAGCTGAAGTCGCCGGATGCTCCTCAAGGGCAGCCCCATGTAGAGCACGTTGCAGTATTCCAGCCTAGAGGTCACAAGGGCCCGAGTGACTGTTGTGAGGGCCTCCCGATTCAGGTAGGGTCGCAACTGGCGCACCAGGCGTACCTGGGCGAAGGCCCCCCTGGTCACAGCCGTTAAATGGTGGTCGAATGACAGCTGTGGATCCAGGAGGACTCCCAAGTTGCGGACCCTCTCTGAGGGGTATAAAATTTGACCCCCCAGCCTGAGTGTTGGATTGTTGGCCAAATCTTTGGGAGGAAAACACAACAGCCACTCGGTCTTTTCTGGGTTGAGCACAAGCTTGTTAATCCTCATCCAGTCCATGACGGCTTCAAGCCCCCGGCCCATTACGTCAACCGCTTCATTGATTTGGCACGGGGCGGACAGATACAATTGAGTATCGTCCGCATATTGATGGTATCTGATCCCGTGCCTACGGATGATCTCTCCCAGCGGTTTCATGTAGATGTTAAATAGTAGGGGGGATAAGACCGAACCCTGCGGCACCCCATATTTTGGGGGCCTTGGGGACGATCTCTGCCCTCCCACTAACACCGACTGCGACCTGTCCGAGAGGTAGGAGGAGAACCACCGTAACACGGTGCCTCCCACTCCCACCTCCCGCAGTCGTCGCAGAAGGATACCATGGTCGATGGTATCGAAAGCCGCTGAGAGGTCAAGGAGAACCAGGATGGAGGAATGTCCTTCATCTCTGGCTCTCCAAAGATCATCCATCAATGCGACCAAAGCGGTTTCTGTGCTGTAACCGGGTCTGAAGCCTGACTGGAAGGGGTCTAGATAGTTTGCTTCCTCCAAGGACCGTTGGAGCTGGAAGGCCACCACCTTCTCAACAACCTTCCCCAGAAAGGGGAGGTTGGAGACTGGGCGATAGCTGTTAAGGGCAGCTGGATCCAAGGATGGTTTCTTCAGGAGGGGTCTCACCACCGCCGCTTTCAGTGCGGCGGGGAAGTTCCCCTCCCGAAGGGAGGCGGTTACAACCGCCTGGATCCAGCCTCGTGTCACCTCACTGCAGTTAGAAACCAGCCATGAGGGACACGGATCCAAAACACAGGTGGAGGAACTTACAGCTCTCATGGCCTTGTCCACATCCCCGGGGGTAACTTCCTGAAACTCAACCCAGAGCTGTTCTACTTGGTCCCCCTGTGCCTCGGCTGGAACTGCAGGTGTGGAGTCCAAGTCCGACCGAAACCGAGCAATTTTGTCCGCTAAGAATTGGGCATATTCTTCAGCTCTGCCCTGCAGGGGTTCCCCCGTCTCCCTTTTGTTCAATAGGGAGCGGGTTATCCTGAACAGGGCGGCTGGACGGGACTCAGCGGATGCAACCAGGGAGGCTATGTGTGATCTTTTAGCTGCCCTAAGTGCCCTAGTATATTCCCTGGTGCAGGTGGTTACCATTGCTCGGTTCGATGCGGACTTATCGGACCTCCAACGGTGCTCTAGGCATCTCCTCCGGCGCTTCATCTCCCGGAGCTCCTCGGTGAACCAAGGGGGTCTCCGGGATCCGCCGCCTCGGAGGAGCCGCAGTGGCGCAATCCGGTCGAGGGCCTCTGATGCTGCCAAGTGCCACGCAGCAGCCAGAGTCTCCGCCGGACTGTGGGCGAAAGTGTCAGGAATAACCCCAAGCTCTGTCTGGAACCTTGCTGGCTCCATAAGACGCCTGGGGCGGAACCACCTGGTCGGTTCCTCCTCCCTACAGTGGGGGTTTGGCCTCCGGAAGTCGAGCCTCAGTAGGCAGTGGTCTGACCACGACAGGGGTATGATGTCGCTCCCCCTCAGACCAAGATCATAAATCCACTGCTCCGAGAGAAACACAAGGTCAAGCATGTGTCCCGCTGAGTGGGTTGGGCCTCGAATTACTTGGGTCAAGCCCATGGCTGTCATGGAGGCCATGAACTCCTGCGCCCCATCAGAGTTTTCACCGAGCGACGGCAAGTTAAAGTCCCCCAGGACCATCAACCTAGGGAACTCAACTGCTAGCTCGGCTACCGACTCGAGGAGCGAGGGGAGGGCTGCTGCAACGCTGTTGGGAGGCAGGTACGTTAGCAGCAAACCCACTTGACCCTTGAGGTCCAACTTTAACAGCAAAGACTCACACCCGACGATCTCCGGAGCAGGGACCCTACGAGGAACTAACGACTCCCGGATAATGGCGGCCACACCCCCACCCCTTCCCTGGGCTCTCGGCTGATGCAGCACCTGAAATCCTTCTGGGCACAGCTCTACAAGGGGGACTCCTCCCTCTGGGCCCAGCCAGGTCTCAGTAATACATGCCAGGTCTGCCCTCTCGTCTAAAATTAAGTCCCGGACGAGAGGAGCTTTATGGACAACAGACCTGGCATTTAGCGACAACAGCCTGAGACCAGGGTCCTGACTACTCACGCCATCTGGTCTTGGAGTGGGACTCACAGGGCCGGAAGAAGGGATCTCTGTGATGTAGCGAACCCTCCTTCCCCGGTAATGGCCTGCCCTGAAGTCCCCGCCGTATCTGCCCCTCCCTGTTACGACCGCAATACCCCGACCCTCTCCCGTGTCTCCGGTCCCCTCACCCACCCCCATAGCCCCCGCAACTCCCGGCAGGTCCTCCGAATCACGCATACTCATACACTCCCCCAAACAGTCCCCACGTAATAGTTAAAAAACACAAAATTTACAACAATATAATCATAAAAGTGGGACATTCATTCATCTCATACGTACCTCATGCATAGCCCATGCAAAGAGAGGAGAAAAAGATGAAAGAAAAGAGAGAATAAAAGTTAAAAATAGTTGCGCAATTGACTAAAAGATTTTTAAAGTGCGAGTTCAGTTTGTTGCCATCAACTGTCTATCCACAGCCCAGACCAAAGTTTCCTTTTACTACTGGTTCTGTGGGCATGGCTTGGTGGGCATCAGTGGGCATTTTGAACAATTCAAAAATTGTTCGAACCTACTCTGTGGGTGTGGCCTCCTTTGTAGGAGTGGCTTGCCACCCATGTGACCGGATGGGAGTGGCTTGCCGCCCATGTCACCGGATATGAAGATGCCGACGACACTTGTCAGAACCACCTTAAATTACCTCACACACAGCACTGGCATGCATAAGAATATGATGTACACTTGTTTTTTAAAAGGCATCTTTGGTTTGCGTTAAAACAACTTCAACACACGCAATGTTCTGATTGCACCACAAACGCAGTAGTCATCCTTACCTTTCACAGAGGCACTGAGTTTTATAAATATGAGCATGATAGTGTAGAATAATCATATCCAAGGACCAGTGGTGGGTTTCAAAAAATGTTGGAACCTCTTCTGTAGGTGTGGCCTGCTTTCCGGGTCCACTGGTGGAACCTCTTCTAACCGGTTCGGTAGATTTGACGAACCGGTTCTACCGAATAGGTGCGAACTGGTAGGAACCCACCTCTGGTGGGCATGGTGTGGTTTGGTGGGCGTGGCATGGGGAAGGTTACTGCAAAATCTGCATTTCCTCCAAATCAGCTGGGACTCGGGAGGCAGAGAATAGATGGGGCCAGTCAGAGGTGGTATTTACCGGTTCTCCAAACTACTCAAAATTTCCGCTACCGGTTCTCCAGAACTGGTGAGAACCTGCTGAATACCGCCTCTGAAGTAGATACAGATATGTACAGATACAAAGGGGAATATGTATCTATTCTTTGGCAAATGGAATGTTCTAAGGAGCCTAATTTTAATTATTATCGCATTAATCTCATTTGATTTCTATAGATGTGGGAATTTCCACACCATTTTCAGCCTTGGACTGCTCCAGAAGCTTAATAGGAAAGGGACTTCTACAGGAAAACTTGAAAGAATGATGCTAGAGTGGCCCATTGACATGTACATATAATGCGCTATTTTACCTTGTGTAAATTATTATTATTTTAGCCACAGTCTGATTTTCCAGAGCGGCAAAGCCAAGGAGATCTGTTGGTCTGCTTCACCTGTTGCTCAGTTGCTAGCTGTGAATGGATTTTCCTTCTCTCTGCTTCAAGTTCATTATTGTTAAAAGAGAATCAGATTGGGCAGGTCTTCAAACAGAGGAAATTATCAAAGAGAGGATCATGGGTTGATAGTCTTTTTAAATGGGAGGCGATTTTCTGGCAGGCCTTCAGAGAGAAACAATCTATAATGAAATAAGATATGGCTTTCTAAAATGCTTTGTCCAGAAGCATCCAGATTTAAATAAACAAGCTACAATGAAAAGTCTGGGACAAAATGCTGGATAATGCTAGATAACAGCAAAAAAGTTACAAGAACGGCCAGTAAAAACTTGTTCTCTATATCTCTGCTATCTCTGATGGAGGATTTGCTGTCTGGTTGCTCGAGATCCAGATTAATGGAAATTAAAGCTGAATCCTTCTTAGCCTCAAATTGAGAGAATCATGCCTGATTTTCCTTCTACCTAAAACGCGAGACTAGAAATCCATAAACGGAACCCCAAAAAACCATGCAGCCTGTGAGAGCCTTGGGTGCACGTCCTAAAATTTGCCAGAAAATTTTAATGAATGTTGAATGTTTATTTTATTTATATGCTGCCCTTTTCCCCCGAAGGGGACTCAGGGCGGCTCACAACTCAACCAAGGGAGAGGGATGCAGACAAAAATTAAAACGACACGCAACAATACATAATTTAAAAAGCACACAACAGCCATACCATTCGAGAAGGGGGTAGAAGCTTTTTAGCCCCAGGCCTGTCGGAATAGCCAGGTTTTAAGGGCTTTGCGGAAGGTCTGGAGGGTGGTGAGGGTTCGAATCTCCATGGGGAGTTTGTTTCAGAGGGTCGGAGCGGCCACAGAGAAGGCTATGATGGGAGAAATGTATTAAGTACATAGGAAGACCCCTGAACTTGAAATAGAATAGAATTCTTTATTGGCCAAGTGTGATTGGACACACAAGGAATTTGTCTTTGGTCCAGATGCTTTCAGTGTACATAAAAAAAAAGATACATTCATCAAGAATAATAAGGTACAATACTTAATGATAATCATAGGGTACAAATAAGCAATCAGGAAACAAGCAATATCAATATAAATCGTAAGGATACAAGCAACAAAGTTACAGTCCTGCAGTCATAAGTGGGAGGAGATGGGTAATAGGAAGGATGAGAAGACTAATAGTAATAGTAATGCAACCTTAGTGAATAATTTGACAGTGGTGAGGGAATTATTTGTTTAGCAGAGTGATGGCATTCGGGAAAAAACTGTTCTGGTGTCTAGTTGACTTGGTACTCATAGTGTAAATGATACACATAGTGCCAAGTTACATAGTAACTTGGAATGGTTACTAAACAAACTGGTGTTAAATTGAGGACTACCTGTATATACCTTTCTGCAATTCAGGGATTGCTCCTCTGGCCTTTGGGGGTTGCACACCTTGATGAACTTCAGTCTTAATTTTGTGAGGTTCTCTGCTTTGAGCTACCTGTGGTGTTAAGAAAACCTCAGCATTCCAGCTGGACTTAAAGCCACACTGCTTTGGAGACACATTTGCAGGATGGCTACCAAGTTTTTCCTGAAGCCATTTCCAGTTTCTCTGCACGGACTCACCGTCCGGGTTTCACGTTGGAAGGAAGCGAACGACAACATATGGTGCGTAATTACACTTTAAAGCTCATCTGTTTCCAGAGCACAACGTGTTGCGACGTGTGCGTCAAATATAAAACAGAGGCCACACTGTGACTTACAGGATCTCCCTCAAGGACAGCCTCAAGCTGATGGCAGTGCTTAGAAGTGGCATTTGTAAACCAAGCTCTTTCCTTATCAGTAGGATTCTGCAGTAGCCCTCTTTTCAGCTGAAAAGGTTTCTTGACCGTGAAGTTTTAAAAAACCCAGCTAAGCAGGACTGAGAATAAAATACAATTATTTCCGATATGTGTTGTTATTTCATTTTCCTTCCTAGCATTTTCCCCTGCAACTGTTTTATGTCTGCTTTTTCGACTCAGCCGAGTACTAATCCATTGGTTGCGACCAGCGCCGGATTTTCCTATAGGCTAACTAGGCTTCAGCCTAGGGCCTCAAGATCAAGAGGGGCCTACATTCAAATTCTTAGCGAAATTAAAATTACACTATTCTAAAAACAGTGAACACTAAAACACTGAACCGAAAATAAGGAGAAATTCTACGCATATGACTAATAAACAAACATAAAAATATATTGGTTAAGATCGTTCCAGCGCCACGGCAGTTGGGGAGCCCACCCACGTTCCTGGCACCGGCGGTCGGGCAAGAGGCGTGGCCGCTCCCAGTAGCCGCCCCGTCGACGCGGAGCCCACCAGCGGCCAGGTGGGTGAGGGCGAGGGGGCCGAGCCAGGCAGCTGAGCACAGCAGGAGAGGCGGCTGGCCTCGCTGCCTTTGCCGCAGAGCAGAGCAGCCCTCCGTCGGGAGGCCAGCTATATATATTGATATATATTGATATATATCACAGTAATTATGTATTTTATTGTCTCTCATGTAATTTACAAACTTAAAAATGGGAGGTGAAAGGGCCTCATAAGTGGAATAGCCTAGGGCCTCTTTTCATCTAAATCCGGCCCTAGTTGCGACAAAAATTGACCTACTGGCTTGTCATCTAAGACTGACATCTAGGCCTGTGATGGTGAACACAGAGCCCCTTCTGTGGGCACGCGAGCTGTTGGCCAGCACAGCTCCAGAGCGCATGGATGTATGCCTCCTGCCAGCCCGCTGATGTTTGGGTCTTTGCCATTCATGCAGAAGACGTGCGTGCATGTGTAGGGAGGGTCGTGGAAACATGCACGGGTTGCACGCACATGTGCAGGGGGAGGGTGTCACACGCGCATGCGTGGTGGGATGGGAAAGCGCAGGGGGAGCGCAGGGGGCGTGCAGCCCCCGTTATTGGTTTTAGGAGGCTTCAGGGAGGCCTGCTAGGCCAAAAATGGGGCGGGGAGCAGGTTGCATGCATGTGCGAGGGAAGCGCAGGGGTTGTGCATGCATGTGCAGGGGGTGGTGAAAATTGTGCTGTGGGTGTGGGCACGTGCACGCATGCTGTTGTGCTCATACACCTCATTTCGGTACACGAGCACAAAAAGGTTTCGAAATAGCACCCAAAATTAAATCAGAGTCCAAGGCAAAGGATTCCTTAAAGTTCCAATTTCTTAAAAGAGCCATGTTGGCACATCTGGGAAAACCCGAATCTGAAAGCTTCCCTGTTTTTCCACCCAGTTGAAAGTTCAAGATCCTTCCCCCCCACACCCATAAGTTCATCACATGGGCCAATCTTCCATTGCCCCGAAGACAGATTCCTCCCATCCAGGTCTGGCCAGGTGCAGAGACAAAGATGACCTTGACTTTCTAAGAAGAATATTATTATGGCTACATATTACCCATCTCCACGTAATCCCCCCTCCCAGTTTCCCACAGCAGAAAATGTGGCAGGCCTGAAAGATGGCTTGCAGGCATGACAGGCACCTTCATTCAGCTGACATTTAGAGCCTCGTGTTGCCCTGCCGCACAACAGGGGAGCAGACGCAAGCTGTGATACAACGAAACTCTCGGAAAGACACCTGCAATAATAATCAACTGGAGCACGAGTTTGCTCTCCCTCCCCCTCTCCTTCCTCCACACACAGGGGTTTATATAACCACTTCTTGACAAAATGTCAACTTTTATGGCATCAACAACTGGAATAATAAACACAACTGTTCTTCTTTTTAATATCAGAAAAAAAGCTGCAAGACACGAGGTTACGGGGATTTAACAAACAAATAACAAAGATGTGCAGGGTGTGTGTGTGTGTGTGTATGTGTAGATCAGTGGTTCCCAAACTTGGCAACTTTAAGACTTGTGGACTTCAACTCCCAGAATTCTCCAGCCAGCTGGCTGGAGAATTCTGGGAGTTGAAGTCCACAAGTCTTAAAGTTGCCAAGTTTGGGAACCACTGGTGTAGATGAAGGCTGGGTTTACACACCTGCATAAATCTTAGTTTACATAAACCAGTGGTATCACACACATTACGTTGGTCTGGATTCATACAATATATTTGAGAAAATTCAAATGAAATAAAGTAAGCTTAAGCATGACGTCTGGACTCAGCCAAAAGGGAGGGAGGGTGGGAGGGAAGGAAGGAAATAAATAGAGAGGAGGGAGGGAGGAAAGAAAGAAGGAAAAAGTAAGGGAGAGAAGATAGAGAGGGGAGAGGGAGAGAGGGAGGGAGGGAGGAAGGAAGATCAGTTTTGTGGCTGCCCATTGTTTGTCTGCCCATCAGTCAGTCTGTCAGTCAGCCTGCCCATCAGAAAAATGGAGGGACAGACAGGCAAACTGATGGGCGGGCAGACAGGTGGATGGACAGGAAGACAGACAGATGTTGATAACAATGATGCTAATGATAATAACAGTAAGGAACTCTAGCCTACAAAAAGGAATGTAGCAAATAGTAGTTCCCTGCCCGTGCAACGGTTAAGTGCAGGATTGCAAGCAAAGTCACAGCCCACAGCCTAGAGTTCGATCCTAATGGGGCTCAAGGTTGACTCAGCCTTCCGTCATTCTGAGGCTGGGCTAATACTTTTTGATCCAGTTACTTCCCACATTTGTAGAAATTGAATTAGTCTCCCAGTTTATTTGCAGATGCTATCAAAAGTCTGGACTTCCCCTGATGCATTTTCTGGAAAAAAGAGGAACTTCTGTTCAATAAGAATTTAGTAAATTTGTGTTTTTCCAAAACTTCTGACCTCCATTGTTACTCCTTGGTTTTATTTCTTACCTTACTTGATTCCTTATCTCTATGTCCAGCAAGCAATACATTTTGATAGGATACATCAGAGACATAAATAGCACCAAGTCAACAATGATTATATGTGCCATCAGGTTGTTTTTGATTCCCACTTTGTACTTAACCAGATGTTTTTTCATGACAATCTATCCCTATCCTATTTTTCTCCTAAAACTACTCATTGTCATTGTGAGTCCATCTTCTTCTCCTTTCTTCCATGTCTCCCAATATTAGAGGCTCTTCCAGAGTGCTAGGTCTTTATCTAAAATGTCCAAATAAGATAATTTGAACCTGGTCATTTGTGCACTCAGTGAAAGTTCTAGGTTGATTTGTTTGATGATCCATCACTTTGCTTGCTTGATGGTCCATGTTATTCTGAAAAGTCTTCTCCAACACTATTTTTTATTTATTTATAACAATTTTTCCCTACTGTTGACAATATACTTGAAGATTGCTTTTTTAACATCCCATAGATCCATCTTATCTTACAACGGTCCTACTTCTTCTTTCCTCCCTCCCTCTTTCCTTCCCTCGTTTCTTCTCTCCTACTCCCCTTCCTTCCCTTCCTCCTTCCCCTTCCTCCTTCTTTCCTTCCCTCCTTCCTTCCCTCCTTTCTTTTCTCCTTCTCTCCTTCCTTCCCCCCTTCCTTCTCTCCTACATTCCCGCCTTCCTTCCCTCCTTCCTTCTCTCCTCTCCTTCCTTCCCTCCTTTCTTCTCTCCTTCTCTCCTTCCTTCCCTCCTTCCTTCCCTCCTTGCTTCCCTCCCTCCTTCCCTCCCTCCTTCCCTCCCTCCTTCCTACCCCCCTTTCTTCTCTTTCTTCTCTCCTTCCTTCCTTCCTCCTCTCCTTTCCCTTCTCTTCAACACTAATGTTCAAAGGCATCAATATTTTTTTGTAAATTGATAGGATGGGAAAATCTCTTGCTGCACAGTTCTGTTTGTAAGAACATTGAAAGTCTTCAGAGAGCCACGAGCGAGCTATGTTTAAAGAACTGCGCTCAGCTCCAGGTCTGACAACTCAACAACTCTCTGGTCACGTGAACAGCTGCTTGTGTCCTTCTTATTTATGTACCTGCTGTCCACTGTGTGTGCAAATTGCATGCATGAAAATGATGGATGACAACCTCTCACCAGTTCAGCTCATTTGTGTCCTCAAGCACAAATGGTTAGTAACCCTCAAGGGCTTCCACAGGGTGTATGTCAAAAGGTTAAAATACGATTGAAGCTCTGCCCCCCCTTTTTAAAAGTGTATTTCTGAAACCTTCCTTTTAAACTCAAGAGAACGGAATAGAACAGAACAGAATAAAATCAGTTGGAAGGGAACTTGGAGGTCTTCTAGTCCAATGCTCTGCTTAGGCAGGAGACCCTATACTATCTCAGTTTGGTTGTCCAAACTCTTCTTTAAAACTTCCAATGTTGGAGCATTCACAACTTCTGGAGTTAAGCTGTTCCACTAGTTAATTGTTCTCACTGTCAGGAAATTTCGTCTTAGTTCTAGGTTGCTTCTCTCCTTGATTAGTTTCCACCCATTGCTTCTTGTTCTACATTCAGGTGCTTTGGAGAATAGTTTTGACTCCCTCTTCTTTGTAGCAGCCCCTGAGATATTGGAAGACTGCTATCATGTCTCCCCTAGTCCTTGTCTTCACTAAACTAGACATACCCAATGGAAGCTGAATAGATCCCGTCACTCTGAGCTTTAGAAATTAGGCATGATAGAAGGAGCTGAAAAGACATCAAGAATCCTGGTCCCTGCAAGCAAAACTCAACAATCGTTTGACACAGCAGGACGTGTTCAATGATACATTGATGAAGAATCAACAACCACAAAATCTTGTACATCCAGCCATGCAAGAACACTCACTCACAAAGCCCCCAATCCCACGTGGATTGACACATGCACTCGTTGAGATGAACCCAAGCATGCTCCCTCTTCTCCAATGGAGGAATAGACATTAAGTGGCACCGGCAGGATCCCATGGAGTCTCTCGGCAGGGATTGTTTGCTCACAGATAATTATAACAATCCTTTTCAATAGCAGCAGCAAATAGCCGAGGATGAGGAGGGTGTGGAACAGCTGTTTCTCCTTCTCTTTGTACTGTTGGAAGAAATGTCCTTCTGGGTTCAGTTCCAAGTGAGGGGGGGGGAAGACCCTGGAAACATGGAGGCTGTTTGGAAAGATGGTTTAATGGTGGGCAGGATCACATGGCTTGGAGCTCCTAGGTGAAAAAGGGAAGCGATGGTGAGAGTCCCTGGGTTTTATGCCCTCTCTGGACTTTGAACTTCCTGGGGCACAGGAAGAGCATCCTGATTGGTTGCTGTCGGAGGGTATAGCTAGCTTTGTAGGTTGTCTGTCTGCTAAGCTGGGTTGAAATCTGGTGGGTGGTGCAATGAAGGGCAGTGAAATGGCTCTGCCTGAAGTGGGTAGATCTTTGTTATGTAGAATAGACAGGCCCAGGCCTTAATGGCTCATTGACAAAGGTGTGTGTGTGTGTTTCTGCCTGTCTGAGTTTCTACTTCTCTTTTTAGGGGAAATATTCTGCCTTTTTCATATTACCTAAAATATTTAATTTTGATGAAAGAAATGTCCTTCTGGGTTCGGCTCCAAGTGGGGAAAAAGACACTGGAGACATGGAGGCTGCTTGGAAAGATGGTTTATTGGTGGACAGGGCCACATGGCTTGAGTCCTGAACAGAAAAGGTGATCACATGCTTCAATGTTGGTGGAGAAGAAGAGAAGGGCTGAGGAAGGGGCTTGCTAGGCTTCTTATAACCTGTTCAGTCCCACCTCTCTGTTTCCTGTTCCTGTGTAAGAAATGTATTCTGATTGGTTGTCAGACTCCCATGGGGCCATGCAGGGGCAACTCTCTAGGCTGTGTTTTGAATCCAGATTTGGTTGAGTTCTCAGATGCCATGTGGTCAGTTGGGGACAATATTATCATGCTTTCCTGTAGCTGAAGTGGAGAAGTCTTTATTATGTAAAGTGGACTAGCTTGGCCTTCTTAATGGCCCATTAACAAAGTGGGGATGGGCAGGAAGCTACAGGCAGCTATTCTGTCTTTTAAAACATGTTTCTTTCTTTTCACATCCAGAGAAATATTCTGCCTTTTCAATATTTCCTAGGACATTTCATTTTTCTGGGAGAGGGCTGGGTGATAACTTCCTACAATTTTCTAGGTGGGTTTTAATTTCCTACAGTACGAAAACAGATGAATTTTCACCAGGGTGTGCAAAAACTAAGGATGCCCCATGTGATACTGGGGACACCAAAATAACCACAGGTTTACCTCTGACTGGCCCTGCCCCCATCTATTCTCTGCCTCCCAAGTCCCAGCTGATCAGGAGGGAAGGGGGATTTTGCAATAACATTTCCCTGGAGTGGGGAGGAAATGGAGATTTTACAGTATCCTCCCCCTGCCATGCTCTCCAAGCCACGCTCCCCAAGCCACGCCCACAGAACCGGTAGTAAAAAAATTGAATCCCACCACTGTTTTATTTGCTGCTATAAGTTACTAATACTGCTAATTTATTTATTTATTTTGGCTGCTGAGCTGCAAAAGGCATAGTCCTTGACACATTTTTAAAAATAAGCCCAGTTCCTGATAGCACGTGGAGCGTACTGTTTTCTGTTAAATAATAACAGGAACCCTACCCCCACAAAAATTGGCAGTTGCCATCTGTTATTTATTCAGTATTTTTCAATGACTCATTCATTTTTTTATAATATGGGATTAGAACATGGCCATTCTATTGCTTGCTTCTTTTGTTTGTTTACTGCGTTTCTATTTATGTAGTCAAGGCAGTGCCAACCAGGCAGAAGAAAGGGAAGAAAACTTAAAAGATGGAGAAGGAATAGCCTAGAATGCCCAAAAACCTCAATAGAGAACATTCCTTATTTTAACATTTAGTTGATAATTGGATGTGTTCTTTGTTCTCTGTAGATAAACATACTCTAGGATCAGTATAGGCATAAAATTGCTGGTGGGTAAAATTGGATTTTGATCTGATGTTTGCTAAATTTCCTTTTGTAGTACAGGTTTCATTACTGTTTGCAGCAGAAATATCATATATCTGTCCACTGGTCACTCCACCCTTCCATCTGTCTTGCCTGTCAGTCCACCTGCCATTGGACAGATGGATTGGCAGATGGGTGGATGGACAAGCAGATGGGCAGGCAGGCAGACAGATGTATAAGACAGACAGACTGACACATGAATGGAAGACAGCTGTATTAGCGACAGATTTATGGAATGAAGAAGTATGTCAGGCACGACTTCATTTAATAATCAGGAAAGAAATTCCAGTTAGCCTATGCTTAAGATCAGAAATGATTTAAACTGTTTAAAGTTAGTTCAGTAAGAAGAAGCTAAGGTCAATGTAGAATGTCATTAATTTCTTTATTTCTTTTTTCTCAATAGATTTTAGACTGTGTTAGTTAAAAATCCATACCGTGTACGGGTTCTGGGAAGTCGGAGGCGAAGGAGGAGGGGGGTTGGGGGGGTGGAGGGAGGGAGGGGCATACCAAAAAATTGTACTTCAATGTTTTAATGATTGACGAATGATGAAATATTTGTGTTTTTTAAAAGAAATAAAACCTTTTTTCTGAAAAAAATAATAATCAGGAAAGAAACAACTCAACTCCATTTGTTTGAAATTAAGTGTACTTTTACTAATTATAAACGAACAGTAGTGAAGCTAAGCTGAATCTGGTTAATTAGGCGCGAAAGCAAAGAATATCATGTATAATTCAATCCCCTCCCCTTGGCAACCCAGTCCATAATCCAATTATAATTCACCCAACTGTCAGGTGGGAGATATCTTCAAAAAACATCACCAGGATGGAATGTTGGACAGTTAACCTTGGCGGGAAACTCCCTTCCTCTACATTCGCAATGAGATGGTCAGGTCAGCATCTAGAATCTTCCTCCAGCCCATAATGATTCCCTTCCCAAATACCATGCCCCCCCTCCCCGTTTCAATGGCAGCCGAAGCAGCAGCAAAGCAGAGGCTGACATAGTACTTCATTCAAAATACTCTCTAGAAAAAGTTGTGATGCTGGGAAAGATGGAAGGGAAGAAATGGATGACTATCAGCAAGATGGATGAACTTGGTTACGGAATAGATGAGTGAGCTGTTGGGAGACTTGAAAAACCAGGTTAGGGATAAATTATCTTGGAGAAATCTATGTAGCCTGTAGGAGTCAAAGCCAACTTGATAACACATCATCAATAATTTAGTGTCAGCAGTTCTTGCTATTCGTTTGAGCACTAATAGAAAGAATACCTGATCTCTAGAAGTGTTGTATGATGTTGTTACAATCATCTTGGAATTCCTTAGATGGCAGTCATGAGCTAGAGAAAATTAGAAAATCAAACTCATGGCTGCCATCTCCTGGCTACCTAGGTTTTGCATCCCAAATAGAACAACTTTGCCAATCTCGACCTTTATAGTGGACCTCAGACATCCTACTGGCGTTGCATAAGACCCACCAAGCCCTGGCGCTGCATTTTCATTTGAAATCTGTCCCACGTGTTTAGGTGGTGCGGTGGCCTAGAGGTGAAGCTCTCGCCTCACAATCAGGAGGCTGTGAGTTCAATCCTAGGTAGAGGCAGATATTTCTCTCTCTCTGGGCACAATGAGAATATATCTGCTGTGAACTCCACATTGGCGACAGGAAGGGCATCCGGCCAGTAAACACTCGGCTCCATTCCGTTGCCCCGACTCCACTCTGATGCAAGGGATTATGGGGTCATTAAAAGACAAACAAAATGTGCATCCATCCAATGGTGAAATCTATTTTTTTTTTTGCCCACTGGTTCTGTGGGCGTAGCTTGGTGGGGGAGGTCATGTGATTGGGTGGGCGTGGCTAACCCTTTTTCACTTTTTAAAGCATTTTTTTTCATGCCAGTTCGGGCAAATAGGCAGGAAAAAATGCTTTAAAAAGTGTGTGTGGGGGGGGAAGCTTCTGACGATTGTGCAGATCAGCTGTGAGCCGCGCGATCATCGGAAGCTTCCCCACCCCACTTTTTAAAGCATTTTTTTCTTGTCTATTTGGCCAAATCGGCAGGGAAAAATTGCTTTAAAAAGCAGGAGGGGGGAAGCTTCCGACGATTGCGTGCGGCTCACAGGTGAGCTGTGCGATCCTCATAAGTTTTTTTTTACTATTGGTTCACAGAACCAGGGACAATCGTTCCTACCAGTTCGGCCGAACCGGCCCGAACCGGGAGGATTTCACTCCTGAATCCATCTATATAAACTCACATACGGGGAGGGGTCTATGATAATTCACCACAGCCAACTCGCCGCAGCCAACTTGCTGCAGAACCAGAGTAACACTAATCCCAAAGAAATTGTGGAATTGAAGCATGAATTCAATCAATTTCAATTTAATGGATTTATATGCCGCCCAATCCCGGGGGGGACTCAGCGCGGCTTACAAGTACAAATAAAATAAAATAACATACAGGGGAAGAACATAAAACAATACCAACATTTTAAAAACACAACATACATCCGGATTAATTGGGGATTGACCTGGTTTGAGTCAGCAACCCCAGGCCTGCCGGAACAGCCAGGTTTTGGTGGCTTTTTGGAAGGCTGCAAGGGTGGGGAGGGTCCGGATCTCTGTTGGTAACTCGTTCCACAGATCCGGAGCAGCAACTGAAAAGGCTCTCCCCCGAGTGGTCGCCAACCGGCATTGTCCGGCAGATGGCACCCGGAGGAGGCCTAACCTGTGAATTCTTATCGGACGTTGGGAGGTGTGTAGCAGGAGGCAGTCTCTCAGATATCCAGGTCCAGTGCCATGTAGGGCAAGATGCCAAAGGAGGGACGAATTCAAATGCGAAGGACAAAAATTAAAATAATTATTTAATTGTTTTAAATAATTCAACTGAATTTTTGAATTGCCTTGTAGCAAATTGTCCCATGGCCAGTTGTCCTGCATTGAGTTGACCATGGGAAGTTGGCGGTAGCAAGTTGTCTATGGCAAGTTGTCCCATTCGGCATGGAGCCGGCCCAGAAGTGTGCGTCCTTCATGATTGCATCGTGAGTCCTTAAAAAATGTCCAATCATCTCTTGACTTTTCAGCCCTGGAAAGGCAATGAATGCCATTAAGTCAGTGTTTCTCAACCTTGGTCACTTGAAGATGTCTGGACTTCAACTCCCAGAATTCCCCAGCCAGCAAATGCTGGCTGGGGAATTCTGGGAGTTGAAGTCCGGACATCTTCAAGTAGCCAAGGTTGAGAAACACTGCATTAACTATTGAGTAGTCTTTGCTCTCTCTCTCTCCTCTCCCTGTTGCCTCTATCCAGGAGACGCCTTGTGATACGCACTTCACGGGGTTTGTTTGAGAAGCAGCGACCTAGAAATTATCTTCGGTCCACAAAAAGACTGCCAATCCGCAGAGGCAAATCGGAAAGCTACCACCAACATAAGCAAGGATACAATGCAACCCATTGTGGGTTTCTCTTCTCCCCCACCCCCACTTCGCTTTTCGGTGATACCAGGGTGGCATGTGTGGATGTGAGAAGCTGAGTGCCTTGTTCTCTGGGATTAGCACCTTGCCATTATTTGCTGTTGGAGGGAGCCCATGAGGTAAACAAACGGGAAAATTTAGAAACCCATGTGACAGATTGTTCCATGCCCTTATGTCGCTCTACATGGCAGTGTGGAGTGTTTCTGGCTTTCTTGATGTTTAGTGGTGAAATGTCATGGAAGAGATAAGAAAGCTAAAAGGAGTCAGTCCCTCTCTCTCTCTCTCTCTCTCTCTCTCTCTCTCTCTCTCTCTCTCTCTCTCTCTCTCTCTCTCTCTCTCCCTCTCTCTCTTTCTCTCTCTCTCTCTCTCTCTCTGCCTCCCCCCCCCCCTTCCTTGGGCTGCCATGTTCTATCATTAGTTGGACTGATAAACTTCACAGGGTATTTTTAAACATCAGAAGTTCAAAAGAAGATGATGATAGAGGGAGTTCTTTTTTAGGGTGTTTGTAAAGAAGAATTCTACATGTTCAATGCTCACCCCGTTGAGCCAACATGTTGACTTATTACAATATGTTTGTGGGTCATATGTCTATGGAGATTCTCAGTCACCCAGACCGTGGTTTTCCCACAGGTGCTTTTTCAAGAGGCAACTGGACTATTTTTTTTTGGGGGGGGGAGGTGTCTTTGAAGATCTTGCACTTGACTGGATTACTGTAACACGCTCTACATGGGGCTGCCCTTGAAGAGTGTTCGAAGACTTCAGCTAGTCCAGAATGCAGCCGCGCGAGCGATTGTGGGTGCACCTAGGTACACCCACGTTACACCTATCCTCCGCGAGCTGCACTGGCTTCCCATTGGTCTCCGGACACGCTTCAAGGTGCTAGTTTTAAAGCCCTACATGGTATCGGACCTGGCTACCTCAGAGACCGCCTCCTGCCAGTCACCTCCCAAAGACCTATTAGATTGCACAGACTAGGTCTCCTCCGGATTCCATCTGCCGGCCAATGTCGGCTGGCAACACCCCGGTGGAGGGCCTTCTCTCTGTAGCTGCTCCAGCCCTATGGAATGATCTCCCCGTTGAGATCCGGACCCTTACTACCCTTCCGGCCTTCCGCAAAGTGACCAAGACCTGGCTGTTCCGGCAGGCCTGGGGCTGTTGAATTATCCAGCCCCATCCTAAGTTATAACTGTTGTGAATTTTTTAAATTGTTGTTTTTTATTTCTTGTATCCCCCTCTTCCCTTCTTATTTGTTAGCCGCCCTGAGTCTTTTGAGAGTAGGGCGGCATACAAGCTAAAGAAATTCAATTCAATTCAATTCACTTCTAATCCAAGAAGCTTCTTCAGCTCTGACTGGATGGTGGGGAATGAAAGGTATTTCTTCCCTTCCCTGTCCATTCCCCACCATCCAGTCCAGTAGTGGGATTCAATTTTTTTTTACTAGCGGTTCTGTGGGTGTGGCTTGGTGAGGGTGGCGTGGCTTGGTGGGCATGGCAGGGAAGGGTTACTATAAAATCCCCATTTCCTCCCAATCAGCTGGTGCTCCGGAGGCAGAGAATAGATGTGGGTGGGGCCAGTCAGAGGTGGCATTTACTGGTTTTCCTAACTACTCAAAATTTCTGCTACCAGTTCTCCAGAACTGGTCAGAACCTGCTGAATACCACCTCTGATCCAGTCAGAACTGAAGAAGCGTCTTGGAGGAGAAGCACAATGTGTCAGGCCTGCAGTCATATTCCTTTTGGGATCTTTGGCCTGCCACACTAATATTATATTATACTATGCTGTTTCATTAGTGGGGAATTGGGAGGGGGAATAGTAAGGAGTAGAATGTGATGTTGTCAAAACAAAATTCTTTTCTAGAAAGCCAAGGTCATCATTTGTCTCTACACCTCTGCACCTGACCGGAACTGGATGTGTGGAACTGAGAGCATGGCAGTGGGAGATTGGACCATGTGATGGACCTGTGGGTGTGGGGACAAGATCATGAACTCTCAACTGGGTGGGGGAAACCCAGGAAGCTCAGATTTGAGTTTCCACAAATGTGCCAACATGACTCTCTTAATAATAAATTGGAACTTAGAGCAATACTTTGCCTTGGATTCTGATTTAATTTTGGAAGTTATTTGGAATGCTGACACAATGTTTTCAAAAAACAACAACAGAAAGTCCAGGTGCCTCTTGAAAAAAAGCACCTTTGGGTTATAGCTATGTCTGTTTTTATCATCATCTTGGCCATAATGGAGATGAAACTCTATACAGGTAGTCCTCGACTTATAATGCTTAGCAATAGCAATAGCAATAGCAGTTAGACTTATATACCGCTTCATAGGCTTTCAGCTCTCTCTAAGCGGTTTACAGAGTCAGCATATTGCTCCCAACAATCCGTGTCCTCATTTTACCCACCTCGGAAGGATAGAAGGCTGAGTCAACCTTGAGCCGGCGAGATTTGAACAGCTGAACTGCAGAACTGCAGTCAGCTGAAGTAGCCTGCAGTGCTGCATTTAACCACTGCGCCACTTAGTGACCATGTGAAATTACAACAGCATTGAAAAAAAGTATCTTATGATTCTTTTTCATACGTTTGACCATTGCAGCATCTCCATGGTCATATGATTAAAATTCAGAGGCTTAGCAACTGGCATGTACTTATGACGGTTTCAGTGTCCTGGGCTGATGTGATCCCCTTTTGTGAATTTATGACGAGCAAAGTCCATGGGGAAGCTAGATTCACTTAACAACTGTGTTACTAACTTAACAACTGCAGTGATTCATTTAACGGTGGCAAGAAAGGTAATAAAATGGGGCAAAGCTCACTTAATAACTGTCATGCTTAGCAAACAGGAATTTTGGAGTCAATTGTGGTTGTAGGTCTTCCTGTATCCTCCAGAAGAGCTTCATTAGCTCAATGCTATTCAGAGAACTTTGCTTACAAATTCCATAACTCCCCACTCTGCATAATTGAGGTTGGTATAGATTGTAAGTTACACTGAAGAGATATTGTCAGGCGTGCCTCCATCAATAACCAAGAAAGAAAACTCCCAACTGCATTGTTCATGGAATTAAAATACTTTTTTTACTGGTTATGAAAAGATAGCAACGAAAGTAAAGCAAGATCTGAGCCAGAAAGGCGCGAACAAGTGCATATCAAATGATAAGCCAGCCCACTCCCTCCAATGACCCCACCCCAGTGCCCAATCTGCAACTCCCTTAGGTGTCATGTGGGATGCATCTCCAAAAGGCATCATCAGGTTGGTATGAAGGACGGTTGGCCTTGGTCAGGTCCAAACACTGGCCACCAGCATGTGCAGAAGATGGTGAGAAGAAAACTCCCTTTTCCATGTCACCTCCTGTGCCATTTATTCCCATCCCAAATACCATGCCCCCCACCCTCCCCGTTTCTATGGCAGCCGATAGCAAGTAAGCGAAGCAGAGGCTGACAGATATACTTCTTTAAATAAAATCCTCCATGACATTAAATATGATTTGAACCGTTGGCTGACAAGGGGCTAATTTCAGGAAAGAAAATATTTCTATTGAATTGGATGGTGGAGAAAACCACAATGGGAGCAGTCACAGCTTCCAGGACACCTGCTGCTGTTTGCTTACAGCAGGACAGTTTGGGTCTTGGAATTTTAGAAACAAAAACCTTGCAACATTCCCCAGAATTCACCCAGCTGTTCTTAGTCATTTTGAAAAGAATCTTGGGTATAAACCAACTCCCAAATGAAGTGGGAGAGAAAGGCCCATCTTGTTAGGCACCAAGGAACATCTCGAGATAAGAGATAGGGCTAGGTTTAGTAAACAAGCTCAAAGTACCTCAGAAAAGAGTCAGGCCGTTAGTGGTTGACATAACAGGATGGCCTAGCAACTTTTATGTCGAATCCCGAAAGAAACCCACAAGGGGAATGGGGACCTTTCCTCTTTGGGGTGAACCTTTCCTAGAGATGATGAAGATGAAAAACATTTCTGTCTGGGAGCACACATGGGAACAGACCATGAGTAGTTAGATATATACGTAGATAGATGATAGATAAATAGATAAATATAATGTTGGATAGGTAACTAGAAAGCTAGCTAGATGATAGATAGATAAATATACAGATAGATAGATGATAGATGATAGATAGATAGATAGATAGATAGATAGATAGATAGATAGATAGATAGATAGATAGATGATAGATAGATAGATAGATGATAGATAAATAAATAGACAGATAAATAGACAGACAGACAGACAGACAGATGATAGATAGATGATAGATAGATAGATAGATAGATAGATGATAGATAGATAGATGATAGATAGATGATAGATAGATGATAGATAAATAAATAGACAGATAAATAGACAGACAGACAGACAGATGATAGATAGATAGATGATAGATAGATAGATAGATAGATAGATAGATAGATAGATAGATAGATAGATAGATAGATAGATAGATAGATAATACTGTAGATATAGATGATGGATGGATGGATGGATGGATGGATGATATAGATAGTTAGATACCAGTGGTGGGTTTCAAGATTTTTTAGAACCTATTCTGTAGGTGTGACCTGTTTTGTGGGAGTGGCTCGGTGGTCATGTGACCAGGTGGCGTGGCCAACTTGGAAAATGTGGTGAAACTCACTTAACAACACTGTTGCTTAGCAACCAAAATTTTGGGCTCAATTATGGTCATAAGTTCTCTCTCTCTCTTTCTTCCTTCTTTCTTTCTTTCTTTCATCTCTTTCTCCCACTTCTTTTTCTTTCTTTTTTCTTTTTTCTTTATTTCTTCCTTCCTTCCTTTCTCTTTCTCTCTTTCTCTCTTTCTCTTTCTTTCACGGCATGGAGCGACTCCAGAGCCCATCCGCAACCCCTGTGGAAAACATAGGCACGTGCGCACACACTGCACAATTACAGCCCCAGAGAGCAGAGACTCTCGGAGGGAAGCCAGCAGGGCAGCCGGGTCCCTACCCTTAAGAGAGAGGAAGGGCCAGTTGGGAGCGGGGCTTTGATCCTGCTGCCTCTGGCGGACGGAGCTTTACTATTCCGCGGCGAAGATTCCGTCCCTCATCCCGGAGCAGTGGTGGAATTCAAACATTTTTTACTACCGGATCTGCGGGTGTGGTTTGATGGGCGTGGTGTGGCTTCGTGGGTGTGGCTTGGTGGGCATGGCTTGGTGGGCGTAGCAGGGGAAGGCTACTGTAAAATCTCCATTCTCTCCCCACTCCAGGGGAAGGTTACTGCAAAATCTGCATTTCCTCCCGATCATCTGGGACTCGGGAGGCAGAGAATAGATGGGGGCGGGGCCAGCCAGAGGTGGTATTTACCAGTTCTCCAAACTACTCAAAATTTCCGCGACCTGTTCTCCAGAACTGGTCAGAACCTGCTGAATACCACCTCTGGTCCAAGGATTGCAAATGGCTCTTTGGTCTAATAACATTATCCTCCAGGGCTCCAGGCAGTATTTATCACTTGGACAGCCCTGCCATCTGTATCTATCATGGGACGACTTGCAGCAGGCACCGCTTGCTATTTCTTTCTGTTTACTAGAACTCCAAAGGGATTCCCTTAGGAATGGGATGACCCGAGGCTGAGAAAGCCAGGGAGGGGGAAAGCGATTTACTTTAAATAAAACTCTTCTTTTAAACACCGCTTCTTGACTCATCCTCCATCATGGCGAGAAGAACATAAGTACATCAACTCAGTTTGGATGCCAAGTCCTGCGGTGAAAGCAACTTGGTCTAAACAAAGGCACTCAAGCAATACATTAGGGGTAATGTCAACAAATGGAGGTTGGAATTGGGCCAAGGTCTCGGAAAGAAGATTCAGGCTTTGCTATTTAGTGCACTCAGCAGTTGGCCGTGTTTATTTTCTCTTGGTTAAGAACACGTTGGGAACCCAGGAAGATAAATGATCTTTGCTTCTCCAAGTCATGTAACGACAAGATATATTTCAACCGAGGTCGTAGTTTAGCCAGGAGTTGTTAATAAGCTATATCTCCATGGTAATGGCCAAATAAATATTTAAAAAATGGTGTACTCACCACCTAATCCTCCACCCTTCCTCCTATCCAAGGGCAACTGGTACCCCTTTATTCACCCCGGCTGATAATTTTAGCATGCTGTCATTCCATTTGGGATGGAAATCTATCTGTGGAAATGGTTTGTCTTTTCCCCTCCTTAAATGGAAGCCGTGGTCCTCCCAGACTTGGTTTCCTTTGTATCCATCTGTCCTTCGAAAAGATTTTATGCAATCTCAACCACCCAAAAGAAATTAGTCTTCAGCTTTTAAATCAATTAATTCTGCAGTCCGGAGCAAAACGACCGCATGAATCACTTAACAACTGTCATGACTCACTTAACAACCAATGGCCCAAAAGGCTTGTAAAATCAACTGCAATTCATTTAACAACGGTGATCCCAATTGTGGCCGTAAGACAAGGACAACCTGTAAAAGCCAACCACATGCATGGCAGGAAACCCTACACCACTTCAGACAAATGGATATCCAACATCTTCTTAAAAACTTCCAGTGTTGGACATTCACAACTTCTGGACACAAGTTGTTCCACTGATTGATTGTTCTCACTGTCAGGAAATTTCTCCTTAGTTCTAAGTTGCTTCTCTCCTTGATTAGTTTCCACCCATTGCTTCTTGTCCTGCCCTCAGGTGCTTTGGAGAATAGTTTGACTCCCTCTTCTTTGTGGCAACCCTCGAGATATTGGAAGACTTCTATCATGTCTCCCCTAGTCCTTCTTTTCATTAAACTAGACATACCCAGTTCCTGCAACCGTTCTTCATATGTTTTTGTTTCCAGGCCCAAAATCATATTTTTTGCTCTTCTCTGCACTCTTTCCAGAGTCTCCACATCCTTTTTACATTGTGGCGACCAAAACAGAATGCAGCATTCCAAGTGTGGCCTTACCAAGGCATTTTAAAGTGGTATTAACAAGTAACATTTCTTCTGAAACTTGTACAAGAAGCACCAAACCTTTCCCTTATATTGATTACACCTTATATTTATGCGTATCCCTTAAAACTCCCGAATAAGAGCTAGTTCTGTTTGTTCTTTTTAAGAGAATGAAGTACCTTACTCATACAATGGCTGCAGTCATCTAACCAGAAGATATGAAGATGACTCAACCGAAACCCGGCAGCATTGCTAACATTGTACTTTTAATTCTAAATTGTACTGAAGAGAATTGTTGATCAGCTTAACATGAAAACTTTGTCTTAAAAACTGCAGCTCTGGGAATGGTATTGGTAATCCTAAACTTTTGAACTTAGTGAGATGAATGATAAAAACCTACTAAAACAACATCTAACATACTTCATGAAGTTTTGATTACATTATAAAAAAGATGTTGAGTCTTTGGAAAAAGTGCAGGGAAGCGCAACTAAGACGATTAAAGGCCTGGAGACTAAAACATTTGAAGAATGGTTGCAGGATTTGGGTTTGGCTAGTCTAGAGCAAGGGTCCACAACTCAACAGTGTAATCATCTGAAGTCTGGTGAATCCGCTACCAAGCACATGCTTCGCGCGCATGGACACCTGAGGCTTGCCCGCACAGCGCTAAAAAAAAACACGTTTTGAAGCCTTCTGAGTCTGCAAAGGTATGTAGAAGAGCGAGGAGGTGGGGGAACTGCTGTGCCCCTCGATTTAGATTAGCTAGTGTGAGAAGTTATCATCCAGCCCCCTCCCAGAAAAATGAAATATCCTAGGAAATATTGAAAAGGCAGAATATTTCTCTGGATATGAAAAGTAAGAAACATGTTTTAAAAGACAGAATAGTTGCCTGTAGCTTCCTGCCCATCCCCATTGTTAATGGGCCATTAAGAAGGCCAAGCTAGTCCCTTTTACATAATAAAGACTTCTCCACTGCAGCTCCAGGAGGGATGGGAGTAAAAGCATGATAATATTGGTCCTTTACTCAACTGACCACATGGCATCTGAGAACTCAACCAAATCTGGATTCAAAACACAGCCTAGAGAGTAGCCCCTGCATGGCCCAATGGGAGTCCGACAACCAATCAGAATACATTTCTTACACAGGAGCAGGAAACAGAGAGGTGGGACTGAACAGGTTATAAAAAGCCTAGCAAGCCCCTCCCCTCAGCCCTTCTCTTCTTCTCCACCAACATTGAAGCATGTGATCACCTTTTCTGTTCAGGGCTCAAGCCATGTGGCCCTGTCCACCAATAAACCATCTTTCCAAGCAGCCTCCATGTCTCCAGTGTCTTTTTCCCCACTTGGAGCCGAACCCAGAAGGACATTTCTTTCATCACTAGAAAGTCGGGAATCCGATGATTCTAGCTAATATAAATTGCGCATCACAGCTGATTGTCGGAAATACTGGTTCGCCCGAACTGGTAGCATTTTTTACTACCAGTTCAGGTGAACCGATCCAAACTGGTAGCATTTCACCCCTGCCCCAACCACTAGTTCATGGACTGGCACTGGTCTGAGGCGTGCCAGAAACTGGTCCACGGAAACAAGTGAAGAACCATCCACAGGACACAAAACCACGCCCCCTTCGGTCTGCAGAAAAATCTCTCTCCATGGAACTGGTCCCTGGTGCCCAAAAAGTTGGGGGCCTCTGGTCTAGAGAAAAGGAGGACGAGGGCTGACATGATGATGACATGTTCCAATGTTTGAGGTGCTGCCACAAAGAAGGAGGGGTCGACCTATTTCCCAAAGCATCAGAAGGGAAGACAGGAAACACGTTTGCCTGATTAAATTCCCAAACAAGAGTGAGAATGTAAAGGCAAACAAGAATCATAAATAAATATCATAACCCAAAAATCCAATTATCTCCAAAAAAACATACAGGTAGTCTTCAATTTAGGACCACAATGGAACCAGGATTTCTGTTGTTAAGTAAGGCAGTTCAAGAGCACCCTCTTTTAAGACCTTTATCATCACAGTTGTTAAGCAAATCACTGCGATTCTTAAGTGAATCACACGGCCGTTAAGTGAATCCTGCTTCCCCACTGACTTCTTCTTGGAAGCCAACTGGAAAGGTCACAAATAGGGATCACCTGGTCCCAGGATACTGCAATTGTCATAAACATGTGCGGGTTGCCAAGCTCCCAAACTTTGATCACACGACCATGGGAACGCTACAGCGGTCGTAAGTGTGAAAATGGGTCATAAGTCACTTTTTTCAGAAGTGTAACTTTGGCAAATGGTTGTACATCAAGGACTACCTGTACAGCCACAAGAAATGAGCTTGGAGGAGCAATGTAAGGCAAAATGCATAGCTTAGTTATATTATATACAAGCTAGCCAATAACCCTGCATTTCCCAGGTATTTATTTATAGCGGGAAAATGTCCGGACCAAATGTAATTTTTAATGTTGGATTTTTCCCCTTACCAGAGGGAGCCCCCTTGTGGAGTACTGTGAAGCCGTTACCCAGGCTCCACTGTGCTGTACAGTAGAAGCCATTTAAGGCAGTACAGTAGAAGCCATTTTAAGGCACAACAGGCTGTATCTTAACAGAATACATACAACGAGGGTTGTTATGGGTGTCTATGTATATATATATTCTCTCTGTGTGTGTCCCTGTCCCTGACCCCCCCCCCCTCTCTCTCTCTCTCTCTCTCTCTCTCTCTCTCTCTCTCTCTCTCTCTATATATATATATATATATATATATATATATATATATATATATATATATATACATACATACACATACATACATATATGTGTGTGTGTATGCGACTCTGTGTGTATTATACAAACACACATATGTATGTATGTATGATGTGTGTATGTGTATGACCTCTTTGTGTATATACATCATACATACATACATGCATACATATATATGATTTGTATGCACTCCTATTTTCAATTTGCTATGATGATTTGCTCCCTACTCTTCCCAATGCTTATTGGCATTTCTCTCTAATACAGTTCAATAGCAGAGTTGGAAGGGATCTTGGAGGTCTTCTAGTCCAACCCCTTGCCTAGGCAGGAAAGCCTATACCGTTTCAGACAAATGGCTATCCAACATCTTCTTAAAGACTTCCAGTGTTGGAGCATTCACCACTTCTGGAGGCAAGCTGTTCCACTGATTAACTCACAGTTCTAACTGTCAGGAAATTTCTCCTCAGTTCTAAGTTGCTTCTCTACTTGATTAATTTCCACCCATTGCTTCTTGTCCTACCCTCAGGTGCCTTGGAGAATAGTTTGACTCCCTCTTCTTTGTGGCAGCCCCTGAGATATTGGAACACTGCTATCATGTCTCCCGTAGTCCTTCTTTCTCTTAAACTAAACATACCCAGTTCCTGCAACCGTTCTTCTTATGTTTTAGTCTGCAGTCCCCTAATCCTCTTTGTTGCTCTTCTCTGCACTCTTTCTAGAGTCTCCACATCTTTTTTTACATCGTGGTGACCAAAACTGAATGCTGTATTCCAATGACTCATTCCTATTTCCCAAGCAGCCCATCTGTGCCCAAGACAATAATCTCTAACGCCACATGGTTGCCTTCATCTTTTTTAGCCTCTTCAAGACTGACCATTCAGGGACAGCAGTGACAGCATCTGACTATCCGAACCTCCGTCTTTTCTACTGGGCCCCTGCTGCCTTCCGAATGACTGCAGCTCAATGTGACACAGACAATCATGGTAAATTGCCTCCTCTTTTTTTTTTGCTACACATCAATTGACAGCAACAATAGTCAATCCTTGCCCGACCCAGGTGTGAATCAGAGGTCTGTGAAAAGGATAATGCTCCAGGCTGAATAAGCTGGGCCACATCCAAGTGTGGTTACGTCACTGGTGAATGAGTCACGACAGCATTGATAGGAATAAATTGTTGAGATCCGCCTTCCAAAGGTGATTGATGCTGAGCAATCTGAAGCTGCCTTGATTGCAAGTGATGTCATTTGTCACCCCACAGCAGAGAGAAAAAGTTAGAACAGAAAACTTACCTCTTGGATCAAAGCAAAGCCTGACTTGGCATCTATTGTGCCATCAATCACAGTGGTTCTTTAGGAACTATCCAGCATACATACACATACTTCATTCTGAAGGCACTCAATAGGTTTTTGAGCTTGCAGTTACAGAAACGAATTTTCAGGCTGAAGAGTAAAATTTTAAGGGAAACTAAGTTGGCTTATCTTATGTCAGGAATTAACCACTCGGGCTTCCTGGGTGGGACTTGCTGATGGTAGCAGCTAAACACAGCTGCTCCCGTATTACCAGTGGCGTTACCTGTTAAGATGATCATCCATCAGACATCTGACAGACACCTTCCTCTTCGGGAAAAGAAGGGAAAGGAGAGAAGTTTTGTCAAGCAAATGCCTTTCTGATCTTTGCAGCTTTTGTGTCTGTGAAGAGAAGGGGGGCCAGCTGAAGGCAGAACTGCTCCGCGCTGGAAATCTCCGGCTGCCTTGCAGCCCCAAGTAAGCTTCCCTCCCACTCAGGTCAAAGATTGAATTACCTGATTCCAAAACGAGCAGAATTCGTATGTGAGATCATTAATTGTCTATTTAAATCTAGCTTCTTTGCTACAAAATCCTCTTCCGTTACTTTACCTATTTAAAGAAGTATCTAAAATGGCGACGAGCCAGTTGAATTGCTGACTAACATTGTTTATCTAATTATACGGAGTCTCAAAACTTCAAAGAAAGGGAGGGAATTTCGCCTCACAGTCGGCCAACAGATCTTTACTAATTAGTTTCACTTTTAAAGTTTTAAAAGACTCTTTGCTAATATAGAGACATTCCAAACAGAGGTGAATATGCTGAACTGTTTCGTTACAAGGAATTAACCACTCCATTCAACAAGATCTGATCAAGGAGAGGGCCCGGAATAATAGCAAATATCTATTCCGTGTCATTGTCATATTCTCATTATTGTTTGGTTTTGATTAATTGCCCATAGGAGGATAATTGCTTAGTTTCTGTTGTCGTCCCCAACATAAGCATTGCAAGACATAAAATATAATGAGTTCTAGCTAAGTGTTGGTTGCTCCAATGCAAAATGGCGAGCCACTAAAACAACCCAACAATTCCCTTCTTTCTTCTCCTGCATTGTGTTTTCCATCCAGAGGTTGCCTTCTACTCACAGCCTCTGATTTTCTGGATCTCTTGGAAACCAAAAAAAGTAAACCTTGCAAGCCACCAGCAACAAGGACCTCAACCAGTGGTGGGTTTCAAATTTTTTTAGAACCTCTTCTGTAGGTGTGGCCTGCTTTGTGGGAGTGGCTTGCTGGCCATGTGACTGAGTGGGAGTGGCTTGGCAGTCATGTAACTGGGTTGGCATGGCCAACTTGTAAAATGTGGTGAAACTCACTTAACAACGCTCTTGCTTAGTAACCAAAATGTTGCCTCAGAAACTCTGGCATTTGAAGCACGCAAGTCTTAAAGCTGTCAAGTTACAAGACCCTTGCACCTCTACCCCTTTAGAAAAAAAAAACCCCAGAGGTGTTCAAACTTGACAGCTTTAAGACTTGTGGACTTCAACTCCCAGAATTCCTCCTCCAGTCATGTTGGCTCAGGAATTCTGCCATTGAAGTGTGCAAGTCTTAAAGCTGTCAAGTTACAAGACCCTTGCACCCCTAACCCTTTAGAAAAAAAACTCCAGGGGTGTTCAAACTTGACAGCTTTAAGACTTTAAGGTTTAGATAGGACTCTTAGAGGTGGGCAGGGCAATTGGTGGGCCAGCCAATCAGTGAGCGGCGGGCGGGGCAAGCGTGGTGCGGACGAGCAGGGGGAGGGAGCTGGAACTGGTTCTAAATGGCACGGTAGATTTGTGGAACCTCTTCTATAGAAGACGTTAGAACTGGCAGGAACCCACCCCTGACCTCAACTGAATGCAAGCTGCTATGGACACTGAAAAGGTCAAATGCCTCCATCAGGCATTCGAGCGCGATTCACGCTTTACAGAAGAACCTTTGAAAAGGAAGAAGCTGACGTCCGGGAACTTGTGATGCTCCAAGTGCTAGGTTGGGCCATCCCTGGAGCGCCATGAAACGATTGCTTTTGGCACTGCCGGTAGACAATAAAACCCAGCTGGTCATTAAACCCTGACACAGAACAGTATGATGCCAATCAGAGGCGCTTGGCTTAAGACAATTGCAGGGTTCAAAAGCAGTTTAATAGGCGGAAATACTTGGGACATATAAGTACGGGACTGGAAAAGAGACGTTCTGGAAGAAGAGACGTGTTTTTCTCCTGCTGTTTTTGTGGTACTAAAGATGGGCAGGTGCTGGTTGTAGCACTAGTGAGAGCATTTATATATTTATTCATAGTGCTTTACAGTTCTCTCTAAGTGGTTTACAGAGTCAGCCTATTGCCCCACAACAGTCTGGATCCTTATTTTATCGACCTCGGAAGGATGGAAAGCTGAATCAACCTTGATCCAGTCAAGATCAAACTCCTGGCAGTGGGCAGAGTTAGCCTGCAATGCTTCATTCTAACCACTGCACGGCTGTTTATAATATAAATCCATTTATTCCACTTCCTCAGTTACAAAGCTTTTCCAGACAAAAATACAGATACAATGCAAGTAGCCCTTG
Organism: Thamnophis sirtalis; assembly: GCF_051295495.1. NCBI lineage: Eukaryota > Metazoa > Chordata > Lepidosauria > Squamata > Natricidae > Thamnophis > Thamnophis sirtalis. Next base: position 36,277,260 of record NW_028261394.1, on the reverse strand, counting down.
ACTTTTGACTGTAATAGAGGCCAGAATTATGTCCTATGTCATGTTAAGCAGGTCCCACACAACCAACCTGATTTTTTCTGGGCATTCTAATATTTTTTTATTGCATTTTCATCTATAGGAATCTCTTCATTTTTCCACTGTCTTGCAAAGACAATTCTCGCTGCTGTTAACACATGTAAAATTAAATATGTATTCCCTTTATTTTTACATTTCTGGCAAAATACCTAACATAAATATTTCTGGTTTTAAATCGATATGTTGCTTTATCATTTTTTCTAGCCATGTATGTATTTTTGTCCAATGTTTTTTGCGGAGATGCCTTTGGATATGTCCACCACATATGATAGTACGAACCAGGTGTCTGGTTACACTTCCAACATTTGGCTATCTGTCTATAGGGATGCGATGGCTCAGTAGCTAAAATGCTGAGCTTGTTGATCAGAATGGTTGGCAGTTTGCAGTTTGAATCCCTAGTGCCGCGTAACGGAGTGAGTTCCCATTACTTGTCCCAACTTCTGCCAACCTAGCAGTTTGAAAGCACGTAAAAAATGAAAATAGAAAAATAGGAGAGAGGAAAAGGAGAGAGGGAAAAGCAGAGGAAGAATTGGAGGGAATGCAAGAGTAGGAAAGAGGAAAGGGAAGAAGAGGGGAAGAGCAGAGGAGAGGAGGGGGAAGAAGAGAAGGGAAAGGAGAAGAGGAAGGAAGAAAGGAGAGAAGAAAGGGGGGAAGGAAGGATGGAAGGAAGGAGAGAAGGAGAGAAGAAAGGAGGGAAAGGAAGGAGGAAGTGAAGGAGGAAAGGAAGGAGGGAGGGAGGGAAGCAAGGAGGGAAGGAAGGAGGGAATGAAGGAGAGAAGAAAGGGGGAAGGAAGGAGGGAAGAAAGGAGGAAAGGAAGGAGAGAAGGAGAGAAGAAAGGAGGGAAGGAAGGAGGGAAGGAGAGAAGGAGAGAAGAAAGGAGGGAGGGAAGGGGAAAGGAGGGAGGGAAGGAAGGAGGGAAGGAGGGAAGGAAGGAAGGAGAGAAGGAGAGAAGAAAGGAGGGAAGGAAGGAGGGAAGGAAGGAAGAAGTAGGATTGTTGTAAAATAAGATGGGTGTATGGGATGGTAAGAAAGCAATCTCAATTATATTGTCAATTGTAGGGGAGAAAAATTGTTACAAATACATATTATTAATAACAGTTATGAGATCATATAATTGTGAATGTATATATGAGAAATAAAAATTTATGAATTGTAAAAAAAAAAAATAGTGACCATTTTGGTGGGAAGGTAACAGCGCTCCGTGCGCCTTTGGCATTTAGTCATGCCAGCCACATGACCATGGAGACGTCTTCGGACAGCGCTGGTTCTTGAAACAGAGATGAGCACTGCCCCCTAGAGTCGGGAAGGACTAGCACACATGTGCGAGGGAAACCTTTACCTTTACTTTTTACTATCTGTCTTGTATCTTAACCCTTCTGTCCAATTCTACAGTCAATGGTCTTTTGTCCTTAAGGACAGTATGACCTGGGAACACAAGGGGAGGTCTGGTTCCAGTCAATACTAACTGGAATCTGCAAGCGAGGTTATATAGCGCTTTCAAAATCAGGTTACTGCTAATGTGAAAGAGCAGTTGCTTCTCCTTCTCGTGACACATTCACCCATTAGAGCCACCATGGACGACTAAGGAGTCATACTGGCATAGGAGTCTGTTGAATTCCCAGTTAGAGTGATTTAATGCATCAGCCAAACACTCTCCAAGCCATCAATTTTCTCCGTGCTTGATCTTGCATAGGACTTTGTATTTGAAAAAAGGGTAAGGGAGTATGTGTTCTGACCCCCCTTCTCCGTCCAGAAACGAAAGCCACAAGCAAATGTAAATAAGAATACTTTTAATCAGTCCAGACTCTTGTTGGCTGCAAGCCCAAAAGAAACAAAGAGATAAGCACTCTGGCAGTAAGTCTCACAAACCTAGGCAATGCAAACAAACTCTCACAGCAAATCACTTCTCCAAGTTGGTTTCTCTGAATCATGAATGTTGATTCCTGCAAACAGGGCATGGCACAAACAGTCTCTTTTATAATCAGGAGAGGATCTTAATCAGCATCAGCTAAGCACAATCATCTCCTACAATTACGCAGTTGTTCCTTCGACGGCGTGCATCCTGAAACAACTCACAAGTGTTTTCCTGAACACTCCCTCTAATCCAAAGCTCCGCTGCCACGTGGTGGCCAACCAGTCTCTCCTCACCCTGCTCAGAGTCGGCACCCTGTCCAGGGTCCTCCACCTCCTCCGGGGCTGACTCATAAGACCCCCTCGCTGTTGGAGTCTGGCAGCAGCTCCAATGGCTCCTGCCGGGCCACAACAGTATGTGTCCATATTTCATCCTCTTGTTCAATATTTAGCTGTTGTTCTATCCATCTCTTGATCATAGAGCAGGGGTGTCAAACTCAAGATCTGCGGGCCAACTCTGGCCTGGGGTGCTTAGATCTGGCCTGCGGTGCTGCCCTGGAAACAGCGAAGGACTGGTCCGTAGTGCCTCTGCCAGTGAAATGGAGCTTGGGAGGGCTATGTGTGGCCCTTCCGAGCTCCGTTTTCACTGGCAGAGGGTTGCAGGAGGCCATCACAGCAGAAAATGGAGGTCGCGAGGGCCGCGGGCAGCACTCTCAACTCTGTTTTCAGGGGCAGAGGGTTGCAGGAGACCATCGCAGGCAAAAATGGAGCTTGGAAGCCCGTTTTTGCTGGCTGAGCACTTGTTCCACCACAGGAGCCCCCCGACACGAGTGACGTCGAGCTGGCCACGCCCATCTTGGCCCACCAAGGTCAAACGCAACCCTGATGTGGCCTGCAATGAAATCGGATTTGAAACTCCTCCGTTGTATACAGGCTTCAATAACTTTAGCCAAAGTTTTAATGTGAACTTATGTTGTTGTAAAAACCTTTGCCCTGTGTACAATCTGCACTTGTACATCTTATTTCTTTAAAAAAAAAACACCTAAGACCTCCCAAAAGGAAAAATCCCAAGAAATGAAATGTTCAAAACATGCTATTTTCTAAAAGATGTCTGAGGCGCTAGAAGTACGCTTTCTTAGGAAAAACAAATGGCCAAAGTAGCTTTGCTTTTTAAATTCTCATTCTTTTGTGTATCTATAAATATCTCATTATGAACTGCCTTTACAATTCAGACTGCATTACTTTACATCATCCTGGCTAGAGCTAAAGTATTATTATTTAAACCCAAGGCAATCAATTTTATAATGACACATCCATCTCTTGAAATTACAATCAAGTCTGGTTTTTTTCCCTCCCCAGTTTCATTTCAGAATCCAAAGCCTTTCTTTCTTAGAAGTCCCGCAATCCTGCCAAGCTCACCCTTTGTACTCCTGTCAATCTAAAGACGTGACTTTTAAGACATTAAGAGATTAAGAAAGAAGCAGTGAGCAACGGGACATCCAAAAATTAGCACGCGACCAAGATTACCAAAGAGGAAGGCAGATTAGTTTGAACGGCTATTTGATTGACGGACCTTCATCTTGGCCAATTCAATTTATTCAGCAGCCCACTGAGTCTCGTGGCTGCCACGTTGGGTAGCGTTTCTTGTTTTAAGGGGGAAAAGCAGGACGAGAAACAGAGTATGCAATTAGCATTTTGAAAAATACTGGCAGCACCCTGGGAAGAGAAGAGCATGGTGGCTGTATAGCTGGATGGTGAACCACAGATGGCACATGTGCCACAGATGGCATGTGGAGCCATATTTGCCGGCATGGCAGCCCTCAGTTCTGGCACACATGTGCGCACCAGCCAGTCGATTTTCACCCTTTTGGGGGCCAGGGAGGCTGTTTTCAACCCTCCCCTGGCTTCAGGAAAGACTCCGGAGTCTGGGGAGGGCAAAAAACAGGCCCAACAGGCCAACCAGAAGTTCATTCCTGAACTTCCAGGCTGTAGCTGTTCCTCTGCCTCACTGCTGTTTAGCTCCAAAGGCAGATGAGAACTGCTAGATGGCCTTGGCCCTTGGCCCCATCTCTGCCTCCAACACAGAGCCCTCACCAGAGCTTTCCCCAGCCTCCAGGACTGGCCCATGTTCCTCCCCAGCCTCCTCACTGTCTGACTCTGCTGCCAGCTCCACTGGTGGGCCACAACATTAACGATAGCAGCAAACAGACTCCATTTTCTCTCAAAGTGAATGCATTAACCTAAAAATATAGAGCAATCTGTATTAGATGTGATTGAAGTGTTACCACATAGAGGAAGCAACAATGAGGAGACGTGTTTGCCACAGGGGAGGCTGTTTTGTCACAATATGCCAGTTCAGCAGCCCACACGTTTCTCATCCTTGCCACCTCCACCTTTCCTATGCCTCAGTGTGAGTCTCCCCGCCTCCAGCGAATCATTTGGAGCAAATTGCTTTTACAACGCTGTGTTGTCTGACTTCCTCCCACCGGCAAAGGGCTGTCAAACTGAGCCATCTCTGCTCAGCACTGCTCTCAGACAAGGAAGCCTTGTGAATCCATGATCAGCCAACAGCACCTCTCAAACCGTGGATGGAGGGTAGTGTTCTTACCTAGGCTTCACGAAATCACCAAGCAGACTCCTTGTCCTGACGAAACCCCCTTTTTATTCAGCTAATGTGAATTCTTTTCATTCACATCCAGCAAAGTCTTTCCGGCAAACAGCCTTTCAAGGATATATTTACAACCACAGACAGGGCCGGATTTTCCTATAGGCTAACTAGGCTTCAGCCTAGGGCTTCAAGATCAAGAGGGGCCTACATTCAAATTGTTAGCAAAATTAAAATTACACTATTCTAAAAACAGTGAACACTAAAACACTGAACCGAAAATAAGGAGAAATTCTACGCATATGACTAATAAACAAACATAAAAATGTATTGGTTAAGATCGTTCCAGCGATCTCTCCAGTTGGGGAGCCCGCCCATGTTCCCGGCACCGGCAGTCAGGCGAGAGGCGCGGCCGCTCCCAGTAGCCGCCCCGTCGACGCGGAGCCCACCAGCGGCCAGGCAGGTGAGGGCGAGGGGGCCGAGCTGGGCAGCTGAGCGCAGCAGGGGAGGCGGCTGGCCTCGCTGCCTTTGCCGCAGAGCAGAGCCGCCCTCCGTCGGGAGGCCAGCTATATATATTAATATATATTGATATATCACAGTAATGATGTATTTTATTCTCTCTCATGTAATTTACAAACTTAAAAATGGGAGGTGAAAGGGCCTCATAAGTGGAATAGCCTAGGGCCTCTTTTCATCTAAATCCGGCCCTCACCACAGACCTTATCAGGCTTGGAAAGCTGTCAGACCGATATCTTCATAATGCTATACGAGAAAATACTTGGCAAGAAGTCTCTGAGAGTCACAAAGAAATCTTCACATTAATTAAGCAAGCTAAACTCCACTCCCCTTTCGCTCTTCTTTATTTTCTATGAGAGGGGCCATTCACCATCCACCTGTGCCTTTATACCCAAGTTGGCCCTTGTTCCTTAATTGTTCCCTTCTCCTGGCTGTTCTGTGCATGCGCATATCGGGAACAGGGTCCAGCTGTTCTTCTGCCCCATTGATCTCTGACTCCAAAGGCAGTTGATAACTCGGATGGCTCTGGCCCCATCTCTGCCTCAGACGGAGAGCCCTTGTCAGAGCCTTCTCCAGACTCCAGGACTGGCCTATGTTCCTCCCCAATCTCCTCACTGTCTGAGTCTGCCACCAGCTCCGCTGGCCGCTCGAGGGCCACAACAGGTAGGGTTTGAGGTGCCTTCAAGTCAGTGTTGACTTTTGGCAACTGCCTACACTAGTTCCTGCAGTGTCCTTGGCAAGATTTCCTAAGTGGTTTGGCAAGGCCTCCTCCTTGAGAGAGATGAGAGGGGGGGGGACTGGCCCAAGGTCGCCTGACTGCCTTCAGATGGGACAAAAACTCACAGTCTCCTGGTTTTTAGCCTGGCGTCTCAATTGCTACTGTCTCTTGTGTTTCAGCCTTGACTCCTAATGATTGCACGGGGGAGTCCCTGCTGTTTTCTTGCCAAGATTTCCTAAGTGTTTTGCCAATGGCTGCTTCTTGAGAGAACTGAGAGAGAGGGACTGGCCCAAGGGCACACAGCTGGCTTTTTGCCTGATACGGGACTAAAACTCACAAACTCCTAGTTTCTAGCCCGATCACTCATCAAGTCTCCCTTTTTGGATGCGATGGCTTCCTGCAGCCATCGGCCAGCAAAAACAGAGCTCGGGGGAGGCTGTGCATGGCCCACCTGGCAGTGGTGGGATTCAATTTTTTTTACTACTGGTTCTGTGGGCATGGCTTGGTGGGCGTGGCTTGGTGGGCGTGGCTTGGTGGGCGTGGCTTGGTGGGCGTGGCTTGGCTTGGTGGGCGTGGCAGGGGAAGGATACTGCAAAATCCCCATTTCCTCCCAATCAGCTGGGAGGCAGAAAATAGATGGGGCGGGGCCAGCCAGAGGTGGTATTTACCGGTTCTCTGAACTACTCAAAATTTCCGCTAACAGTTCCCCAGAACTGGTCAGAATCTGCTGAATATCAACTATGCCACCCGGGCTCCATTTTCACTGGCAAAGGGCTGCAGGAAGCCGTCACAGTAAAAAATGGAGCCTGGGAGGGCAATCGTGGCCCTCCCGAGCTCCATTTTTGCTGACAGAGGCACCGTGGGTCGGTCCTTCGCTGCTGCCAGGGTGGGCCTGCAGGCCAGATCTAAGCAGCGCCCCCCCCCCGAGCCTTGAGTTTGACACCCCTGGCTTAGTGACTCAACATCTTCTGCCTCAACAGTGATTCTAGATTGAGGAATGGGCAAGTAGAGATTTCCAGTTAAAGGAGAAAATCCACAGCTACTCGACTTGACTGTGGGATGCAACGGTTGATTTACTTATACAGTACACGGAAAGTCAGTTATACATACAGGTAGTCCTCCACTTACGACAGCTCACTTAGCAACTGTATGAAGTTACAAGACCACTGGAAAAAGTGACGTATGAACATTTTTCGCACTTACGGCGTCCCCATGGTCATGTGATCAAATCTGAGATGCATGCAACGGAATTACATTTATGACAGTCCCGGAACAGGCAAAATTAATGGGGTAGTCAGATTCACTTAGCAACCGTATTACTGACTTAAAAAGTGCAGGGATTCACTTCACAACTGTGGCAAGAAAGGTCATAAAATGGGGCAAAACACATGTCAGCAACTGAAATTTTGGACTCGGTTGTGATAATAGATCAAGGACGGCCTGTAATTCTCTGCAACCGAGCTAGTAGAATATCAAACCAATAAATAAATCAACTTGAAATTGCTTTTATGATGGATTTCTGAACTTTACGAAATCATCTCGGCTCCCAATACCTCCAGGATGGTCTTGCATTTATTACCGAGTCTGTTTCTTTTGTCCTTGCTTAGAAATTCAGAGCAGAAACGTATTGATCCTATCATGACCTTCTGTCCCTATTAACCTGGCTTCTATTTAAGAAGCGGTTCAGGAGTAAGTGATTTCTCTTGTCTCTCCACTTTTAAATTGATTCTTGGTAGGGGCAGTAAAAATGGGGATTGACAATGTATTGATTTAAAATCAATTCAGCTTGCACATACAGCTGCAAAGAGCTTAGAGTGCCTGCACCTTTCTTACAGATTCCCTAGATAGGCTGAACCAAAGAATTCAGGCTGATGTTTAATAAACCTGGTTTGTTTGTTTTTTCCTCAACTGCTTCTTCATTCTGTTGGGTGAAAGAGAATTTGTTTTCAGATTTCTGCCAAAGACAAAACAAATATCAGAGAGATTCACCCGGGGGGGGGGGGGGGAAGCAAGGTGGTCTTACATTGATTTAATTTAGAAGTGGTCTGTTAATTCTTGTCTAGTGCAGTGTTGGTAAACCTTTTTGGCACTGAGTGCCGAAACAGGACCGTGCATGCAAATGCACACCGGCCAGCTGGTCTTCACACGTGTCATGCGTGCCCGAAACCAGAAGACCAGCTGGCTGGTGCGCATATGCGCACCTGAAACCAGAGGATCATCTTCCCAGTGCGTGCATGCGTGAAGACCAGCTGGCTGGTGGACGGAACCCAGAAACACAACGGGCCACGGTTTTCGTGCCTGGAGGGATGGTTCTGCATGCCGCTTCCGGCACACGTGCCATAGATTTGCCGTCACGGGTCTAGTGCCTTTCCAGTTTTCCAGTCACTAAATTCCCAAAAGAGATCCTTGGGATTGTGGCAGAGTTCACTTGGGAATTCTGGGAGCAGAATTCCGCCCAGTTTGAAAAACACTGCATTGTGGTATTTCAAGGCAGGGAAGGAAGCGTCAGAAGGATGGAGAGACGTGTCACTCAAAATGAAAAAGTCTTGTAGAAAAACTCTTCTTTTCTAGTACCAATTAAGGCATACGATGAAAAAAGAAAGAAAGCTAGAAACTGGGGTTTCCTGCTTGAGCAGGGGGTTGGACTAGAAGACTTCCAAGGTCCCTTCCAACTCTCTTATTGTGGTATTGACTCAGCCTCCCATCCTTCCGAGGTTGGTAAAAGATTGTTGGGGGCAATAAGCTGACTCTGTAAACCACTCAGAGAGGGCTGTAAAGCACTGTGAAGTTAGGGTTAGGGTCTAAGTCAGGGACGTGCAGTCAGGGGAGGCAGGGGAGGCGGAGCCTCACCAGTGTCATGAGGAAAAGAAAAGAAATTTTAAAATAATTAAAAAGGCCAAGGTAGTTGCTGCCAGACTCCAGAGTCACAGTGACTCTGAGTCTGCTTAGTGCTAACTGTAGGGGGAGATGAGAGAACTATGGGCCTCCTTTGCATAAGGAATTGTTCACCTTTTAACCCTTGCTCAGAGTTAAGCAAGGGTTAAAAGGCGAAAAATTCCTTATGCAAAGGAGGCACGTGATTTTCCCGCCTCCTGATCTGGGAGCAGCAAATCACGCCTTGCCTAAGTAAGTTGCTTTTTTATTTAATTTTTTACATTTTCATCATGGCGGGCGGACAAGAGGAGAGTTGAAATCCACAGCAGGAAAAGGTATGTGGATCGGATGGAGAGAGGGGGGGAATTCAAAATTATTGTAATTTGTAATGTTTTATTGTGAGGAATTTGTATGTGTGCATGTGTGTGTGTGCGTGTGTTTCTTCACAGTGGTGGGATCGGAGGAGGGGGGCGAGGCAGCGGAGCGTGGCAGCGGCAGGGACGTTCTTGCTGCTGTGTCCAACAGGCCAGGCGTCTCGTGTTTATGTCCACCATAAACACGAGACACCTGGCCTGTAGGACACAGCGGTGGCGGGGGGAGGAATGGGCTGGGTGGGCTGGCTGGCTGAGGAGGGGGGAATCATGGCTGCTCAGGCCCCGGTGACAGGGCTTTAAAGTGGTGGCAGGGCCCCGGCGGCAGGGCTTTAAAGTCCTGGCACCATCCGCCATAGAGTGGGACTGCTCTTTAAAGCCCTGCCATTGCCGGGGCTTCGGCGGGGCTTTTGCACTTGCCTCACCGGCCATGAAGCTCACCGCACGTCACTGGTCTAAGTATATATTTAAGTACTATTGCAGGTGGGCAGGAAGAGAAAACTTTTGAGAAATTGCAAGGCTGAACTCTGCAGAGCATGGAAATTTCCCCTTGGAGAGAGAGACATTCATCCTCCGTCATGTATAACTTTTTTTTTTTAAACAGAGAAGTGGTTTCAGGAATCCACCCAACGGAGCCTGTTAGTCATGATTTCCAGTTGGCAATTTGCAAACCCAGGGTAGAGAAGGAGGCACTCAGTAAATGCACTTAGATAAATGGCTGTGGTTGGCAACGGGAAAGGTGGAGCCAAGGTTGGCATAGCTCTTGGTAAACATCTTCAGACCATAACTCAAAACATCTGAATGTTTACAAAAGTATTGTAAGCTGAAAGCAATGAGATCAAACAGCTGGCTTCCCCCACCACCATACCTTAATCTGTCATAACAATGAAAGAGGCTGCAGATTCTTAAGCAGATTCTTAAGCCCCTCCCGAATGTTGAGTGAATGTTGTGTTTTACCGCTAATTATTTTTACTCACATTTTCTTTTTGTGTTTTGTCCTGCACTCCCCTCCCCTATTATTGTAAGCCGCCCTGAGTCCCCTCAGGGAAAAGGGCGGCCTATAAATGTTTAATAAAAGTAAAAAAAAAAAAAAGTAAAAGCAAAAGAAAGCAGGTTATAAAACTGTCGATCTGCCTCCCTTATCAAGGGATTTTAGGATTCAGGTAAACATAGAAGAGGTTTGATTGCCTAAAATGCTGATCCCCAGCATGTCCTCTCAGTGACGTTTTGCCCTGAAAGGCAAAAACACAGGAATACATTCCAAGGCCATCCGAAACGAGGAGTAGAAAACCAGAAGCCTCTTCCACAGGAACCCAAAATTTTCAGGAAACCTGAAGACTTTGTGCATTTAAGGATGCTCCTGCTACAGGAATGAAGCTTGAAGTTGTAATTGCTCCCAAAGAGAAAAATGGGTATAAGTATCCATAAGGACTTCATATGATTTAGCCCAGGAATGTCAAACTCAAGGCCCCGGGATCGAATCTGACCCACGAGGTACTTAGATCTGGCCCGTGACACTGCCCTGTGAAGGACCATCCCAAAAATGGAGCTCAGGAGGGTCACGCCAGCAAAAATGGATCTCGAGAGGGCCACGTGTGGCCAGTGGTGGGTTTCAAAAATTGTTCGAACCTACTCTGTGGGTGTGGCCTCCTTTGTGGGAGTGGCTTGCTGCCCATGTGACCAGATGGGAGTGGCTTGCCATCCATGTGACCGGATATGAAGATGCCGACGACACTTGTCAGAACCACCTTAAATTACCTCACACGCAGCACTGGCATGCATAAGAATATGATGTAAACTTGTTTTTTAAAAGGCATCTTTGGTTTGCATTAAAACAACTTCAACACATGCAATGTTCTGATTGCACCACAAACACAGTAGTCATCCTTACCTTTCACAGAGGCACTGAGTTTTATAAATATGAGCATGATAATGTAGAATAATCATATCCAAGGACCAGTGGTGGGTTTCAAAAATTTTTGGAACCTCTTCTGTAGGTGTGGCCTGCTTTCTGGGTCCACTGGTGGAACCTCTTCTAACCGGTTCGGTAGATTTGATGAACCGGTTCTACCGAATAGGTGCAAACTGGTAGGAACCCACCTCTGCGTGCGGCCCACCTGAGCTCCGTTTTCACTGGAAGAGGGTTGCAGGAGGCCGTGGCAGCTGAAAACAGAGCTCAAGAGCCCATTTTCATTGGTAGAGCGCTCGCGCTACCACAGGCGCCCCTGACACAAGTGGTGTCAAGCTGGCCACACCCATCCTGGACCCACACACAGACCCAAGGTCAAACACAACCCTGACGCAGTTCTCAATGAAATCGAGTTTGGTACCTCTGATTTAGCCCTTCTAACACATCAGTTCAAATTGGGGAAAAGAGGGGAGAAGAAGCGGTGTTTACCTGGGAGGTGGGGTGGATCAAAGAAATCAAGATGGCATCCCTCATCCTCATCCTCCACCTCAACCCTCATCTTTTTTTTTTTAATATGAATCATGCTCTATGTAACCCAAATCCAGTCTTAAATCCCACGGTGTTGATCACACATTTCATTTATCGCTTCCTCGTACAGACATTCTTGAAAGAAGAATTAAAGGCTCTGAGAACTAAGCAATTCAAATCCCTTTTTTGCTGTGAAGTGCCTGCTCTCTCTATTTTATGCTACAATTCTGAGAATACAAGGGACTAATTCTGAGTAGGCTGCTCCCTGCTCAACCAGAGGGAAAGAATATCAGCAATGTGAGATGGATCTTTTAATTGTCAGGCGGCGTTTTCTTATGAATCACCCGTTTTTATTAGAACTCCATGGAAGGCACCACTGAGCATTTGCAACAATAAAGATCCAGAGAATGAGCCAATATTTGCCTTAGGACAGGTTGTATTCTTGCATGAGTTTACAAAAAAAACAACAACCCTGAAGGTCAATGTCTTTTGTAAGCCTCATGGTCAATTGCGAAGCCCAGTTGCATTTCATCTCCTTTAGAAGAGGAATCGGAGTGTTCCTAAATGCTGGGCATGGGGGTTGATTTACCACCATTTAGCCACTAGAACAATTTGTACTTCTGCAATATTCTATTGTGGTTTGTTCACAACAGCCAAGGTAGGTTGCCAAGCAGAGAGGAGATCCAATAAATTTACAAAGTGAGACCAGAAATGGATGCCACAGCTTTAGCTCAGGGAAAGGGGTGACATCACTCAGGAAAAGTTATCTTGCATGCCATGGAATACCCTGAAGTTAGTTCAAACTTCTGAGGACAAACAGAGGTTTCTTTCTCCTTCATTTGAAATCACTAGTTGAATAGCAATAGCAATAGCAGTTAGACTTATATACCGCTTCATAGGGCTTTCAGCCCTCTCTAAGCGGTTTACAGAGTCAGAATATTGCCCCCAACAACAATCTGGGTCTTCATTTTACCCACCTCGGAAGGATGGAAGGCTGAGTCAACCCTGAGCCGGTGAGATTTGAACAGCCGAACTGCAGAACTGCAGTCAGCTGAAATAGCCTGCAGTGCTGCATTTAACCACTGCACCACCTCGGCTCTATAGTTGAACCCAGTTGTGGGATTCAATTTTTTTTTGCTACAGGTTCCGTGGGCGTGGTGTGGCTTGGTGGGCGTGGCAGGGGAAGGATACTGCAAAATTCCCATTCCTTCCCCACCCCATTAGCCTGCTTTCCAGCTCCGTTCTCCTGTGCAGGGCAACAGAAGAAGACCCGGGGCAATCAGCTGAGATTCGAAAGGCAGCAAATAGATGGGGGTAGAGCCAGCCAGAGGTGGTATTTGCCAGTTCTCTGAACTATTCAAAATTTCCACTACCGGTTCTCTAGAACCAGTCAGTACTGGCTGAATATCAGCTCTGGTTGAAACCAACCTCCTCTAAAGATATACTCTACTGTATGCTTGAGTGTCCTCATATCTGACCCAGAAAAATGTGAGCCTTGATAAGCATCAAGTTAACAGAAAAATAGACTTGAAATGGACCTTGGAGGTCTTCTGGTCTATCTCCTTGCTCAAGCAGGAGACCCTATGCCATTTCAGACAAATGGCTGTCCAGTCTCTTCTTAAAAACCTCCAGTGATGGAGAAGTGCCCACAACTTTTGAAGGCAAGCCGTTCTATTGGTTGATTATTCTCACTTTCAGCTTGCTAAAATGATTAGATATGGCATTTTTGTGCATTGGAGATCAGGGTTCAGGGTCACATCAGAACGTCTATTTTGCCCAACATCTAGACCAGTGTTTTTCAACCTTTTTTGTGCAAAGGCACACTTTTTTCATGAAAAAAATCACGAGGCACACCACCATTAGAAAATGTTAAAAAAAATTAACTCTGTGCCTATAGGTTGTAATTCCCCCACATTAGGTGCAGTATAGTTCCCCCACAGACATACAGACTTCAGCCATACAGTGTATTACTGAAGGCTGTATGCCTGTGTACTGCCCCACTTCGGTGCTCGGAACACCGAAGGAGATGCGCTGCTGGTAACACTTACCAAGTTGACAGCGCGCGTTCTCCTCGCTGCTCCGGTCCTCCGCGATTGTTGCTATGGGCGCACGCATGGGACGTCAGTGACGTCCCTGCGTGCGCTACCTCCCGGCAGTCCCCGCGTTTTTAAAGTAAACGCAGGGCCGCAGGGACTTAATAGAGGCATCCCTGTGTCCCGAAAGCAACTTTCGGGACACAGAGATGTCCTGAGGCAAAAACACCCAGCGGGTGTTTTTCCCACGGCACACCTTACACTATGTCACGGCACACTAGTGTGCCGCGGCACAGTGGTTGAAAAACACTGATCTAGACTATGGAAATTATGCAGCTTTAGAACTTGTTGCCTTCACACTTTTATAGCCCTTTTATAGCCCTATATATGGAGTGCACCATAATTTTTGATTCTCCAATCTTTTAAGGTGAGAAGGATGTAAATGTAGGCTTCCTGCAATCCAGAAAACCCTTCGGTGCAGTGATGGGTTGCTTATCCCGTTCCAACTGGTTCGGTTGGAATGGGGTGGTGGCGTCCTCGTGCACGTGCGCAGTTCACGCATGCGTCTTAGCGCCTGCGTGATGCTCCAGCTGCTCACGGAGAATCACGCAGGCGCTGTATGTGCCATGCCCCTGCGTGGAAGCGCAGAAGCCTTCAAAGACCAGTAAGGAGCGCAGGCAGGCGGGTGGGCCCTTCGGCGTTCCCGGAAGTTACTTACTTCCGGGTTCACCGACCAACCGGTCCGCGCGGACCACCGTGGACCGGTTGAAACCCACCCCTGCTTTGGTGCCATCCAATGGCGGTCAATATTTTTGCAGTCCAGTTATGGAACAGCCAATAATTGGTCTGATAAATCCAACTTCAATGATTTTTCTCTTCTCTTGCCCCGCTCCCAACTGATCTTACCACCGAACCCTCCATAATAGTTTATTTATTTATTTAGACACCGTGTGGCCTAATTACTTAAGGTGTGAAGCGAGTCCATTTTTAGCTATCTACTGTAAAGTTAGCATTTGTTACTATTCTTAACCGCACCATGTGTCACATATTCCCACACTAGGCGAATATTTAGTAAGGTCGCAAGGGTTGAGCGTGCCCTTATCAAACACGTTCCTTGGAAACTTGGCAGACTTTCCACTCTAAAAAGACTTCTGATATGTTGCTTTGGTTACGTACTGTTGTTGGGCCCGGCTTCTCTCTCCTCCCCCCCCCTCCCGCCCCGTGCTATTTTCATCCATGTAATTTCTCCTAACTGCTGTTTTTCAATAATTTGAATCATATAGGGCAGCGGTCAAGGTTTATACGTTAAGATGGAGGGCATCCAACCTATTTTAATGGCTCTGGAATGAATTGATATTTGTGGGGTAAGGGTTTTTTTTTTTTTTTTGCATTAGATGGCATTGTGTAGGTTTCTAGACATTTTCTCCATTCATGTTGGTTTGAGAGGGAAATCTCTGCTTTGATAATTTGGGGGTTAATTGATGAAGGTGGCAAGCTGAAAGCTGAGTTGCACAAGAAAAGGTGCTTGAAGTGAGGAAGTTACGATGAGGAGCATTTTCTTATCTGTAGCACTCCTTTTGATGTACCGTATTTTTCGGACTATAAGACACACCGGAGTATAAGACGCACCATGATTTTGAAGAGGTACATTTTTTTTAAAAATGTTTTTGCACTCTGCAAGCCTCCCAAGCACTCTGCAGGCCTCGTTTTTTGCAAAACAAAATTGGGGGGGGCATGCAGAGCTTTGGGAGGCTTGAAGAGTGCGTCTGGGGGTTGGATGGGCCCCAAAAACGAGCAAAAAATGGGACATTTTTTTCAAAAAAAGAGAAGGGCATGCAGAGGTTTTGGGAAATTTGTAGAGTGCCCCTGGGGGCTGGAGGGGCAAAAATGGCTCCTTTTATGCTCTTTTTTTGCCCTCCCCAGCCCTCAAAACACTTTGCAAGCCTCCCAAACCCTCTGCATGTCCATTTTTGCAAAGGGGGTGGCGTTTTGGTAGGCCAAAAATGCTTTATTCAGTGTATAAGATGCACTTAGATTTTCACCCTCTTTTTTGAGGGAAAAGGTGCGTCTTATACTCCGGAAAATACTGTAAACATCAGATCAGGGATGAGATATCTAAAGACTATGTCCTTCTGGTAGGCTGTCCTATGTCAGGCTTCCTGACTACATGTTATGACAGATCTCTACAGGCATAGCCATCCTTTTAATTAAGAAATATAATAAAAGCCAGCCTGCTGCAAACTGTCAACCTTTATTTCTCAGAGTGCCTGTGGGTTCCTCATAGGTATGCTTAGAAATGCTCCATTGCTTTGAAAGCAGACCCATTGATCCAGAAAGTACACATACTGTACAAAGAAAATAAAGGTCACTCATGATTTTGACAGGAATATCCTTACAGTGTTAGGAGGCTGCAATGAAGCATCCTTACCAAGTTGCTTCTGGTAAATGGACATTTGACGATTGGTTACTAACATGGTATCCACCTTGGGACTTAATATTCCCTATCCATAGTGGATCTTTCATTAGAACACCCATGGCACAACATCAATGTTTCCAGTGTGCCAACAGTTTTAAAATGTTGCCTTTCTCTGCATGAGACCTTCTATTTTATACCCATGAGAGCCATGAATATGATGATACTAAGATGTGCAACCTGAACACTTTCTAGTTGCCTGGTAACTGCAGCCATTTTATTATTCCCCCAGAAAGCTAACTACTAGATAATTTCCAAGCTATTTTTGACAATAGATGAGATAGATGGCTAGATAGATAGATAGATAGATAGACAGACAGACAGATGGACGGACAGATGGATGAATAGATAGATGATAGATAGATAGATAGATAGATAGATAGATAGATAGATAGATAGATAGATATAACCACTAGATGATTCCAAGCTACTTTTGATTATAGATAAGATAGAGATATAGAGAAGATAGAGCTTACCAGTAGATGATTCCAAGCAACTTTTGACAATAGATTAGATAGATGAGATAGATGGCTAGATAGATAGATGGCTAGATGGCTAGATAGATAGATAGATAGATAGATAGATAGATAGATAGATAGATAGATAGATAGATAGATAGATAGATGGATGGATGGATGGATGGATGGATGGATGGATGGATGGATGGATGGATGGATGGATGGATGGATGGATGGATGGATGCATGGATGCATGGATGGATGCATGGATGGATGCATGGATGGATGCATGGATGGATGCATGGATGGATGCATGGATGGATGCATGGATGGATAGCAGATAGATAGATAGATAGATAGATAGATAGATAGATAGATAGATAGATAGATAGATATGGATGGATGGATAACTGATAGATAGTTGATAGATAGATAGATAGATAGATAGATAGATAGATAGATAGATAGATAGATAGATAGATAGATAGATAGATAGATAGATAGATAGATATGGATGGATGGATGGATGGATGGATGGATGGATAGATAGATAGATAGATAGATAGATAGATAGATAGATAGATAGATAGATAGATAGATAGATAGATAGATAATATAGATAACTATAGATGATTCCAAGCTATTTTTTATTATAGATGATAGAGAGATAGAGAAGACAGAAATTACCAGTAGATGATTCCAAGCAACTTTTGATGATATATAGATGAAAGAGGGAGAGAGAGAGGGAGAATATTAGGTGAGCCAGATCAATACATAGACAATGTATTTTGTGGCCGAGTAGAAGGCACTATTATGCACTTCTTATTCAAACGCACAATTCCCATGGTCCTCTATACAGGGTCCTCTCTGTACAGTTATCTTTACTGTCGGCGGGCCCTTGATTGTCTTTTTATCTGCCTTGATTTGAAGTGGCAGTGTCAACACTCCCAAACCAAAATAAGCTACCTCAACTGCCCAACAGAATCGAGACACTCTTCGGCTTAGGGAAAGAGCTTTTTATAGGCACCCTTTTGATTGGAGATACATCAACAGCTAGCTATTTTTGGCATAACCCTTCCCCCAACTCCCCCCCTGGGACTTTTGTGATCCTTGCCCTATGACATATTTTCACACACAGACCCTGGGATCTTCGGTTGCAATTAATTGTGGAAGCAAATCTCATCCCTCCCTAGTTTAAGGGCTTTGGGCTTTGCAGACCAAGAGGGCCCATGGCAGATTGGAGATGAAGAATTTGTGTAGAAGGGGCAAGAATAAAGCTTGGTGGTAGCAAATGTATGGGAATTAAAACAAAATCCAGGCGTAATAGAGGTGGAGCTCTCACTTCGCAATCAGGAGGCTGTGAGTTCGATCCTTGGTAGAGGCAGATGTAGGTTCTCCTGCTTGGGTAGGGGGTTGGACTAGATGATCTGCAAGGTCCCTTCCAACTCTGTTAATCTGTTAATGCCCCTTCTGCTAATACTTGGTTTTTTAAAAGAACATTTCAACAATCATTTCAAATACTGCCAAAATAAATTATCTTGAAGAGATTTTGGCATTCTTAAGTGAGAGCCAGTTGTAAGTTTAAAAAAAGAGAAAACTGGAAAGGGGCAATGAAACTATCCCCTACTTTTCATAAATGAACCCTCTCATAAATTATGGTTGCCCCATGTATCAGTGGTGGGGTGGTCAAAAGGAAAAAAAATTAAGAAGTTGGGAAAAGTGATATTATTCCAGATGTTAAAGGTGGGATTTGGGCGTGACCCAACAAATGTGCGCCCGACAAAACCGCCGTGACAAAACGGCAAAGTCGAAAGCGCACCCATTAAAGCGCACCAACAAAACCGCGCCCACAAAAGCGTGATTAGAGTTTTTAGGTTAGGAGTAGGGTTATGGTTATGGTTATGGTTATGGTTGTTATGGTTATGGTTATGGTTATGGTTATGGTTATGGTTAGGGTTAGGGTTAGGGTTAGGGTTAGGGTTAGGGTTAGGGTTAGGGTTAGGGTTAGGGTTAGGGTTAGGGTTAGGGTTAGGGTAAGGGTTAGGGTTGTTAACGTAGTTACCGTTGTTTTCACATTGTCAACGTGCTTTAGTGGGCGCGCTTTCGACTTTGCCATTTTGTCACGCTGGTTTTGTTGGCGTGCATTTGTCGCACGCATATTTGGCGGTGAACTGGATTTGGGAAATGTACCACTTAACCGATTCTAGAAAAGTAGAAAACTATTTTCTACTACCATGGCATATGGTATTTTTGTTAAACAGGGACTTAAAAGTTTAATATATAAGGTAGGTCTTTCTTATATGTTTGTTTTCATTTTCCCCCCCTCTTCTTTTCTTCTTTTGTTTTTGTTTTTAAATTATTTTTAACTTTAAGGATTCTTTCATTTAACTTCGTTGACCTGAGCTTAGTGCACAAGATTATGTTCCATAACGTCCTACCTGTTAATGACTACTTTTACTTCAACCGCAATAACACAAGGGCTATCAATAGATACAAACTAAATCTAATCCATTCTAATCTTGATTGTAGGAAGAACAATTTCAGCAATGGAGTAGTAAATGTACCCAGGTGGCGCGGTGGTTAGGGTGCAGTACTGCAGGCCACTTCAGCTGACTGTTATCTGCAGTTCAGCGGTTCAAATCTCACCGGCTCAAGGTTGACTCAGCCTTCCATCCTTCCGAGGTGGGTAAAAGGAGGACCCGGATTGTTGGGGGCAATATGCTGACTCTTTAAACTGCTTAGAGAGGGCTGAAAGCCCTATGAAGCAGTATATAAGTCTAACTGCTATTGCTATTGCTAAATGTGTGGTACACCCTACCTGATCCTGTTAGTTCTTCTAACCTCCATACCTTTTACCTAAAACTGTCTATTGCGAACTTTACACATTACTTAAGAGGTCCCTAAGCGCACCAGTGTGCCTATCGTCCCTGTCCTACTGTCCAATTTATATGTAATCTTTTTTATGTGTTTATGGCTATGTTTTGCTTATTTATATCCATTTATTTGTGTCATTTGTTCATGTGTTTTCATACTTGTTTCTTTGTACTTGTTGACAAATAAAATAAATAAATAAATAAATAAATAAATAAATAAATAAACTTGGTTATTTTAATGTATCTTGATATTTTGGGCATATTTTATACCCTTCTGAAATACATTAAAAGTAAGCATAAGTGACAACTCTTACGCAAGGGAGACATTTCAATACCTTGCAGTCAGATTTATTTTGTTTGTGAAATGATGTGATGAACAATGTCACACCTGTCTCTGAAACTAACACTGTGTGGATAAGAGGTGTCATCCTTCGGCCCAGCAGTGCAGAAAGAATGGCTACTGGATGGGTGGGAAAGATTGGTGGAATAACATGATGATTGCCTCTTGAAGCAATCATCATGATATTAAAGGAAAGTTGTGTGAGACAATCTACTAATTGCTTATGTGGATAGTAACATTAGAGACGTCAGTGATGTTACATCTAATTGACATTATGAGTCTTTAATATTTGTTTTGCTCTGACTAAGACACATAATCAGTTTTTTTCTCCCAATGAAAAACAATTCTTTGCTACCAAATCTATAGTAGCAAAGCTTGATCTAGTGATTAAGATACCAAGCTGGGAATTAGGAGTCTGTGATTTCAGGTTTCACCCAGTAAAAAAGATGATTAGGGGACCAGTGGCTTAAATGTATAAAGAACGGTTGCTGGAATTGGCTATGTCTAATTTGATGAAAAGAAGGACGAAGGGAGACATGATAGCATTGTTCCAATATGGGTTGCCACAAAGAAGAGGGAGTCAAGCTATTCTCTTAAGCACCTGAGGGGAGGAGAAGAAACCATGGGTGGAAACTAGTCAAGGAGAGAAGCAACTTAGAACTAAGGAGGAATTTCCTGACAGTTGGAACAATTAATCAGTGGAATAACTTTCCTCCAGAAGTTGTGAATGCTCCAACACTGGACGTTTTTAAGAAGAGAATGGCTAACCATTTGTCTGAAATGGTATAGGGTTTGTGCCTAAGCAGGGGGTTGGACTTTTTCTGGTTTCCAAGAGATGGAGTTGGAGTTGGAGTAGTTTATTTATATGCCGCCCTTTTCCCTGGGGGGACTCAGGGCGGCTTATAATTCGAAAGGAGGGGAAAACAAACAGATTAACACATAAGAACAGTACATCATTAAAAGCACAACATTCATACAATTCGGGTGGGTTACGGTCTTTAACCCCAGGCCTGACGGGATAGCCAGGTTTTGAGGGCTGTGCAGAAGGTCTGGAGGGTGGTGTGGGTACGAATCTCCACGGGGAGATCGTTCCATAGGGTCGGAGCTGCCACCGAGAAGGCTCTCCTCCGCGTGGTTGCCAGTCGACATTGACCGGCAGATGGAACTCAGAGGAGGCCTAATCTATGGGATCTAATTGGTCGAGTGGAGGTAATTGGCAGTAGGCGGCCTCTCAAGTTCCAGAGATCCAGAAAAGCAGAGGCTGTGAGTAGAAGGCAACCTCCGGATGGAAAACACAATGCAGGAGAAGAAAGAAGGGAATTGTCGGGTTGTTTTAGTGACTCGCCATTTTGCATTGGAGCAACCAACACTTAGCTAGAACTCATCATATTTTATGTCTTGCAATGTTTACGTTGGGGACGACAACAGAAACCAAGCAATTATGCTCCTATGGGCAATTAATCAAAACCAAACAATAATGAGAATATGACAGTGACGCGGAATAGATATTTGCTATTATTCCGGGCCCTCTCCTTGATCAGATCTTGTTGTATGGAGTGGTTAATTCCTGACACAAGATAAGCCAACTTTGTTTCCCTTAAAATTTTACTCTTCAGCCTGAAAATTCTTTTCTGAAACTGCAAGCTCAAAGACCTATTGAGTGCCTTCAGAATGAAATTTAGATATTTTGTGTGTGATTAGAAACTGTTTCCCCCCATGGATAGAGCAATAGCACTTAGGCTTATATACAGCTTCACAGTGCTTTACAGCCTTCTCTAAGCAGTTTACAGAGTCAGCCTATTGCCCTGAACAATCTGGGTCCTCCTTTTATCCACCTCGGAAGGATGGAAAGCTGAGTCAACCTTGAGCCTGATACTAAATAATCGCAACCAAAATGGCTGATGACAGTATAATTGTTAGAAATAGCTAATTCTGGCCATGCCTTAGTTTTACTTTTGGCAGTTGCGACTGTATCTGTCACAGACAGAGGTGGGTTCCTGCCAGTTCTAACCTCTTCTATAGAAGAGATTCCACAAATCTACAGTGCCATTTAGAACTGGTTCCAGCTCCCTCCGGCCCCTCCCGCCCGTCCATCCACACATCATCAAGATGAAGAGTGAGAGAAGGAATTCTGGGAGTTGAAGTCCACAAGTCTTAAAGGTGTCAAGTTTGAATACCTCTGGGTTTTTTTTCTAAAGGGTTAGGGGTGCAAGGGTCTTGTAACTTGACAGCTTTAAAACTTGTGTGCTTCAAATGCCAGAGTTTCTGAGCCAACATTTTGGTTGCTAAGCGAAAGCATTGTTAAGTGAGTTTCACCACATTTTACAAATTGGCCACGCCCACTCAGTCACATGACTGCCAAGCCACTCCCACTCAGTCACATAGCTGGCAAGCCACTCCCACCCAGTCACATGGTTGGCAAGCCACTCCCACAAAGCAGGCCACACCTACAGAAGAGGTTCTAAAAAATTCTGAAACCCACCACTGGTCACAGAGCTTACACTATATTGGACAAGAAAAAAACAGGTTTATAATCCGTAATTTGCATCCATTTTCCATGTAAAAGGAAGTGATTAAGTGGTCAAGGGTACACTTGCTCACCTGCGAATGATCACAGAGCTGTAATCTCTCTTGCTACTGCATCCCATGGTTTCCCTTCCATCATTGCACAGAATCCCCAGCAATCGTTCCAATTATCCGCTTGAACAGAACTCTTGGCAAAATGCCGTTGCTTTCTTGGTTACTGGGAAATTCTGCACGGAGACCTATTCTGCGCACGCTTTATATTTAACTCTCGTTAAATCATTCTCAGAGCAAGAACAGTTGGCTCCCTGCATAAGTGTTGCTATTAATTGTTCTGTTCCACTGCCTTGTTTACTTTAGAGCAAGTACTTAAGAGGAAAGTTGTATCTTCAATGATAGGGATGGCTTGGTCTAAGAGGGAAACCGGGAAGGAGTCAAGACCTCTGGTGCTGAAAAGAAATTACACAGCTATAAATTACAAGGGATGCACCGTGTTCCTTGCTCAGAAGTTATATTTAAGGCACTTCAACTTCACAACCATACCTCTATGACCTTACAACGCTGGCTTGTTTCAGACCGGAGCTAATGTATTGCTGGATCAGCTCTGATATGCATTGAAATTGCAATAAAGCTAGTTTTTTTTTCTTTACTGTAATTCCTTACAGCAGTATTTTTCCAACTTGGCAACTTGTCCAGATCTCTTTAAGTTGCCAAGTTGGAAAAATACTGCTGTAGATCTTTTGGCCGATCTGGTCTACGTCACCATAAGTTGTGCCTTTAGCCACCGTAACAGATGTGTTAAGGCAGAGGTGTCAAATTCAATTTCATTGAGGGCCACATCAGGGTTGTGTTTGATTGAAGGGGGGCATGACCAGCTCAATGTCATTCGTGTCAGGGGCACCTGTGTTGAGCAAGTGCTAAGGTAGGATTTCCCTCAGAGCCTCCCTCACTCTCAATATAATCCCCTTCCTTCCTTCCTTCCTTCCTTCCTTCCTTCCTTCCTTCCTTTCCTTCTTTCCTTCCCTTTTTCCTTCCCTCTTCATTCTCCTTTCTTCTGTCAGGGTTCCAAATAGCATCCAAAATTAAATCAGAGTCCAAGGCAAAGGATTCCTCAAAGTTCCAATTTATTAAAAGAGCCATGTTGGCACATCTGGGAAAACCCAAATCTGAAAGCTTCCAGGTTTTCCAACCCAGTTGAAACTTAAAGACCTGCCCCAACACTCACAAGTCCATCACATGGGCCAATCTTCCACTGCCACTAGGACAGATTCCACCCATCCAGTTCCGGACAGGTGCAGAGACAAAGATGACCTTGCCTTTCTAAGAAGAATGTTATCATGGCTACATATCATCCAACTCTGTATAATCCCCCCTCCCTTTTTCCCACAATAGAAAGTAGACGGTAGAAAGTGTGGCAGGCCTGAAATCCAAAGGAAAATATGGCTTGCAGGCATGACATCATCTTCCTTCCCCTCTTTCCTTATTTTTCCTTCCTTGTTCTCTTCCCATCTTCCCTTCTTTTTATTTGTCTTTCCCTTTCTCCTTTCCTGTCCCTTCTTGCATGCTCAAATGCAAAAGGAGAAACATTTCTCTTTTTGTTTTTAGTTTGTTTTGCTAGGGCTCTGCCAGTGAGAATGGAGCTGGCAGAGGGCTGTAGATGGCCAATGTGACCAAAAATGGAGGGGGGGCACTCGTGGCCCTCCTGCGCTCCGTTTTTGCTGGCAGAGGAACCACAGGCCAGTCCTTTGCTGCTTCCAGGGCGGCCAGATCTAAGCATTGAGTTGGACACCCTCGTTTTGAGGGAAAGATGGGTTGGTGACTATGTAACTTACCTTTCCACAACCCACTTGAATATTATAGTTTACTGTCATTATCATCATTTTATTTCTTCTGTTCACTCATGTCTGATTCTCAGAGACTGCTTGAATAAGTCCCTGTATTTTGGGCAAGAATTTTTCAGAAGTGGTTTTCCATTGCCTCTTTCCTAGGGCTGATAGAAAGTGACTGGTCCAAGGTCACCCGGATAGCTCTGTGCCCAAGGTGGGGCTAGAACCCACGGTCTCCGGGTTACCAGCCTGATGCTTTAACCCCTGTATCAATCTGGCTCTTCTTATCATCATTACTTTTGTTGAATAGAATATTGTGGGCTAATCAAGTAGGTGTTGAGTCAGATGGTTTGGATCATTGACAAAAATGCAAGAGGCACGAAGGCATGATTGTAAGTGTCTGCTGTTCCAAGAAGAGAAGTCTTGCAAAATTAGTGGCGTCAAGTCCAGTAAGTTTTAACTTTCCAAACTCTTGATGACTTAGTTTTAGCATGGCATTAGGAGTGCAAGTTACAGTTGGCATAACAATGAATGTTTAGGTCCATAATCTTGCAAGCTCAATTTGTTCATCACAATATTTCATTTGCTCTAGTTTTTTTCCTGTAACAGTAATATTTCTTATATACTGTTTTAACTGGCTATCAGTATGAATTCTGAAAACACACAATTTTATTGCCCTCGTTTTTTAAACTTTTGCAGGCCTAAAGTCTCAGTTGTGTTTGCAAACACTAAAGCTGAACACTTGGTTTTCAATGGATGATATTAGAGGTTTCCTCATGGAATTCCTTCCTTCCTTCCTTCCTTCCTTCCTTCCTTCCTTCCTTCCTTCCTTCCTTCCACCCTCCCTCTCTCCCTCCCTCCCTCCCTATTTCTACAACATCCATCTCACCTAAGTAATTCTAGGCAGCTTACAAAACACACAAACACCCCCCCACCCTCTGAAATAATTTTACTACAGCCACTAATGAGTTATGTTATAGTTTTATCTTACTTTTACCTAATCAGCATTTAGCATTGTTACAAATAAGTTCAATTTCAGTTCTGGTGATATTGCTTTGCAAGTTTTATCCTGAGCTGTCATATTTGCTTTCTCCATTTCTTTTTAAATGATTTCCAATTTCAGCAGCAACCATGATAGATTTTGATCTGCCTTTTCTTCATTATCCGGCATATACTGGACATGCAGTGGCTTGGTTTTCTAGCAATACAATCTTACTCCCTTTTATTTATTACTCCCATAACAGCAAGCATATACATAGAGGCAGTGGTGGGATTCAAATAATGGCCATCTGGGTAGGGGGGGGGGGGGGGCTTGGTGGTCATGTGACTGGGTGGGTGTGGCCAACTCAACATTACTCAGGTCGATGGGTGCTTCGCTGTTACAATGTAATAAATGTAATAAATGTAATAAAGGTTAACTGGAGAGGCAGTTTCTGTAAGCAGGGCAATAAAGATTAGGCTAGAAACAACACCAGAGTTTCCTTCCTGCCTTCCTTATAGGATTAGCCCTGTAAAGTGGAAGAAAACAAAATGAGATTTCTTCCAACAACCGGTTCTCCTGGATAGGTGCAAACTGGCTGAATCCCACCACTGCATAGAGGGTAATTCAACATTTGATTTGTAGGCTGTAACACAAAGACACAACTGGAAATTAATTCGGTTAATGATTATTCATTTTAATTCAGTAGAAATGCAATGAAATCAAATTTAGTTTTTATCTTAGTTGCACTAGCAACTTTTTGGAGTATGGATCCAAGCAAAAACCTTCCTTCCTAAAAAAAATTGTAAATTCTTTTTGGGGATTTTTGGCAAGTAAATAAATGGCCGGGAAGGCTTTCAGTCCCCTAACACCTACTCTCAAATGTCCTTGGCTGAATGGCTGCCAGGCTGTTTTTCATGCTATACTTTTAACTGATCATAATGAGATGAGATATTTGTTCTTAAATGGTCCATTGCTTCTAAATATAGATATCTTCCCGGCCCAGAATAAATGCATCTCATCACAAAGCCTTACTGTGTTCAAAAATAACTTATAATGAGTTGGGTGAGCAAATGTAAAGATGATACCGACACTGAAAAAGGAAAAGTAATCCTCCTTCATTTATGATTAATGATTCCCTCTCCCCCCCCCCCAAAAAAAGTTGAGAATTGAAATAGCATTTAACAAAAGGTTAGAGGAAATAGCCATTCCTTTCAGTTTGTAGCTGAGTGGAAATATAAGCCTATCCAATTACTTTTTAAATAGAAAATTCAGATGCAGCAAGTGCAGCCGCAGAAGTGGAAACAGAAAGAGTATTGATGCTCACAAAGAATAATGTTATCATCATCCGAGGCCTCTGAATGTTGAGGGTTAGAATTGGTTCAGCCTCGCAGAAGAGTTCAATTGAAGGAAAGTCCAACATCTGAACTCCAAAGTATCTTGAGGGAAACACTCGAGGGGCAGAATTGTCTCAAAAACAACTCGGTGAGGATTGCGCATGTCCAGAAAGTATGAGATGGAGGTACAGGAGAATACCCATCAACAACAGGAATGTACTTTAAGTATTACCCTGTTTCTCCAAAAATAAGATCTCCCCAGATAATAAGCCCAATCAGGCTTTTGATTGTGTGTGCTAAAATAAGCTTGTCATATTGGCTCTCCTTTGCAATACTAGGAAGAGTCACATTTGATTTCCTTTCCAATCGAAGTGCTAGCCAGTGTTGGGACCTGCCAGCAGAGCTGGCAGCAGATTCGGGCAGTGAGGAGTTTGG
Source organism: Thamnophis sirtalis (assembly GCF_051295495.1). Taxonomy (NCBI): domain Eukaryota; kingdom Metazoa; phylum Chordata; class Lepidosauria; order Squamata; family Natricidae; genus Thamnophis; species Thamnophis sirtalis. The sequence goes on along the minus strand of NW_028261394.1, from coordinate 36,250,535 downwards.
GGAGGAACATCGCCCAGTCCCGGAGTCTGGGGAAGGCTCTGATGAGGGCTCTGTGTCGGAGGGAGAGAGGGGGCCTGAGCCGCATGCCAGTTATCAGATGCCTTCGGAATCAGACATCAGTGAAGCAGATGAACAGCTGGAGCCTGTTCCCAGTGTGCGCATGCGCAGTTTCCAGATGAAGGGAACAGCTAAAGAACAGGGATCGACTTGAGGGTAAGGCTATAGGTGGATGATGAATGGCCCCTCCCAGAGGAAATAAAAGAGGAGCAAAAGGGGACTGGAGTTTGCAGGAGACAATTAGTTTGCTTAATTGGTTTGTGACTGTCCAGGACTCCTTGCCAAGTTTTGCAGATATTGGCCTGGCAGCTCTCCAAGCCAGATAAGGTCTGTGACTGTAAATCCTCCTTTGAGAGACTGGATGTGAATGAGCAGAATTCACAGTAAATTAATAATAGGGGTTTTTGTCAGGACCAGGAGTTTGCTTCATGCTCTTGGGAAGCCTCGGTCAGAACAGGCAACTGTAAGAGATAATAACACAGAGTGTGGCATTAAAGCAGCAAGTGCCAATTTACATGATATTAGAACCCGTTTCAACCATATGCAATGGTCGTCTTGTTCTTTTTTTCATCAAATCTTATTGGTGAGCAAACCAAAACCCTCTGTATGCTCCAAGTTCTTCCCTCTTTTTAAACATTTTCTGTGGGAATCCATTATCTGATTAAAAGCATTTCCAATTTTATTCTCTCTCTCTCTCTCTATCCAACAGTGAAAATAAGCCAAGTTTCCTAGCTGGATTGAAACCGATTGGAGATTAATTTCATGAGTTTGTTGTTGAAATGTCCTCCAAGTGCCAGAATTTTTCATAAATGTGTTTGGGGGTAGGAACAGGCTTCCTTGTTCATCAATTATAACTTTTCCTTATCTTTTCTGCATTCTGGTCTGCTCTTTCTCTGCCTCTCTCCCATCGCCTTCATTAGGAAAGATTTTAGTGGTCATAAATGAACAGCAAACAGTTAACCATCTGATGTATTATTATTGTCTAATACAAATCTCAGGATCTAATTTTAAACAGCAGCATGCACATAGATTAAAATAGCCCACTTCTCTTCCCCCACCCCCACCCCGGATGCTTGCAAAGCGTCCTGGAGATTTTTGATTTTGTAAACTTCCTGAAATGACTTTTCAGGATCTTACAAAAACCTTTATTTATTTTTTGCTCTCTTGCAAAAAAGAAAGAAAAATCAGTAAACAGAGCAGAACCAAAAGCTGTTCATTTTGAAGCAGGACATTTCTCAAGCTTCCTTTGCTTTCCAACTGAATTACCTTCTGTTGGCTTCCCTTATTTTTCATTGGCAGGATGAATAAAAGATGAATCAGCAGGGGAAACCATCGGAAGTCCTCATTAGAAGCCAGCAATGAAAGCAGCGAGAGGAGCTGTGCGGAAAAGCTGGCAGGAGAATCCATTTTAAATTGCATTACATTAAGTGGGCAATGTGATTTGGGATGGGTTCTTCCGGAGATGCCTTCAGGACAGCAATTTAGAACAGACGTCAGGATCTTAATAGAATGGGGAGAGCCCCGGAACCAAATCCATTAAGGAGCACGAGCTGAATTAGGAAGCCCAGGTAGTCCTTGACATACGACCACCATTGAGCCCAAAATTTATGTCGTTAAGTGAGACATCTGTTAAGTAGGTTTTGTCCATTTTATGACTTCTCCAGCCAAGTCAATCGCTGCAATGGTTAAGTTAGCAAGATAGTTGTTAAGTGAATCTGGCTTCACTCGCTGACTTGGCTTGTCGGAAGGTCGCAAAAGATGCTTACATCATCCCAGGACACTGCAACTGTCATAAATACGAATCAGTTGCCAAGCATCCGGATTTTGATCACATGGCCACAGGGATGCTGCAACCGTCGTGTGAAAAATGGTCCTAAGTCATTTTTTTCCCCAGTGCTGTTGTTACTTTGAACAGACATGGTTGTAACTCACAGTCTGGTTTCTGACCTGATGCCTTCATCACTGTACCAAGTTGGCTTACCCTTAGTGCAGGGGTCGGCCACCTGCAGCTCCGGAGCCACCTGTGGCTCTTTCATCCCTCTGCTGCGGCTCCCTGTCGCTGGTGAGTTCCACAATTGATAGGGCTTTTGGTTAGGACAGGTAGAGGAAAAAGGACACCACGCTAGGAAGAGACTCTATGGAGGGGGAACCGGACTTGCAGTCAGCTCCAGAATTGAATGGGAGGCTTCCGGTTAGGACCTTTGTGGCTCTTTGAGTGTTTAAGGTTGCCGACCCCTGCCTTAGTGAAATTAAGGCAGAGTTACTCTTCCTCTCTTTCTCACATTTAACTCCCTCCTCTGGACTCATAAATCCATCCCCCACTTCCTTTAACTGTCTTGTTAAGGTCTGTTAGGCATTCCTTTTTGGGGGCAGTGAGAATGGGGTAGACAAACAGGGAATATTCTTCGAGATGCCGCAGTCGCCATATTTTCAAAGTCCAAGTGGGCAAGATTATAACTTAAATAACTCACAGCATCTTAGTTCACCTCTCTGGGTAACATGGCTGCTCTGCTTTAATTTCTGCTTTGTGTAATTTATTCCATTTTTGAAATACAGTGTGTCTTCTCACCAACTGAAAATGTCAAACGAAATCTGTAGTGAAAGCTGTGCCCCAAAATAAAACAAAATATTTTTAAACTCGCCATGCGGGGAACATTTTGTTTTGCACGTTGACCTTATGCTGTCTTTCTCCTTTTTTTTCTTTCTTTCTTTCTTGCTGCGGATTCTTTATCCTAGCGGTTCAACAGACCCTGGGAAGGAGATAGGAAATTCTAATGCACCGGACTGAATGGATGCTAACCAACTATCTCTTTTGCTATCCACACAGTGTGTATTTCTTTCTTTCTTTCTTTCTTTCTTTCTTTCTTTCTTTCTTTCTTTCTTTCTTTCTTTCTTTCTTTCTTTCTTTCGGACAAATATGGAATTTTGCAAAAGGCATCTCAGCAGCTGGCATTGGCAGCTCCGGAAGGGAAACACGTTACAGGTAGCCCTTGATTTACAACACTTCATTTAGTGACTGTTCATAGTTACAATAGCACTGAAAAAAGTGATTTAAGACCGGTTTTTTTACACTTATGACAGCATCCCCATGGTCAAAATTCAGAAGCTTGGCAACTGACTCAGATTTATGATCCTAAGTTGCATTAACAGAGGGATACAATCAGTGGTGGGTTTCAAAAATTGTTGGAACCTACTCTGTGGGTGTGGCCTCCTTTGTGGGAGTGGCTTGCCACCCATGTGACCGGATGGGAGTGGCTTGCCACCCATGTGACCAGATATGAAATTATGAATTAGTACTTAGGTCGATCCAAGTAGCTATTCAAAGTTAGTGGTTAGAAGCAATCGTAAAGCAAGATATGGAATTAAAACCAAAAATATTTTGTTGGCTATTTGAAAAGGAGTATAATATATATTTAATTTTACACATGTTAGCAGCTGCTGGAATTGTGTTTGCACAACAGTGGAAAAACAGAGATATGTAAATGAATAAATATTACAATGTGCAGGAATAAATAAATTGACAATTAAAATCAAGAAGGCTTTGAATACTTTTTCACGTGGGATTGGTTTTAGCAATTGCCAACTAACGGAAACAGAAATTAGAAATCCAAAAGTATGAAAGAAAACACCAATTATGTAATGAAAGGTCCAGTGGTGGGTTTCAAAATTTTTTGGAACCTCTTCTGTAGGTGTGGCCTGCTTTCCAGGTCCACTGGTGGAACCTCTTCTAACCGGTTCGGTAGATTTGACGAACCGGTTCTACCGAATAGGTGCAAACTGGTAGGAACCCACCTCTGGATACAATCAAGATCGAGTGAGGTACTAATATCACTCTATAAAGCCTTAGTAAGACCACACCTAGAGTACTGCATCCAGTTTTGGTCACCACACTATAAAAAAGAGGTTGAGACTCTAGAAAAAGTGCAGAGAAGAGCAACCAAGAGGATTAGGGAACTGGAGTCTAAAACATACAATGAACGGTTGCAGGAACTGGGCATGGCTAGTCTAGTGAAGAGAAGGACTAGGGGAGACAAGATAGCAGTCTTCCAATATTTGTGGGGCTACTACAGACAGGAGAGGGGCCAAGCTATTTTCCAGGGCACCTAAAGGCCAGACAAGGAATAATGGATGGAAACTGAACAAGGAGAAATTCAACCTGGAAATAAGGAGACAATTTCTGACAGTGAGAACAATCCACCGATGGAATAGAAGCCTTCAGAAGTTGTGGGAGTTTCATCATCAGAGGCTTTCAAGAAGAGGCTGTACTGCCATGTGTCAGAAATGGTGTAGGGTCTGCTTGGACGGGGGGTTGGACTAGATGACCTATATGGTCCCTTCCAACTCTGTTAATCTGTTATCTCTTATGATGGTTGCAGTGTTGCAGGATCATGTGGTTCCCCTTTGCAACCTTCTGACAAGCAAAGTCAATGGAGAGGCCAGATTCACTTAACAACCATGTTACTAAGGTGATTCATTTAACAACTGTGGTAAGAAAGGTCGTAAAAGGGGGCAAAGCTCCCTTACCGACTGTCTTGCTTAACAGCAGAAATGTTGGGGTCCGGTGTGGTTGTGGTTCTCAGTTGAGAACTACCTGTATTAGTTATTTCCTTTATTTGATTATTTTATAACTCTTGGGGAGAGTTGATTGTAGAATTTCCTGCCTCAGGAGTCAAGGCAAGAACATCTGGAACCTAGTTCATTTGATTTTGGAAAAGTCAGTGGTGGGATTCAAATTTTTTTATTACCGGTTCTGCGGGCGTGGCTTGGTGGGCAAGGCTTGGTGGGCGTGGCAGGGGAAGGATACTGTAAAATCCCCATTCCCTCTCCACCCCACTAACCTGCTTTCCAGCTCTTGTGCAGGGCACAAAAAAAGACCCAGCTGATCAGCTGGGACTCTGATGAGCTGGGACTCTGATGAGTTGGGACTCCGATCAGCTGGGACTGGGGAGACAGAGAATAGATGGGGGCAGGGCCAGCCAGAGGTGGTATTTGCAGGTTCTCCGAACTACTCAAAATTTCAGCTACCGGTTCCCCAGAACTGGTACGAACCGCCTGAATGCCACCTCTGAAGTAAGTACTACTCAGAATCACTGATACACTTCTACCAGTTTCCAGCACTACCAACCTGGAAATTTGCTCTGGCAAATTTATGCCACTCGTCCAACTGGTTGCAGTCCTGAGGATTTTATTAAAGTTCCTTTGAGCCGTTTCATCCAAAGATCAGAGGGCTCTGTTGCTATTTTCCTTGGGCAAGTTTTTAACATTCATGTTTGCTTCACTGAATCTTATTGAATCAAACAACCTGGCTGACTTCGCATCATGCAGTAAGCCATTTACTGTAGTCTGATCCAGGGCCTTTGGATTAAGATGGAATTGCCTGGATTTACACAGCATGCTAAATGGTGAGCGATGCCTTTAGAAACCACATTGGCTTGCTAAGCCAAACTCGAGCAAGATTTAGTAAAGCTTAGCACATTGTGTGACTCCAGAAATGTGTTTATCCAATGCCCTGCTTGTCTCCTTCTTCGGTGACAACGGCAATCAGTTGCAGATTGGAGAACGGCTGCAGGTTTTGGGTTTGGCTAGTCCATAAAAAGACTGGGCTGACATGATAGCAGTATTCCAGTATTTGAGGGGCTGCCACAAAGAGAAGGGGGGTCAAATTATTCTCCAAAGCACCGGAGGGCAGGGCAGGAAACAATGGATGGAAACTAACCAAGGAAAGAAGCAAGCTGGAATTAAGGAGAAACTTCCTAACAGTGAGGACAATTAACCAGTGGAACAGCTTGAAGTTTAGGTGCTTCATCACTGGAGATTTTTTAGGAAGATACTAGGCAGTCATTTATCTGAAATGGTATAAGGTCTCCTGCTTGAGCAGGGGGTGGATTAGGAGACCTCCAAGGTTGTTGTAGCATAAGTGCAGGCATGCATAGGTATGCTGGAAAACGTATGCGGAACTACAACAGCAGTAATGATTTACTATACCATAAGGTCAGTAACACAACCTGCGGACTTTCAGCATTATGTGGGGTCAGAGGTTTGTGTGCCAGTAAAAGATTTACTGCTGACTTTGAGCATTATGTGGGGTCAGAGGTTTGTGTGGCAATCGATGATTTACTATACCATAGACTTGAATAACCATGATTGGCCTACATAGACCTTGCAACTTCACCCTTTTTTTGTGTATACTCAATAAAAGAGGTACCCGGACTCTGCTCTGGGTCGTCTCATCCCGAGGGAACTCGTGTCCGTGTCTTCCTTCATCATTGGCCTCATGGGCGACCCGCAGAGAAATCGCACAAGATCCCTTCCAGCTCTATTCTATTCAGATTATGGGTTCTGGCTGTTTTGCATCTTCTTTGTTTCTTCATCTCGTTGGGAGCTGAGCATAACCTGAAGGAGCTGTTACCTTTTTAAAATCTTGGACTTTTTCCAATCGTGGCTGATCTCCATAGGAGGAAGTTGGGGAAAAAAATTAAAAACTTTCCAAAGGTTGCAGCTATTCCAGTTGTATAAAGAGTCCCTTTGCAAAAGCAGAAGAGGAGCTAATGTTATTTTAGGCACCGGTTATTTTAAAATTGGTCAAGTTAAGAGTGAAAAAAGAACATGGTTGGTCAATTGGGACTGTTTACAATCAAGAGTTTACTCAAGCAAAGAAATGGTTACCTATGAATGAAACATTCATAAGCTGAGCTTATTGGTTCAACTGCCAAAACAGAAATGGTCTCAACTAAAAAAAATGAAACAAGAAAATAAATATTTGCATTTACAAGCATTCCATAACGTTCCTTTGTTTCTCTGCTTGTTGCTCCAAATATTTGGTTAGATGTATTGAAGATACATCTAGATGAATTGATGTATTGTAAGTTACATCTAGATGTATTGAAGAGGGACGTGGTGGCTCAGGGGCTAAGACACTGAGCTTGCCGATCAGAAAAGTCAGCAACTCGGCGGTTCAAATCCCTAGCACTGCGTAATGGAGTGAACTCCCCTTACTTGTCCCAGATTCTGCCAACCTAGCAGTTCGAAACAAGTAAAAATGCAAGTAGAAAAATAGGGACCTCCTTTGGTGGGAAGGTAACCATGTTCCGTGCACCTTTGGTATTTAGTCATGCCAGCCACAGGACCACAGAGGAGTCTTTGAACAGCGGTAGCTCTTCAGCTTTGAAACGGAGAAGAGCACCGCCCCCTTTAGAGTTGGGAATGACTAGCACATATGTATGAGGGGAACCTTTATCTTATTGAAGATAGCCAGTACAAGTGAGATCTGTTTTCCTTAAGAGTTTTAGCACATTCTGAAACCGGATGTACATTAGAATGAACTTTAACTTGCAAACTTTTGGTTTAGAATTGGAGGAGAGAAATAACCTATAGTTGCCCGAGATTTTACCATGCCAAAGTCAAGAGTGACATCTTGTGGCAGATCCTTGCTATGTCCTTTTCAAGCCTGCTCAAAGAGGAGATTTTGCCAGGTTTTGGGTTGGATCCTAAGTTGAACCCTTCTCTACGTAGAAGCAGGATGGCTCCGGATCTTGAAGCTGTAATGGAAGTTCAATATATCCATGTTCTTCTGCTGGAGTCCAACAGAATCAGACTCGATTCCTGGTCTGTGATAGAAACTCTGTTGGATCTGGTGTACCCTTTGCTTGAGCCAGGAGAACGTCTCTTGAGAAGGTCCAGCTAATCTCCCCTTGAACAAAAGAGAACAATCTGTCTCCAAATGTTAATTCTTAGAGGTTGAAGGAGATGGCCCTTTAGACATTCTACTCCCCCTCCCCGCCTAAAAAAACCGCTCTGATGGTAAGGGATTAGACTGAGGGAGAGAAGGGGATAAGATAGTAGAGGCCTCTGTGGGGCAAGCCTGAGGGAGAGAAGAGGAGAAGAGAAGAGAGGAGCCTGGTCACATAGTTTCGTAGCAGAGCACAGGTATCCAGCTAGTGTCTAAATAATGTGACCTGACAAATGTGCGCACGACAAATGCGCGCCGACAAAACCGCGGTGAGAAAACCACTATGTCAAAATCGCGCCCACAACAGCGTGCCGACAAAAGCGTGATTAGGGTTAAGGTAAGAGTTAGGGTTAGAGTTAGGTTCAGGGTTAGATTTAGGGTTAGGGTTAGGTTATTACGTTGTTTTCGCGTTGTTTGCTGATGGTGCGCTTTTGTCGGCGTGCTGTTGTCAGCGCGCTGTTGTGGGCACGATTTCGACGTCGCGGTTTTCTCACTGCGGTTTTGTCGGCGCGCATTTGTCGTGCGCACATTTGTCGGTAAACCTCTAAATAAAAGCTGAGAAGATAAGGAACATTCAGTTGCCTTTGAATCCCGCAGGGTAGATGTTTGTATTTAATGGGAAACTATGCTTGAATCGGTATAACTCAATTTTAAGAAGAAATTATTTCTACAAGTGATATAGAAGGTATGTTATCATTTGAACCTGTTGTAACCTCCTGAGCTCCGTTTTCGACCACGACGGTCTCCTGCTGCCATGCATGACCTTCCTGGGCTCTGTTTTCACTGGCAGAGGTGCTGCGGGCTGGCCCTTCTCTTGTTTCCAGGGCAGCCTCATCGGCCAGATTTAAGCACCTCACGGGCCTTGAGTTTGACACTGCTGCTTTATAGTCCCTCTGCTGAGGCTAAGCTGCATGGAAGATTGATTTTGAGCCGAGGTGGCGCAGTGGTTAAATGCAGCACTGCAGGCCACTTCAGCTGACTGCAGTTCTGCAGTTCGGCTGTTCAAATCTCACCGGCTCAGGGTTGACTCAGCCTTCCATCCTTCCGAGGTGGGTAAAATGAGGACCCGGATTGTTGTTGGGGGCAATATGCTGACTCTGTAAACCGCTTAGAGAGGGCTGAAAGCCCTATGAAGCGGTATATAAGTCTAACTGCTATTGCTATTGCTACCTTGAAATAAAGTTGGGTACTTCCAGTTTTATATTGTTGATTCTGTCACTGAGCGCATTACAGGTTTTCTCTCTCTTTTTCTTTTTCTGGTAAAGAATTTCACTTTTTTTTTTTTTTTACTTTGGTGGAAAGGCGTTGTTTTTTCTTCACCACAAGAGTTCCTTCTAGGTGCTGCAGACCACATTCAACACTGCTACGTCCAGCTGGAGCTAATGAAAAATGGAGCTTAATCATTGGCTTCTTCCTCCGAGTCTGTGACGAGCCAACCAAGGTATTGGACACGAGTTTAGCGTTCTTCCCGAACAGCGCTAAAGCTGTATTTGGAGAGAGTAGCAAGCACAGAACATGGTGACGTCATCACCTCTCCATTGAATGACTTGGTGGGGGGGGGGCTAAACCAGCTTTTCTGTCTTCACTTATCCATCTCCACCCATTTAGAGCAAGGAAACCCTCAGTTGGAGAGAAATGAAGGTGGGGGGAATATACCCGTCACCGTTCTTCATTGAACTCATGAGGCAGAATAGGGATCAGCGGAGGGCAATACAATTGATTCCAGTTTATGCTTTTTTTCTGGATTGAACGGGCATCATGTTTTTATATGCTTTCTGACTGTTCCTCAGTTAGAAAATTGGGAAAAGTACATGCTAGAAAAAGGTGTGTGAATATGCAGTTCAAGAGAGTTGCAAACTCCATTTACTTCTTTATGTTCACTTGGTTTATTTTTTTATTGTGTTATTGGGTTTATTTTGTTGTGTTATTGCATAAAAGCAGGATGTAAATCTAAAAATAAATACCATCTTGGGCCTGAAAACACAGTGTGTATTTTGCACAGAAGAAAAAACTGACTTCTTACCCTTTCAATTATCTTAACATACTTTTATTCCTGAGCAGAATAAGCTTTAAAAATAACAAAGGTATGTGAACGTATTTTTAAAGTACGTACATGTAAAAATGCTCTCTTCACCTCAATGCTAGCTCATTTTAACTTGTTAATATTTAAAAATGCTTGAAGTACTATGTTAAATTAACATTATACCTAAATAAATATGCTTCCTCTTGAAGCAGAAACATCTGTTATCTTGTAACCATATCATATAAAGATTAGTAATTTCTTGACATTGCTGATCCTGGTTTTTTCATATAACTCGTTGAACTGTATTTAACTCAGGCACAGGCCAGCTTCAAACTAGAGAAAATTCTGGAAAATGTTTCCAATTCAAATTCCTCTGAAATTAAAATACAGACATCTTGCTGAGAAAACCTGCATTATTTTGGAGATTGGTCTTAGAAGATCACCAATCTGCTTTGTAATTGTTGATACTCCAATATTCAAGGATATGTTGGTCTGTTCCCACATATGAAAGTAGCAACCAGCAAAATAGTTACAAGAAGAATGCACATAATCCAAACTATCATTTGCCAATCCATTCAAAAACTGGAAAGAGTTTTTACCATCAGCAATTTAAAAAATAAGCATGAGTTTTAAAGCAGCAATTGCTAACAAGTCTTGTTAAAGAAAACTCCTGCTTTTATTACTGGTAAAGTTCCACTTGCTAGAAAAATGACATCCAGTCATCCCATCTGTTAGCTGGGTGATAGGCAACTGATGATCAAAGAAAAACTTTGTCTAGGGAAAAGGCATAGACTGTTCTAGTGCTGCATTGGATTTTTCCCTGTGCTAAAAGAAACGATTCTGTAAATTTGATGTAGTCCAATAATACTTAGCAACATTACTTATAAAATGCACATCGTTGAGTTGTTCTCAGTGGTGGGATTCAGCCAGTTCACACCTATTCAGGAGAACCGGTTGTTAACTTTCTAAGCGGTTCGAAGAACTGATTGTTGGAAGAAATATCATTTTGTTTTTTTCCACTTTACAGGGCTAATTCTGTAAGGAAGGCAGGAAGGTGTTGTTTCTAGCCTAATCCTTGCTTACAGAAACTGCCCCTCTGGTTAACCCTTATTACATTGCAACACTCATGCTCATTGACATGAGTGACATTGAGTTGGCCATGCCCACCCAGTCACATGGCCATCAAGTCCCGCCTACCCAGTTGGTCATTAGGGCAGAGAACCGGTTGTCAAATTATTTGAATCCCACACCACTGGGTATTCTTGTTTTAAGCAATATTTTATTGTTAATTTTTTGTTGTTGTTCAAACTGCTAGAACTATTAGCTTAATGCTAACATTAAGGAAATGCTAACATTTCCCCTTTTCTGAATTTTTAAGCAGAATATATTACAAGGTTTGTGTTTTTCCTTCCTACTTAATTCTTCTTAATCAACTTGTTCCCTTTTTTCTGTAAACCACAGGCCATTCTTTAGAACCAAGGATATGAACTACTTCCCTTAACTACATCAAATTTAATCAACCATTCTGTAGCTTTTTTTTTATTGCTTCATTTGAGCCACTCCTTCCTCTTTGTCATTTGAAGACTTTCAATTCTCCCTGGGCTTAGTCCGAAAATATCTGCTATCTGATTGGTCATTCAAAAAGCTCTGAAATTTCCCTAAAAGAAAATTGTAAATGTCCATTAAAAAAAATATGGTCTGTTCGGTTTTTATGTTGAATTGGAATGCAAGTTGAAGAATGCCAAGCAGGGCTGGGCTGCTGGGGGTTCGCAGAGGTTTGGGAGAACCTCTAGCTGTGCAGTTCGCAGAACCCCCAAATCCCACTCCTGGCTGGCCTCACCCACCCCACTCCTCTCCTCCCAGGAATCCCCACGTGGCCCGTTTTGGATGCAGGTTAAGTGCAGGGCATGCGTGGATGCTTGGGGAGGGCAAACAACGGACCTACCAGAAGTTTGGGAATGCCAGAAATGGGCTTGTTCTGGCCTCTAGAGGGTCTCCGGAGCTCGGGAAGGTCATTTTCACCCTCCCAGAGGATCCAAGAAAGCCTCCAGAGCCTGGGGAGGTCAAAAAGCCCCCTCCTGTGGTGCAGGAAGCCAACAAGGCCACACCCACCATGGCCACGCCCACCAAGCAACTGGGCAGAGAACCCCTTGCTAAAAGTTTTGAAGTTCATCCCTGATGCCAAGTGTAACTCAGCAAACCATTCAATGGAAATGAAATGCAGCGTTGCAGACTTCCCTAAAATCATGAATCAGACAGTGACAAGTGTGTACTATAATAAAACCCTGCTTTTTTTCAGAGAACAGTCATCAACACAGTGTATTACTCATGCATGACTGGTATCAAACAGAATGTTAGTCAACGTTATGTTTGAAAAGATCAAACATAAATAAAAAGCACAATATTTGTCCATTCCCAGGGAATTAAAGCCATTTGTTTGCAGCTTTGTGCATTGGTCCAAGGGTGCAAATATCTCCTTATCTCCTTGCACTATAAAATGTCTTTTAATTACCTTTTCAGTAATCCTTTCTGAAGCTGCTTTTTTTTTTGAAAGACAACAAGAGAGACTCACGTAAGACTGCTATGGTAGCAGAAGCAATCAACAAGAGTTTGAAATCCCTGAAGTGCTTTCTACGAGTATTCCAGTAGTAATTGATGTAGTATATGAACAGTAGCCGTTCAGGTGAGGAAGGAAAAGGGCTTGCAGGCCTTCAAACAGAAAGGTAAGGAGGAAAACTGGTACCGTGGACGCTGTTTAAATAGCTGAAAGAAACTTTCCGTATTAATGTAAGGTAATGATGCCATCAGGAACCTTTGCAAATGTCTTGGGAGCAGAAGACAAAATTCAGCACTGCAGAAATGGATTTGCCTTGGGGGAAGTGTTGCACTGATCCTCCACAACCCTATGAAAATAGCTGTATCTTTAAGGAGCTCCAGTGGGGCAGGGGATTTTGACCTGGCGGAAATGGATATGCAGTGGCAAAGAGGTTCCACCACAAAATCGCGGAGGACAAAATCGCGCTCGACGAAAGCGCGCATTTGACGTCATCACAGCGCGACGAAAACATCGCACTGTGATCGAAAAATGTAAAAATAAAGCTAAAACCTTCCCCTAACCCCCCCAAACCTAACCCTAAACCTAACCCTTAACCTAACCCTAAATCTAACCCTAAACCTAACCGTTAACGTAACGAAAAACCTAACGCTAACCCTTAACCTAACGCTAAACCTAACGCTAACGCTCTAAACCTGACCCTAACCCTTAACCTAACCCTAACCCTTTAACCTAACCCTTACCTTTATGTGAATCGGCTTGCTTTAAATTTAATTTTATTTCAATTTTTAATTTTTTTCGTCGCGCTGTGATGACGTCACATGCGCGCTTTCGTCGAGCGCGATTTTGTCCTCCGCGCTTTTGACGGGTCACGGGCAAAGAAACATTATTGGATATAATTCTTTGACAGGCTCAGAGTAAACTCCCTTTGGAGTAGCACCTCTGCCTTTCAGTACAAGTCAGTGTGTATGGATTGGAATCCCCAACCCCACTACACCCCAAAGTGTCCTCAGGAAGATAATTCATCTCTTCCCCTGGGTGCAATCTTTTCACTGATGGTCATTTTGGAGACCTCGTAGAGCAGAGGTCTTCATACTTGGCAACTTCAAGACTTGTGGACTTTAACTCCCAGAATTCTCCTGCCAGCATAGCTGGCAGGAGAATTCTAGGAGTTGAAGTCCACAAGTCTTAAAATTGCGAGGTTTGGGGACCCCTGTCATAGAAGAAGAGCACTATCTGCCATTCCAATCTACTTTAGAGATTTGGAACATCACAAGCAACTCGCACACGTTTCTAACTACAAGTTTAATTTCCACTTAAATAACCATTACCAGTTTCTCCCCGGCACCCAGGGGTGAAATGCTACCAGTTCGGACTGGTATGCCCGAATCAGTAGTAAAAAAATGCTACTGGTTTGGGTGAACCGGTATTTCCGATGATCAGCTGTGATGCACGATTTATATTGGCTAGAAAGCAGGACTTCCTACTTTCTAGCTAATCTAAATCATGTGGCATAGTGGACTTCCCCCCTCTTTCTGTTCTACTTACCTTTCCAGGGACACTCGGTAGCAGGATCCACCCACCCACCCGTCCGTTTTTGACGCTCAGCGCATGCACGGAAGGTCCTACGCATGCACGGAGGTGGTGCGTGCCCTCACATTTGTGACCCAGTAGCGAAGGTAAGTAGATTTCACCCCTGCCGACACCCAATTGACTACAAAACCCAAGCGTTCCACTAAAATCAAACGATTGCCCCAAAATTATTTTACAAGCCAAAAATGAATGGATTTTTATAGGAATTCATGGCTTACAGAGAACTAAACTTGGTCTCCTGAAGGCAGGACAGAGTTTTTATGGGTGAGGCTCTCTCTCATGCAAGAATCTTTCAAGGAATTTGAAGTGAAGTGACCCTTGGAATTCGTGTAACTCAAGATCTTTCTTCCTCCTCTGGATAGTATCTGTCAATTACATCTGAATTAAAATAGACTACTGTAACCGTGATATCATCCCTATACATGCGTGCTAAGTCATCGGGAAGAGTCAACATTGCCATTAGCTTTTCCTGGTCTATCTCTCCATACTCATTACTGCCAATGGCATGTCTGATAAGGTGGGTTGCCACATTCTGGTCAGAGGGATGGGCAATCCGAGCCTTCCTCCGAAGTAGCAAGTCTTGTACATACCCCAGACTGGTTGGTTTCTTAAAAGTGAGCTGAGTTTTCTGGACATCGTCTTCCATTATATGGTTTGCAACGAGCTGGACCACCTCTTCATTGCTCAACATGTCCCACAGGCCATCAGAAGCAAGAACCAAGAACTTATCCTGCCGCCTGATTTTGTGGTAAGTGACCTCTGGCTCAGCTGTTAAATAAGGTGGGGTGTGGTAACACGGAGGGACATACTCGTAGATGTTTAAATCCTCCAGGTTGCAGTGGTTGTTGAGGATGCTCTGCTGCAGGTCCTGACTCCACTTGAACATGACGTCTCCAAAAGCTCTGGTAGGCATAAGGACGCCCAGCAATCTGTCGTTCATAATGAGGGTGTTCCCTTCAGAAGATGGGTGCGCGCCTTTCAACCGCGAGATTTCCGACACATTGAAAGCGTTGTGATCTCGGGTAAGGGGTAAAGCAGACCAGGAGCCATTGGGGTTCTGAACGCCCAGGATCACCCGGCAGTCCCCAGCATTTGCAACATGCAAGTGAGCCTGGTCAACATGAGCTAAGCAAGCCGTTGAGCCCGAGAAAGCCACCTGCAGAGCGATATCTTTCAGAAGTTCGTTCTTGGAAGGTGCCTGAGCTTCCAACGATATGTCTGAATCCAGCCGTTTATAAGCACCGATCAAAGCTTCTTCCATCGTCAGCCCAAGGTCTGCGTCCGAGTTCAGTAAGTCTTGCCAATAATATCTGAGCTTTTCCAGGTACACGGAGGCAACCTCGTGGAAGAACCTGTCGTTGGGGTGTTTGTGCCACTGGAGAATAGGCAGAATCGGCTTCATAGATTCCACGGCCATCTCAATCTCTTCCAGCGTTTGCCGAGACAGCAGAGAAACGGCAAGGTAAGAGAACAGCCTCTCGCTAACCGACTGAGCACAGGAATAGCCAGCATGGCCATCAAAGACTCCAAACATCATTCCCCTCGTCTGCAAACAGGTTGCCGCACTTCGGCGGTCTTCTATCGGCACATTGGCTGCCAGGTGGTTGGACTCGAATTTCAATACTGGGCTGGGATTTTTCCCATCAAATTCAGGGACGGTGTAGGACAACTCGCTCGCCCTTAGGACCTCGTTGATCTGCGATGGCGTCAAATGGAAGGAGAAGTCTTCTTCCTCAGTGGAGGTGTGTCGGAATGCTTTTCCCAGGGGGAAAGGGTGGTGATTGATCTTGCAACTGCAGCTTGCTGGGGACCAACCTAAACGACCTTTGGCAAACAGATTTTTCCATGCTTGATTTTGGGAGATAACGTATCTGGAGTAGAGGCGTCCTCCTCTTCCAGGCAAAGTGGCAACAGCGGATCTTGAAATAATAACCCAGCTAGGCATAATGCCTATCATACAATTCCTTAGACTTCCAATCAGCAGGTTCTGGAAAGTCTACAGGTAAAACGAAAACATAATTAAAGGAGAAAACAGGAAGATTGCATAATCTCTACAGCAAAAGGGTTGACCAAATTATTTTCTATCAAGAGGCTCCCGAAGACATAATTGCTTATGATTGTTCTCAATAATAATTTTGTCTGCATAGGCAACTTACACTCATCAATCTGGCAACATTCACATGGAAGAAATTAAACAATATGTCTGGAATCTTAACAGGGGTCAGCAGTAGGACACTTTCATAATTGCAATATCCCTTCTACTTGGAAACCACTTCTGGACTTTGTGCTTGAGGGGGAAAAATGAAACTTTGATTTTGGGTTTCCCCAATCAGATAGGATTGCTATTATAGAAATGGCTAGTATATATTATTATGTAAAAATAAAAAGTTGAGGTTCGATGTTATTAACTTATTCTATTGTGCCACAAGGAGTCAAAAGTCAATGTTTTCTGTTTCTTTTAGCTTTTACCCTCTTCCTCTTCCCTTTCTCGTCCTGTTCCCCATTATTTTCCTTTTTCTTTGTATTTCTGCATTTTACGTTCTGATTAATAAAATTTGCAATCTCCAAGATTTCATAACTGCAGCCTCTCAAAATAGCCTATACATCCTTACAAAATTCAGTATTTTTATAATTTTCAAAAATGGTAATGGTAGAAATCTTTTGAGATGGATTGCTCAATCTTTTGAAGCTTTGGGCTTTTCTTACATAATTTCTGATAATGGTATGTTGGAATGACCTTGAAGAAAAGAGGAAGAGCCACAGCCTAGACCAGGTGCATCAAACTCAAGACCCAAGGGCCAGATTCGGTCCGCGGGGTGCCTAGGTCTGGCATAATGGTTATTTAAGTGGAAACTAAACTTTGTAGCTAGAAATGTTTGTGAGCTGCTTGTGATGTTCAAAATTTCTAAAGTAGATTGGAATGGCAGTGCTCTTCTTCTATGACAGGGGTCCCCAAACCTCACAATATTAAGACTTGTGGACTTCAACTCCCAGAATTCTCCAGCCAACTATGCTGGCAGGAGAATTCTGGGAGTTAAAGTCCACAAGTCTTGAAGTTGCCAAGTATGAAAACCTCTGCTCTACAAGGTCTCCAAAATGACCATCAGTGAAAAGATTGCACCCAGGGGAAGAGATGAATTATCTTCCTGAGGACCTGGAAACAGTGAAGGACTGGCCTGTGGTGTCTGCCAGTGAAAACAGAGCTCAGGAGGGCTGTGTGAGGCTCTCCCCAGCTCCATTTTCACTGGCAGAGGGTTGCAAGAGGCTGTCACAGCTGAAAACGGAGCTCGGAAGCCCTTTTTCACTGGCAGAGCGCTTGAACCCACAGGCGCCCCTGACAGGAGTGACATCGAGCTGTCCATGCCCACCCTGGCCACGTGACCCGTCAAAACCGCGCTCGACTAAGCCGCGCCCGATTAAACCGCGTCGCTGACGTCATCAACAGGGCGACAACAGCCAGCGCGGAGAAAGAAGGGCGCTTTAAATAGCGCTTTGAAAGCAAGCCGATTCAACTTAAGGTAAGGGTTAGCTTTAGGGTTAGCTTTAGGGTTAGGTTAAGGGTTAGGGTTAGGGTTAGGTTAAGGGTTAGGGTTAGGTTAAGGGTTAGGGTTAGGTTAAGGGTTAGGTTAAGGGTTAGGTTTAGGATTAGGTTTAGGGGGGTTAGGTTTAGGTTTAGGGGTTAATTTTAGGTTTAGCGTTTACAGCGTGCTTCTGTCTCCGCGCTGTTGTCGCCCTGTTGATGACGTCAGCTACGCGGTTTAGTCGAGCGCGGTTTAGTCGAACGCGGTTTTGTGGTGGAACCCCCTGGCTATACCATCTCCCCACCCCCGATGACAAACACAACCCTGATGTGGCCATCAATGAAATCGAGTTTGACATCCCTGGCCTAGATAATCAAAAGGTATCTCAGTCCACCAAAAAAAAAGGGCGTGGGAAGCATCTCGGAAGGGACCTACCCTATGTTTCTGGAAAGTAAAAGTAAAGGAAGGAAGGTGAAAGTGCTTTCAAACATGCAAGATTCTGTTACTGTAGCCTTACAACAAAGGTAGCATCAATTCATGGTTTATATTTCTTGTTTGGACTATCTGATCAACAATATCTTAAAGAGCTGTGGTGGCGCAGTGGTTAAGTGCAGTATTGCAAGCTAATTCTGCTGACTGCCTGGGGTTCAATCATTACCAGGCTCAAGGTTGACTCAGCCTCCCATCCTTCAAGATGGGTAAAATGAGGAGCCAGATTGTTAGGAGCAATAGGCTGACTCTGTATACTGCTTAAAGTGGGCCGTAAAGCACCGTGAAGCAGTATATAAATATATAAGTGCTACTGCTATTGCTATTTCAGGAATACAATAGGTGGAACATTATGACATATAATGATCTTGAGAGCTTTCAAACATGGTATCAGACCTGGGTACTTGAGAGACCGCCTCCTGCCAATTACCTCCCTTCGACCAATTAGATCCCACAGATTAGGCCTCCTCCAGATTCTATCAGCTAGCCAGTGCCGACTGTCGACCACCCGGAGGAGGGCCTTCTCTGTGGCTGCTCCGGCCCTCTGGAACGATCTCCCCGTGGAGATTCGGACCCTCACCACCCTTCAGGCTTTCCGCAAAGCCGTCAAGACCTGGCTGTTCCGGCAGGCCTGGGGCTGATGAGTTCCCAGCCCCTCGAATTTGTTGTGACTGTTGAAGAGTTTTTTAATCTGTTTTTTGTATTTTGTTGTTTGTCTTGTTTGTTCTCTTTGTATTGCCCCTTTCCCTATCGGTTTGTTAGCCACCCTGAGTTCCTTTGGGAATAGGGTGGCATACAAGTTTAATAAAACTGAAAACTGAACTGAAACTGATTTCTTTTTAAGTAGGTGACACAGCAACCCATCATATATTGTGGATGCCCATTGCTTGAAAAGTCTGCTGATCTCTAGACCATCCAACAACATAGGTAGATTTCAAAACTGCCAACTGTAGGCATTGCTGGAATGTGTGTAGACACCAAGATAGCAAAAACTAGCATTTACTTAGTCCTCATCTCTTTTTACACAACATATGATTTTCTCCTATGGGTTAATTTTTGTAAGTTTATGTCATCAGAATAGGGTGATGCGGTGGCTCAGCAGTTTAGAGGCTGGGCTTATCAGCTAGGAAGCCGGCAGCCCAAGTTTGAGACCTGAGCACCATGTGATGAGCTCCCTTCCTCGCCTCCGCTCCTGCCAACCTAGCAGTTTGAAAGCATGCAAAAGCGAGTAGATAAATAGGTACCACTTCAGTGGGAAGGTAACAGTGCTCTGTGACGTCATGGTGGCCACATGATCACAGAAATACCTTCAGACAGTGCTGGCTCAATGGCCTTGAAACGGAGATGAGCACTGGCCCCTACAGTCAGCAGCAACTAGGAAAGTAAAATCCATAGGGATGGCTATTTTAGTTCACCAGAATGCACATTTTTTACAATTAAGGAAACCCAATGCTTTGCAGTGTTCTTTTTTCCAATAAAGACTTCTGACCCACTTCTCGTAAAATAGCTATAAATTAAAAGTTAGCCACCTCCCAGTCATCAACATCTTGCAAAATGCTTCATTTAAAAAAAAAAAATCCATTTTGTAACATCCCACATGCAGATGTAAAAATTGGGTTTGAGCTTCATGGCTGGCATAGAAGAAACCCAATAAATAAGGTAGCATCGTACATTGGCTACCCATTTCTCTTTGGTTGCAACTTAATGCACATTGTTTTGAGAGGAAATCAGGCTTATTGATATCAGAGTACTTGTTTCTGAGTAAACATGCTCAGTAGTGAGCAAATAAAAAGCTTGCATTAAATTGGAACAGGGGTCTGGAACAGGGGTCAGCAAACTTCGGCTCTGGAGCCGCACGTGGCTCTTTCCTCCCTCTGCTGCGGCTCCGTCACCGGTCGGTGCCACAATTTTGAGAGGAGCTTCCGGTGGTGGGGGGAGAGAAGCACAGTGTGCCAGGAGAAGACTCTATGGCAAGGGGAGGGTTTTCCAGTTGTCTCCACAATTGATAGGGCTTTCGGTTATGACAGGTAGACGAAAAAGTACGCCGCGCTAGGAGGAGACTCTATGGTGGGGGAACTGAACTTCCGGTCAGCTCCAGAATTGAACAGGGGGCTTCCAGTTAGGACCTTTGTGGCTCCCGGTGTTTTCTTTTCTGTGGGAAACGGGTCCAAATGACTCTTTGAGTGTTTACGTTTGCAGACTCTGGGACCATCCTTACCTTGACAAATGTTAACCCAACAAAGAGTGTTCTATTATTGTAAAAGGTAAACGTTTCTCTGTCTACTTGTGTCCAGTTCTAAGGCGCAGTACTCATATCCAGTTCTTGGCCAAGGAAGCCATCATTGTCTGAAGACAATTTCTGTGGTCATGTGTCCAGCATGGCTATATGTCAAACACACATGGAATGTGTTACTTTCCCCCGAAGTGGTACCTATTGATCTACTTGCATTTGCATGCTTTTGAACTGCTAGGTGGGCAGGAGCTGAAGCAAGGAACGAGAACTCACCCCATTGTGCAGAGCTCAGGTCTCAAACCCGGGATGTCAGTCTTCAGCTGAGAAACTCAGCATCTTTCATCACTGAGCCATTGCATTGCGTACATACACAATAAAACATTTGACTATGGACACCACTGAGTTAAATGAGCCCAGTGTAGATCTTCTACAGATGTTCCCCAGGGAAAAGAGTTATTCCTCTCCCACACCAATATTTAACAGTTTAATTAGGGGCAACTCTTGAGTAAGAGGGATGCGATGGCTCAGTGGCTAGGACGCTGAGCTTGTCGATCAGAAAGGTCAGCAGTTGGGCGGTTCGAATCCCTAGCATTGCGAGAGCAGTGAGCTCCCGTTAGTTGTCCCAGCTTCTGCCAACCTAGCAGTTCAAAAGCATGGAGAAATGCAGGTATAAAAATAGGAACCGGCTTTGGTGGGAAGTTAACAGAATTCTGTGCGCCTTCAGCATTTAATCATGCCGGCCACATGATCACGGAGATGTCTTCAGACAGCGCTGACTCTTCGGCTTTGAAACAGAGATAAGCACCGCCCCCTAGAGTCAGCAACGACTAGCACATATGTGCGAGGGAAACCTTTACCTTTTACCTTTAGTAACAGCTGAGCCTGGCTTTTGATCTGTTATTGAGAAACATAAAAGAAGAAATGAAAACAAAGCACAGGAGCATTTCCAAAGAAATTAATCTCTGGGGATACATAAGTCTACACTCTGTTTACCTGTGGTTGTTCTCCTTTTATCAAAGCTTGCAAGTAACTTAAATCATTAGGAAGTGTCCTATCTCAGTGGAAGAACACTGGCTTCCTACACAGAAGGTTTCAATGTTAAATCTTCACCCAAAGCTGGAGAATTGTTTCTCAAAACTTTCTTATCAGGAGCTGATTCACACATTACCCTGTATTTTGGTTGGTTCTATTTCAGTTAGTTCTGTGGAAATATCATTGGCAAAGAACGGATTAGAATCTAGTATAATATGGGAGCCAAACCAAGTGAGTTTTCCTCAACAAGCATGACTTTAAGACCTTTAAAAGACTTAAACAAGAAACACCTGTCAGGTGGAAGAAATCAGGAGCCAGGACAGAGTTCAAAGCACTGCAATTTTATTCTATGATACCTACACACAAAAATCAGATTTACTATGTCAGTCAGAATTGGCGCCAGATAAGTGTCAACGGATTTCAAGGGGAGCTGGAATTAGTTCTTACAGGGGTGTAGAGATTCCAAACTGATGATGTGTTTGACCCCACCCTCAGGCCCAGCCTCGTCATCTCCTACACTACCATGTAAAATAGGGTTCAGGATTTGGAGTGACCAGGACAAATTGATAACTTTATCAAGTTAAAAGATTCTCCCAAGATAAGCTTCTCTATACTTGACAATGATGGCCAAGAAAAGAGGTGGAAAAACTACACCAATATGGAAATCTATTTAAAAAACAAAACAAAAACGGAGAAGCCCAAAATTAAACCCAAACCCATCCAGGTCCTTCCAGGAGGTAATTCTGCCAGGGTCCTATTGGAAGCTGGAGCTTCTAAGGAAGATGCTAATAGCTGGAATGCAGAGAATGTCAACATGCAATCATTTTCAACCGCTATTCAAGGGAGCGTGGGAAAAGAGAGACCAAGGAAGCTTGGAAGCAGGGAAGGCTCTATAATATTCTATTCCAGTGATGCCAAAATTGTCTGTGTGCAGGCTATTGCACAGCAATTCAATCCTCCCCGCACACCTGCACATGTGCACGCGACCCACCCACCCACCCTGTGCATGCATGCATGTTTCCCTCCCCAGGCTCCGGAGGCTTTCCTGGGGAGAGCAAAAATGGCTTCCCCCGGCCTTCTGGAAGGCCAAAAATCAGCTGGTCTGCATGGACATGTGTGCTGGAGCTGATATGGCTCCGTGTGCCACCTGTGGCATGCATGCCATCGGTTCGCCATCACAGTTCTATACCATCTTTCACTTTGCTCAGTATGTGTCTTTCTTTCCTGAAAACAAAAATTCCTACACTGCGCTTGTCCATGTAACTGGGGAGTATATTGTCCAGTTCTGCCAGCCCTTCAAGGTGGTCAGGATTCAAGGAACACACAGGGCAAGAACTCCAGGAATATTTTATCGCCGTCTTGAAAGCTTGTTCTGAAGTTTCACCACCCCTTCTGAAAGACACTACAGCCTCTTCCTCATACTTTCTACTTTCCCAGAACTGAGTAATTTCTCTTCCCTCTTCCTCCTTCTAGCTTAGAACTAAATTCCTTTAACCACTTCTTCTCGTTTCAAGGGGATTTGACATCAGATAGGGGTTAGCCCAATTTGTAAATTCCACCCACAGGCTAAAACGTGGCTGGAGGAATCAAGATTTCAGATAAACTCAAGGCTGCTTCCAATTCCAGACTCAAGATAAAGTACGGTGCCTTTCTAGCAGCTCGCGATGTGCAAATTCACACTGGTAAATTATCTGACTCATGAGATCAGTAGAAGCAATCCCCAATTTTAATTCTGCAACTCAAGGTAGCTTTGCCCAAACTTGATGCAAAATAGGAGTAGGAAGGCAGGGTGGCTTCCTTCACCTCCGCCCATTATCTGCCCTTGAGAAGGATCCCAGGAGAGAGAGGCAGGAAGGCAATAAACTGACTCAACCAGATTCTTCTTTCTCCTGGCCCTTCCCCATAATCACAACAGCCACTAACCGGCCAAGTAACAAAAATGCTGTTGTTCATTGATTGCTCCTTCAAACAATATTCACTGCTGTTTTATTGACCCTAATTTACCCTGCTTGCAAACTGCTTTGGGAGGGTAGCTATCTAAACGGCAGGATATTAAAATAGCTGACAACAAAGATAACAACCAAGGTGACTAGGGGGAATAGCAGCTATCACCTATATTGGAGAACAATTGCAGGAATTGTGCATGTCTAATCTGATGATGGCAAATCTAGACAGCAGACTAAAAAGCAGAGACATCACCCTGCCAAGAAAAGTGTGCATAGTCACGGCTACAGTTTTCCCAGTTGCAACGGATGGCTGTGAAAGTTGGACCACAAGAAAGGCTGAGCGCCAAAGAATGGAGACCTTTGAACTCTGGTGCTGGAGAAGACTCCTGTGAGTCCCTTGGACTGCAAGGCGATCAACCCGTTTAGTCCTAGAAGAGATCAACTCTGACTGCTCTTTAGAAGGCAGATCCTGAAGATGAAACTCAAATACTTTGGCCACCTAATGAGAAGGAAGGACTCACTGGAGAAGAGCCTCATGCTGGGAACGATGGAGGGCAAAAGAAGAAGGGAACGACAGAGAATGGGGGGGCTGGATGGAGTCACCGAAGCAGTCAGTGTGAGCTTAAATGGACTCCAGAGGATGGTAGAGGACAGGAAGGTCTGGAGGAACATTGTCCATGGGGTTGTGATGGGTGGATACGACTTTGCAACAACAAATCTGATGAAAAGAAAGACTAGGGGTGACATGATAGCAGTGTTTCAACATCTAAGGTGCTGCCACAAAACACCTAAAAGCAGAACAAGAAGCAATGGATGGAAACTAATCAGAGAGAGAAGCAATCTAGAACTAAGGAAAAATTTCCTGAGAGTGAGAACAATTAATCAGTGGAACCACTTGCCTCCAGAAGTTGTGAATGCCCCAACACTGGAGGTTTTTAAGATGAGATTGGACAACCATTTTTCTGAAATGGTCTAAGGTTTCTTGCCTGGGACATGGGTTGGACTAGAAGCCCTCCAAGTTCCCTTCCAACTGTTATCCTGTTATTATTTCTGTATCCATCCCATCAAGCCCAAAGAAAGTCCAGAATGGCATAGGTTCTCCTGCAGGGGGTTGGACTACAAGACCTATTAGTCCCTTTCCAACTCTATTATTGTACTCTATGTTGTAATATGTCAGCTGTCAGTTTCTGGCGCCCTCCATCCTCAAAGAGTCCCTGCTCATTTCACAATTGGTCATGATACAATTTCTGCTTGAGACATGGGGAGGAAGAAAAGCAGTGAATGAACCCAGATAACACTCATAGAAAAGTCCTGGATTGTTTCATCAATTGGCACCACCTGTTTTTACTCTTTTGCATTAGGCATTGTGAAGTTACTGTCTCATAGCTGTTTCTGTCAGCCTCCCAAGCAGACCAGACAGGAAATACAACAAAGTGAGCTAATTCTGCTTTATTATAAGGCTACAATAAAAGAATCTTGCAAGTCCGGAAGAATAAATCTCCTGCCACCATTTCTTTTTACTGCCAGAAAAGCTAAGGTGGTTTTTTTTCTTTAAAAAAAAATTCTCTATACTCAGTTGTTCAGCTGCAGGCTGCGTCCTTATCTGATCATCCTCTAGGCAGCATTTTTATTCCCCTTCCAAGGTCATTTTCACATACCATTAAAAGTTTCTATTTGCCCCCAAACTACAGCTGCATCAACACATTCTGCTAATCCATTTTTGTAGAATAAGCCATAATTGGCTGTTAAGACCTTGCTAAGTTGTAAATCACAGTTCACAAGTTTAAATAGGAGTACCTATTCAGTGGTGGGATTCAATTTTTTTTACTAAGTTCTGTAGGCGTGGCATGGTTTGGTGGGTGTGGCTTGGTGGGCGTGGCAGGGGAAGAATACTGTAAAATCTCCATTCCCTCCTCACTCCAGGGGAAGGTTACTACAAAATCCTCATTCCCTCCTGATCAGTTGGGACTAGATGGAGGCAGGACCAGTCAGAGGTGGTATTTACTGGTTCTCCGAACTACTCAAAATTTCCACTACTGGTTGTCCAAAACTGGTCAGAACCTGCTGAATACCACCTCTTCTATTGATTTAAAAACAAAACCACCACATTACACTGCATCATATTCCTGGCAATGTCTGTGCCTGTAAATTTAATCTAGATTTTAGTTAATACTGAGCTGGACACAATTTCTGGCCATTGCATGGATGAACACTTGCTATCTGTCCACTATCGCTTTCCTCTTTTGTTATGTGTATGAATCTTATGATGTATAATTTTTTTTTCTAGTCACCTACTTGCAACTACGTGCCCAAAGTATGCAAATTTATGTCTGCTAATCAAAAACTCAACTATCCTGGACAGACTTGTTCAGTGGTAGTCAACCTGGTCCCTACCGCCCACTAGTGGGCGTTCCAGCTTTCATGATGGGCGGTAGGGGTTTTATCCGATACTGAAGTACTTTTATTATTTTAAATTTAATTGACTTTTTAAAAAAATGTCATAGTATTATTTAAAAACATTTTCATTAGGTTTTCATAAAATCACCATTACTGTGTGGTTAGAAAATTTTACTACTAACAGAGATCCAAAAGTGGGCGGTAGGTATAAAAAGGTTGACTACCCCTGGACTAGTTTGACTTGCAGCCCATGGTTTTCTTAGTAAATTATATGTATCTATAAATCAGTCCTCAATTTACAACCATTTGGAGTTACAACAGACCCTAAGGTCATATAATCAAAATTCAGGCAGTTGGTAACTGACATATCCTTATGTACAATGGTTGAACTTCCTAGTCAACTTCTGAAAAGCAAAGATAATAAGGGAAGCCAGATTGCTTAACCATATGAGTCTGTGGTGGTGCAGTGGTTAGAGTGTAGTACTGCAGGCTACTTGTGATTGCCAGCAGTTTGGCAGTTCAAGTCCCACCGGCTCAAGGTTGACTCACGGGGCAATATGGTGATTCTGTAAACCACTTAGAGAGGGCTGTAAAGCACTGTGAAGCGGTATCTAAGTCTTAAGTGCTGTTGCTATTCATTTAACTTCAGTGATTCGCTTAACAACTGGATGACTATTTAACAACTTATTTAGCAGTAGAAAATCTGGTCCAAATTGTGTTCAAAAATCAAGGACTACCTGTATATAACTCGGGTGAGAGCCATTGTCTACTTTCTCATTAAAAACAGAAGTTGTGTAGTTTCCTTTTGACAAATATAACATTGCCACTTTTTCTTCTGTTCGTTTCCAATGCAAATAGAAGAACAAGTGGAAATACTGTATTTGTCAAAAGGAAATTTCACAACTTCTGTTTTTAATGAGAAAGAAGATACTAGATCTTGCCCGTTATACATAGGTAATCCTTGGTTTACAACTGCAATTGGACCAGATTTTCTACTGCTAAACAAGGCGGTTGTTAAGTGAATAACTGAAGCGAATGTGATTGTTAAGTGAATCCAGCTTCCCCTGTTAGGAATATAATCTAACGGTTGGGTTGGCAATATATAAATCATATAGCAATGCTGTACCTGTTTCTCTAAATCATACTGTAAAATGTGATTGGTTGCTGTTTTCTTCAATTGGCCATAAGAGGGAACCAGAATGACTGTTAGCTCTCTGTTTTGTTAGATGCTGGGCTGATCTGATCTGAGTGTTTTGGAAGCTGGCTGTTAGAAAGTGCCATGAGCTATTGTAAGTTTTGCAACTGCTAGCAAACTTTGAGTACTGAACTGATTATAAGATACTGGACTATGTTATTTGGATTATCCCTTAACTGAAATGTATGACTTGGACTGTTTGATGGACTCTGATACCTCTATTTCCACGAAAGTAAAAGCCTATTTAAACTGCAGTGTCTCTATATGCTGGTTTATGTGTTCTCCAACGACACTCTCACAATGCTTCTCTGAACGTACTCGCTCTCCCAACGGGGAGCTTACCTAACACTGGTTATGGACCCAGAGTGTACCAGACGTAGCTAAAGGAGAGTTGGTGTTGATACGCAATACCGCATACAGACAGCTGTTTTCATTAGTGATTGTTACTATCCTGGAGAAGATGGCGAGCAACCCATCAACAAGCCTTTCGATGAGAACCCAGTTGGATGGAACAAACTATGTTTCCTGGTCTATGAAATGCAGTCTACTCCTGCGTAGGGAAGGTTTATGGGATGCTGTACAGAATCCACCGGATGTAACTGCTTGGAATCCAGAAAACGATGATGATGCCAAAGGAGGATAACAGGGTTACTGCTACTTTAAAAAATGGTTTGTATGTTATACTGGATGGCCAGATGGCTAACACAGCTTATCGTAATGTTAAACTCCATGATGAATGCATACATTTACTACATAGACGCATGGGGCACATTAATTTCAAGATGCTGCAACAAACTGTTAAGTTGGCAGAAGGAGTAAAATTAAAACCATGCAGTAAATATTTAAACTGCAATGTTTGCAATCAGGAGAAAAGCAAAGTTACTCCAGCAAACAGACTGAATGGTTTTAAAACAAAGGAACCTCTGGTTACTTATTATCTTTCCTTCGCCAAGTTTTTCAAATCATGTCTGCTTTCTTTTTTAGAGTTTCTTATTGCACTCCATTCTCATAAATTATAATCAATAAGTATTTTTCTATGTATAGAAACAAAGAATTTTTTTTAAAAAAACTATCAGAATTATGAAACAATTCAAAGTTATTTACCTTGTTAATCATTCATGTTTTGGCTTTTTCCAAGTATTAGCAAGGCAGATGTCCTTCACCAAGACCTGTTGAAAAATCAATGTGAGATTTTAAAAAAAAGATAAGACAGAAACATGCCAAATGTCAGGGCTGCAAAACAAAGCCATTATTCCTCTTTAACTATAAATTTAAATATATTCACAATATATACCTGACCATTAGGTACAGTTTGTTATAATTTCAATATCTCCAGTATCTCAGCGGTTGCCACAAAGAAGAGGGAGTCAAGTTATTCTGCAAAGCACCTGAAGGTAGATAAGAAGCAAGGGGTGGAAACTAACCAAGGACAGAAGCAACTTAGAACTAAGGAGAAATTTCCTGACAGTTAGAACAATTCATCAGTGGAACAACTTTCACCCAGAAGTTGTAAATGCTCCAACACTGGAGGTTTTTTTAAGATGAGATTGGATAATCATTTGTCTGAAATGGTATAGGGTTTCCTGACTAAGCAGGGGGTTGGACTAGAAGATCTCCAAGGTCCCTTCCAACTCTGTTATTCTATTTTTATCCACAGGCAAAGATTTATTTTCCTTGCACAGAAAAAGGATCCCACTACAATGGGATGCACAAAAATTCTGGAAAACAGTGCAGGCCACACAATAAAAAATTGCAGTGAGAAAAGTAAGCAGCCTTTTAAGGGCTGAATTTCCATATTACGCTGAAGTATCTTCCCCTCGACTCGGATCAGCTTCAGAAACACAAATACAAACTTGTTTTGAGTCTGAATATTATAGCCTTCTCTTTTATCATGCCACAGACATTGTTTAAAACAGCAATTTCCCACTCTGTAACTACACCCTTCACATAATTGCTTCACAACCTCAGTGCAAAATATAACGTGCAGTTAAACACCTTGGGGGATCAGGCCAGCTGAGCAAAACAGAACCTAAAATGTATCCAAGTTTTTAATAGTCACACATCCAACTAAACTGTTTGAGTAACAGGTCAGCAGAAGGAATGTTATTTTAGTTCCTGATACCAATGTTTGTGGATGAGGTTTGCTGTTGGTTGACTTTGCTTTTGTGATGTTGTTAGGCCCACATTTGCATAGGCAAAAAGGTCAGCCAGCAAAAAAACAGAACATACAACACTGATAACTGGAAACGTATCAGGCGGTTGATCTTTTCACACAGGCTTTCAAAAATTATACTGCATGCAGAATCACATTAAAGATGAGGCCCAGTGGTTAGAGTGCAATACTGCAGGCTATTTCTGCTGCCTGCCGGCTGCTTGCAATTAGGCAGTTCAAATCCCACCAGGCTCAAGGTTGACTCAGCCTTCCATCCTTCCGAGGTGGGTAAAATGAGGACCCGGATTGTTGGGGGCAAGAGGCTGACTCTGTAAACCACTTAGAAAGGGCTGTAAAAGCACTATGAAGCGGTATATAAGTCTAACTGCCATTGCCATAACTGCCAGAAATGGTGGCAGGAGATTTATTCTTCCAGACTTGCAAGATTCTTTTATTGTAGCCTTATAATAAAGCAGAATTAGCTCACTTTGTTGTATTTCCTGTCTGGTCTGCTTAGGAGGCTGACAGAAACAGCTATGAGACAGTAACTTCACAATGCATAATGCAAAAGAGTAAAAACAGGTTTGGCAGTTCAAATCCCACCAGGCTCAAGGTAGACTCAGCCTTCCATCCTTCCAAGGTGGGTAAAATGAGGACCCGGATTGTTGGGGGCAAGAGGCTGACTCTGTAAACCACTTAGAAAGGGCTGTAAAGAGTAGAAACAGGTTTGGCAGTTCAAATCCCACCAGGCTCAAGGTAGACTCAGCCTTCCATCCTTCCAAGGTGGGTAAAATGAGGACCCAAATTGTTGGGGGCAATAGATTGACTCTGTAAAACGGAGGGTTGTAAAGCACTGTGAATAGGTATATACGTCTAAATGCTATTGCTATTTCAATGATCCAGGTTATTAAAGCAGCAGCATCTTATTTCAGGGTCTGGTGAAGGCTCCCGCACAGACCTTCCTGTTTAATGAACGGAAAGTAGCTGCATTCACACAGGTTCCAAAACATTTCAAATCGTACAGCTCTAAAACATGCACAGCTCCTTACTCTGTGAAAAGTAAACCAACAAGTAGAGAAACTGTTCCTCTACTAAACTTACACCCTAAGTTTTGTAAATCCATTCCCCACTTATGCAAGAGAGAGAGAGAAAAAAAAACTTTAGCAAATGCACCCAGCTGCCCTCAAATCTTGCAACTTTGGAAAATGTTGGGATATTCATTAGAATCTTTTTTCTTCTTTTCTAATACTTTAACTACATTTCTTCCCCCCTTGATTACTTTTCTTCTTCTTCCTTAACTCCAAATCTCCGCCGTTTTAATTCTGCTTTAACACGTCAAATATAAAAAAATGGATTTTAGAAAGGAAAACTGAATGCAGCGCCTCCTTTAAAAAAAAAAAAAATCTTCCCTACCGCACCAAATTTGCTGTCGCACCTTTAAGAGCAATAAAAAGAATCATATTAATAAAATTGAATAGCAACCGAATTGACAAGCTTGGGAACTAACTAGGCGTCCAGCTAGAGAGCTTCCAAACTTTAAAAGAGTTCCTTGGCAACTCCTGAACCCAGTTCCGTTTCTGGACTAGCGCCGATCCGATCTGCAGCCATGAACGGCTGATCCCGTTTACACGGCGCTCCTTTGATAAACCTACCGTAGAGAAAGGAAATAACCTTAAAAACCAAAACAAGGCAACCAACCCTGTATTTTTTTCCCCTCCAGGCGATTAATAGGTTCACTTGCTGAATTCCTGGCACGTTGAAACCTCCGCGAAAAAAGGAAAAAAAAACCCTACTTTCCTCTCTTCTCCTTGCAAATCACATTCCGGTTTGGGGCGTTGAGTAGAAGCAGCAGCTGGATTTACAGTACGGCAAGGCAAAGCGAGGCTTCAATAGAGGCTTGGCTCCGCCCTTGGAATGCACAGCCATTGGCTGCAGCGGGAGGCGTGAGAGGGTGTTCAGCGAGCTGAATGGCGGCCGGCGGTGGCGAAGCCACGCCCCTCGCACCAGTACTAACTCGCGTGGGGCTTTTCCGGCTGGGTTCCGCTGACCCCCTAGCGGCCGTTCGGAGTTTTGCAGCCTCAACCAGGCACGCAAGGAGAGTTCCGAACGCGTCGAAATCCGCCCGGCAGGATTTCTTAGAACGTGTGAAGGGGCACTTATAGAACGTTTTTCGGGTTCTTTTGGATGCAGGCATCCCCAGGAATTAAAAGTGAACCGGTATGTTCTCAGGGAGAAACCTCCACGCCCGTGCCCCCTTAGGAAGACTAGGGAAGAAAAGACCTACCTCGTGTCGGGTTGTGCCTGCCTGCTAAGCAACCGGGAGCCGTGTGAGTTACACGGAGGCGAAGCAAAAGCGCTCCTCCCCTCCTCTACGGGAAATGACAGCCAGCCCAACCCCAAACTCGCTTCCTCTGGATAGAATAAACCCGCCCCGCGTCACTTCTAGAAGGGAGGTGGACGACCCGGGAGCCTTTTGTTGTAATTGAGTGTATCATCTGCACCTCTATAACTGCCTGGTTTGGTTCTGCAACCCAACAAAACAAGACAGAGACTTCAGAGGATAATTAGAAATGCAGAAAAAACAATTATTGCCAAATACTTGCCTTCCATTGAGAACCTGTATACTTGCACGAGTAAAAAAAAGGGTTGTGAAAATAACTACAGACCCCTCACATCCCGACATAAACTGTTTCAACTCCTACCCTCAAAATGGACTTATAGAGCAATGCACACCAGAATAACAAGACACAAGGACAGGTTTTTCCCCAACGCCATCACTCTGCTAAACAAACAATTCCCTCAACACTGTCAAACTAGTCACTAAGGCTGCATAACTATTACTATTAGTCTCCTCATCGTTCCTATCACCCATCTCCTCCCACTTATGACTGTATGACTGTAACTTTGTTGTTTGTATCCTTATGATTTATATTGATATCGATTGTTTCCTGATTGCTTATTTGTACCCCATGACTTTCATTAAGTGTTGCACCTTATGATTCTTGACGAATGTATCTTATCGTTTTATGTACACTGAAAGCATCTGCACCAAAGACAAATTCCTTGGCCAATAAAGAATTCTATTCTATTCTTGCAAACTGGGAGATTCCCCCACGCCTTTTAGTCAGCGTTTCCTTAACAAGCCTGGATGAAGTCGGTTTGCAATCCGGCTCAACCCTAACCCCACGCCCTGCCATCAGAACCCCGCTCTCCACCCACCCACCTACCTCAGTAAAAATAAAACAAAAACAAACAAACAAAAAAAGCCAGGAGCGCAGCCCCTGCAAACACGGAAAGCTCCACGTGCGCGCAAGTACCCCACGTTCTCCAAAGCCGCGTGTCGACCCGTGGCTCTTGGGGTCGAAGAAGGGAAAAAGCCGACAAGGAGCAGCCCCGCCTGGATACGAACCCGCCCTCTGCCAACCTCGCTTGTCCTCGGATGGCCTCACCGGCTGCCGCCCCTGTGATCAAAGCCGAGCCCGCGGGTGGAGGCTTGGTGCCCGCCAGGCCTTCCTGTGGATTCCGACGTTGCACGAGACAGAGGAGGAGGAGGAGAAAAACATGCAAGCTTACTCCCTGGGTCGCCCAGCGGTTTTCAGCGCCTTGCAAAGCGCTGCAAAAGCCGTTTTCTGCTCTTTGGGAATTAGCTGGTCAAAGGTACATCTTTAAAGGGATTTTGGATACGGTCGTTAAAACTAATCCATGAATAAACTCTGCCGCCTTTAAAGGTGAGGCGAGAGCATTTGGGTAGGATTTCACTGGGGCCCTAAACCAGAAAATCCATTTTTTGCTTCTTCTTCTTCTTTTTTTTTTTTTTTTTGGTGGACAGAAGGAACGAGGATGTTGATGGTGCAGATGGAAAAAAACCCAGGTTGACGTTTGTCACGTTTTTTCAGTTGCAAGCCTTTCCAAATCAGAGGTTGGGTTTTTTCCATCCTAAATCAGGTACTTGATCTGCTGCTGTGTACTGTTATAAATGTCAGTGAGTTGGTAATTTTTGGCTTAATTCCCTATTTAGATTTAGGGGAAATGCCAAAAGACAAAATGCATCTTAAAAAAAATAATACCAAAGCCCTTTTTAAAAAGATGTTGAATGACACTTTCAGTTATAATCAATTAAAAAGCTGATGTACTATAAACCTCTGGAGAGCCGTTTGGTTTAAAAAGCCCACTTGCGGTTGTAACATCTGTAGTAAAGAGTGAGTAGGTCTACAGTGTGGATTTTGGATCACATTTGGAAAAGGATCCCCAAGAGGTCAAGACACTTCTGATTTAATCTCAGTCATTACAACTATGAATAATAATAATCACAATATACAAAAACTCTCTAAGCATACTAATGTGCTAGGAATCCATTGGTGATTCCATTTTGCTGTCCAAATTCATGGAGACCTAACCCTAACCCTAAGTGGATCCCTGGTGGGATTTTCCCATGCATTTTTCCAGGAAACATAGATAAGTGTTGTGACTCAGCAGATGTCTTCTGTGAGTCTTTTCAGGATGCAAGATTAACACTGCAGCTGGGGCTTGTGCTTGGCGTGTTCTGGGGATAAAAGGACGGATGGTGCCACGCCCTGGTTGCAGGAGTCAACGTTCGTTCCTTGGTTTGTTCAACATTGATTGATCATCAGTCGTGGTTTATGTAAGATACACTTGGAAAAGTGCTTTGTTTCCTGTAATCCTGATCCAAGGCTACACTTGGAGAAGTGCATTGCTTGTAAGAGTTGTTTTGTATTCTGTTATCTGCTTGAAAGAGACTTTATTTCTGTTTATTTTTTGGGCTCGCAGCCAGTCCGAGCTGAGAACTGATAAAGAGAGTTCCTTTTACGTTTGTCTGCTTGCCATTTGTTAACCAGCTGAGAAGGGGGGACAGAACAGATAAGGCAGACTCAAAAAGCATGCACCCTCCTAACCATACCCCTGGGCTCCGAAACCATTGGCGATGTCCATTTTGCTCTCAGAATTCATGGTGTCCTAACCCTAAGTGGATTTTACTCCAGTGGGATTTTCCCATGTATTTCACCTGGAAACACAAATAGAATCCAAAAGTCTCCTAAGCATACCAATGTGCCAGGAATCCATTGGTGATGTCCATTTTGCTCTCCAAATTCATGGAGACCTAACCCTAAATGGATTATCCCCCCCAATGGGATTTTCCTATGTATTTTACCCAGAAACTGTCAATAGAAACAGAATGGCTCTGGCAAAAGAAAGCAAAAATAGTACCTATTGGGGCTTTGCAACCAAAACAATCTGGAGCTGCACTTGAATACTATCAGCATTGACACAATCACCATCGGTCAACTGCAAAATGCAGCTTTATTTGGAATAGCTTACATCTCACCACGATACCTTTAATATTATTAAACAAGAACCTTTATCGTGAGTCCTTGAGAAACACTTGGGAGATGGGCATATGTGCCAAATCCAGTCTGAACCTCTCCCTGACTTTGTGACGAGCATAATAATTTAAATTTTGCATTATTAAATGATTTGGGGGGGGGGAGGGCAACTTTACAACAAAGCTGAAAATTTGGAGTATTAAGTATAAGTATGATCTTTATTGTCATTGTACTTAAATGCAATGAAATTCTCTACTCTTGTAAAAAAGAATGGAGAATACACCCAATACCTGAGCAAATGGGGAACTCAGAGTCCTATGAGTCTGAACCGCCTCTTGTGGTCTCTAGAAACTCAGCTATTTAATGATATATGACATGTACTGTTTGGAAAGGCTTAGACTAAATCACAAGCATTACATTAAAGAAGGAAAACAAGTTCCCGTGTAAGCTTTGAAGAACCATCATTAGTGGTTGGATTGGTTTGGTTAGAGCTCAGTGCAGGGGTGGGCTGCTGGGAGTTCGGTAGAACCTCTAGCTAAGATTCTGTGCAGTTCGGAGAACCCCCAAATCCCACTCCTGGCTGGCCCTGCCCACCCCTCCCTGTCCCTCCCAGGAGTCCCCACGTGGCCCGTTTTGGATGCAGGTAAGTGCAGGGCGCGCAGGGAGGTTTGGGGAGGGCAAAAAACAAGCCTACTGGAAGTTTGGGAAGAGGGCTTCCGGAGCCTAGGGAGGCCATTTTCGCCCTCCCTAAGGCTTGAGAAAAGTCTCCGGAGCCCGGGGAGGGCAAACCCCCCCCCCATGGTGCAGGAGACCAACTAGGCCACACCCACTATGGCCACGCCCACCCAACAACCAGGCAGAGGCCCCCTTGCTAAAATTTTTGAAGCCCACCCCAGGCTCAGTGAAATGTGTAAACTCAGCATTTTGAAGCTTATTCAAGAAAACATGGCTGCCACAAGGGCCAACTTACTTACCCAAGCACTCTAGGCAGGACAAGAAACAATGGATGAACACTTATCACTCTCCCGGCCTTTCGTAAAGCCACCAAGACCTGGCTGTTCCGGCAGGCCTGGGGCTGTTGATCAATATCCAGCCCCACTTAGACGGAATGCACGATGTGGAATTTTAATAATTGTATCTTATTTTTTAACTTTTAAATGTTTCTTTCTACTTTGCCTGTAAGCCGCCCAGAGTCCCAAGGGAGTGGGCGGCATACAAATCTTATTAAACTAAACTATTAAACTAAAACTAAACTAGCCAAGGAGAGAAGCAACCTAGAACTAAGGAGAACATTTCTAACAGTGAGAACAATTAACCAGTGGAACAAATTGTCTTTGGAAATTGTAGATACCCCAATATTGGAGGTTTTAAAAAAAAGACTTGACAACCATCTATCAGAAATGGTATAGGTCTCCTGCAAGAACTGGGCGTTGGACTAGAAAACCTCCAAGGTCCCTTCCAACTTTGTTAGCTGTTGTTATCTAGGTCTGTAAAGTCCTGGAATGAATGAATGGGTGGTTTTCAAACTGACACCATCCCTTTCTATTATCCTTGCTGGTTAGGACCAAGTTGGAGTTTTAGGTAAGCAGCATTTTTGAAGGACTATGGTTCTCTATCCTTGGCAAATATCTTCAAAAAGGATTGTCTGAAGCAGAAAAACATAGCATGAAGGGCAATGAAGTTCGAGGAAAGCATTGAAGTATTGATGGCTTTAGTCAAGCACAAATTTCTCTTGCTTATTTTAGGCTTTGCGGCTATAAAAGCACATCAGAGGACGGCTGATACTGATGGGTGTGAAAAATATATTGCCCTTTAATACCCATTAATTTTCAGCTAGAAACATTGAAGGGCTTTTCATTCTGTTTTCCTAAATTATCCAACTTTTTCTACAAGTGGGTGACAGGTAATGTGAACATAAAATGATTTCAGTTCTCCAAAATGCTGGTCCTTCCATAATCCAAGGAACATCACAGACAAGCTGGGGGTATTGGACATCACTTGCACTGTTCAATAGTTCAGGGGGGGAGAATTATGGATGGATGGATGGATGGATGGATGGATGGATGGATGGAAGGAAGGAAGGAAGGAAGGAAGGAAGGAAGGAAGGAAGGAAGGAAGGAAGGAAGGAAGGAAGGAAGGCAGGCAGGCAGGCAGGCAGGCTCAGGTTCTTAAAAGCATCTTCTGTGGAGGTCTGGAGTGATATGGATGCTTTTCAAGATATCTTGAAATAGATAAAATCATGTCAAAGTCAATAGATGTCCTGTAGCCATCTTGCATTTTACAGCCTTGGATGCAAATCAGTCTTAAGTCGGCTGATTTTAGAAACCCTCTGTGTTGTTCCTTCTCCTTTTCATTCATTTGTTCTTTTTATACCTTGAAGGATGCACGAACGACCCTTCCTTTAAGAGGCTGAGGAGGCCGAAAATTATTCACCATTGGGATTTTTTCATCTTCCTCCATCGTAAAAAGAAGACTTCTGAATTTCTCCATCTGTAAACGCACACGAGACGGCGTTACAGCTAGAAACAAAGTCTGTAACAATGCCAACAAGCAAATCATACTAAAAAAAATATCCCTGAACACTCTTTCATCGTTTTTTATTTCGTTCTGTTCATCCAGTCATACTCATAACTAGGCTATTTATCCAGGGTTGTTTGGGAGGTGAGGTTTGCAACAGATTTGCAAAATTTGATTTTAAAGAATTAAAGCATCCTAACAGCTGGAGAAATACAAAAAGAAGTCTACATGTTAGTATAATACACAATGCTTTTAAACCTGAGATACAGCAACACAAAAAAGGGAATTTATATAAGGCCTAAGTACTGCAGTTAAAGAGGGAAAACAATTTCACTGGAAACACAATATAGCCCAGCTTAATGGCAATCAAAACGTAAGTCCTTACCTGCTGCTTTTAAGACTTTTTTCTCTTAAAGATTACATTTAGACAGTGACGTGTGGTGAGCTTTATGGCTGGTGAGGCAGCTTTTTAGACTCGTGGACTTCAACTCCCAGAATTCCATAGCCAGGCATGCTCAGTTCCGATTTAAAGCGACAGCATTTTCCCCCCTTGCAAGATAAGTTTTCCCATTCTTTTTCTTCTCCCTCCCCCTCCTTCTTCCCTCTCCCCTCTCTCAAACAGACACACGCACACAGAGAAGTTGGATCCCTCTCTCACTCACTCACTCTCAAACAAACACAAACACAGAAGTTGGATTGGATATATTTTCCAAAGGCTTGAAAGCAGCTCCTCTGCCTTCCCCGCCCCCCTTCCCCTGCTGCCTTCCAATCGGTGCCTTTGATTGTGAATCACGTTGTCTTTTCAAACTTGTAATCAGTGAAGCTGGGCTTATATACTTCTATCCAGCTCTCTGTGTGTATGTGTGTGTGTGTGTGCGTGTGTGCGCGCATGTTTGAAAAGGCAACGTGGTTCTGCCAGAGCTCTGAGTCAGACTGAGCTAGTTGCGCCCAGAGAACTCTAAAAAGCCTCTAAAAATGCCCTCTACAGGAGGCGAGAGAACACGTGCCTCCTTTGCATACGAATTTTTTCGCTTTTTAACCCTTGCCTAACTCTTAAAAGGCGAAAAATTGCTTATGCATAGGAGGCCCCTAGTTCTCTCGCCTCCTCCTATAGTTAACACTAAGCACTGTTCCAAGTCACTGTGACTTGGAATCTGGCAGCAACTACCTTGGCTTTAATTATTTTAAAAACATTCTTTAAAATTCTTTCCTTTTCCTCATGACTGGTGAGGCCACGCCTCCCCTGCCTCTAGTGACTGCACATCCCTGCATTTAGAGATAATGAGAATAATTTAACAGATATACAATCCATCTTAACCACAGTTTAATAAAAGCTCTGTGGCCAAGTGAATGCAGTTCATTCTACAGATGTTAACCGTAGATGGACAACATTAAGATCCTGCTGCCTCCTTTGAATTTTTTTGTTTTCAGTCTTTATAAAGAACGTTTTAAATATGCAAAACTGGGCCACTCCTTTTCTTAATCTCACAGTGCTCTTTAAGACCA
This sequence comes from Thamnophis sirtalis, assembly GCF_051295495.1. Classification (NCBI taxonomy): domain Eukaryota; kingdom Metazoa; phylum Chordata; class Lepidosauria; order Squamata; family Natricidae; genus Thamnophis; species Thamnophis sirtalis. The sequence continues at coordinate 36,212,249 of NW_028261394.1, read as the reverse complement.
CACCACTATGATTTGCCAGAAAAAAAATCAAATACAGGTGGTCCTCAACTTACAACAATTCATTTAGTGACTGTTGGAAGTTATGCCAGCACTAAAAATGTGACTTATAGCCTTGGTCACATGATCGAAATTCAGATGCTTGGCAAGTGACTCATATTTATGATCGTTGCAGTGTCCCAAGGTCGCTTCTTCTTGTGACTTTTTGATAAGCAAAGTCAAAGAGGAAGTCAAATTCCTCTTAAGGAACTTAACTGTGTTGCTAACTTAACAACAGCAATGATTCGCTGAACTGTGGCAAGAAAAGTCGTGAAATGAGGCAAAACTGATTTAACTGTTTCCCTTAGCAACAGAAATTTTGGGTTCAATTGTGGTCGTAAGTGGTACCAGTATGAACAATGTTAATTCCCTGCTGATTTTCAATGGAACCTGCCTCCACGCATAAATAAACCTACTTATAAATCCCTCTCCAAAATGATAATTTTTTAAAATCATGGAGGAAAAAAACAATCAATTTATCTGGATAGGATAACTAAATCTTTTGCAGCTTGGTTGCTGAAAGGGCATTTCCAGGAGAATAACTGGTGTGTGTGTGTTTTTTTTAAATACAGCATTTTCTCCTGACAACTCTCTAGAAGAATATTTTCCATAAACATGGCACAACTACATTCTCATCACTCACCCGCAAGATTTACCTGTTTCTCTGATATTTGGATAGCTTCCTTCATTACTATCCAGGTTACACTCTCATGAAGAGGTGGCGTTGTCAAAGATCCAGCATAAGTCCAGTACTTTTTGCCAGAGGGAAGCAGAGTGCTTGGGTTGAAAGATCTGAATTCAGCTTTTGTTCCCTAGGAGAAGTTTCAACAGGAAGGAGAACACTTGACATTTTAAAATAAGATAAAATTAAAAGACAAGTTCACTAGAGAAAGCAATTACTGTGTGTTTGGAAGAGTTGGCGTAAGCAGGGGTGAAATTCAGTGGGTTCTGACAGGTTCTGGAGAACCAGTAGCGGAAATTTTGAGTAGTTTAGAGAACCGGCAAATACTACCTCTGGCTGGCCCCAAAGTGGGCAGGAATGGAGATTTTGCAGTATCCTTCCCCTGGAGTGGGGAGGGAATGGAGATTTTGCTGTATCCTTCCCCTGCCATGCCCACCAAGCCATGCCCACAGAACCGGTAGTAAAAAAAAGTTGAATTCTACCACCGAGTAAAAGGAAACCAGGCCACCAAAGGACACAGTGGCTGGACACCAGCCAGATCATAGAAAAATTCAAAGAAGTGGTGCAAGATCAGAAGACGTGAAGAGATCTGGCTCACAGAAACGCCAAGAGTCAGATATCACTGAATGGATATCATCATCATCATCATCATCATCATCATCATCAAGAGACGACTAAAGATGCAAATGAAAATGATTTTTTTAAAAAAACCTCTTGGAAACTACAAAAAAACAAGAACGAGGGAAGCAAAACCCCCAAAGGACTAACAGAACTAAAAACTTGGTTCCACACTGAACTTGTGAAAAGAGACACAAAATGGATCTCTGATATGAAATGATCTAAGGAAAAAAAAACACAAAACCAGATGCCTTACCAGAATCACACTATATATATATATATGTTCTTTTATTTGTGCTGATAAATAAATAAAGGGAGACTAGTATAGATCTATTTCAAGCTATTTAGCTCTCATCAGCTAGCCATACCCTTACTGGGATTTGTACCTGGGCTATATGGCATACTAGGCATACCAGGCAGAGATCTTAGTCATTAGGCCACAGGCTCTTATCCATTATCAGCGAAGCCAGGGTGAAAGGTATCTATTAGATTTTTACAACCCCTGGTAAGCCCCAATTATGGGAGGAAGCTTTTAAACTTTCAGAGTATATATATATATATATATATATATATATATATATATATATATATATATATATATATATATATATATATATATATATATATATATATATATATATATATATATATATATATATATATTGCTCTGAAAGTTTAAAAGAATTTTATAAAAGTTAGAAATCTTGGTTTTTTTGGTTTTTTTGCATGAGTAATGTAATATAATTCACATCCCGGCTCCAAAATAAAAATGTAAAAAACCAACGCCATAGGTGTCAGTTTTGCATTATGATAATATAGCTAAAAGAATACATGAAGCAGGTGCAGAAAATATTGAGCATCGAGATAAGTATATAGACATGCACACTTCTATAAATATTATGGCTTCCACAGTTTAATTGGATTTAACTTCCGTAATTCACTTAAGCACAATTGATTTCCATAGGTTACTTCCAAGGGCATTAATTCTGGATTCAATCTAAAATGTCCAGCAGAACACAACTACAACATCCCTTCCTCTTGTTATTGCAAAGCTTAATCTTTCTTATATATGCAAGAAAGGTGCAGTTGTGTTGGATTTGATTCCATAAACTTGCTTGAAGAAAGCAGGGCAGCAAATGTAGTATTCGTCTGAGCTCCATAGAATAGCTGTGTCCTTTTGTAGGATTGTGAGTACAATCCCAGGAAAAGATGCTGCTGATTTGAAGAGTTCCAGATGGTTGCCATGTCTCAACCTTCATGAGCTCTGAAGCACCTATTCAAATCTACTTCCTCCTTAGAGAAGTAGTACTGAGGAAAGACAGTAGAAGGAAAACTCCAATGTCTACTTTAGAATTTTATTATATGTTCATGTGATTTGTCTTTCCCTTTCTTCCCTATCAAGCTCGAAAATTTGGCCTTGACAACTACGCCACCTACAATCTGACCTAAGCATAGCACACAAAATTGTCTGCTACCATGTCCTACCTGTCAATGACTACTTCATCTTCAACCTCAATAATACACGGGCAAAAACAATTGATACAAACTCAAACTTGATGCAGAAAATGCGACTTCAGCAACAGAGTGGTCAACACCTGGAATGCTCTACCTGACTCTGTTGTTACATCCTCAAACCCTCACAGCTTCAACCTTAAACTGTCTACCATGGACCTCACCCCATTCCTAAGAGGTCCTTAAAGGGGACATGCATAAGCGCATCAGTGTGCCTACGGTCCCTGTTCTATTGTCCCCATTTATTTGTATTCATTTCTTTGTTCATGTCCATGTTCATACCTATACCTGCTATCTTGCACATGTTTGACAAATAAATAAACAAATAAACATACAGTATATCAGGCTCACTGAAATCCTGTTGTAAAGTTAGATATTAAGCTTCAGTAGTGTTTGACTTAGGTCAAAATAGGGTTGATAGTTTGTAGTTCAAAATATAATGGAAATCTGGCATGCTATTTGAATCAGACCATTACATGAAACCATGATGTTTTGTAGGAGTCAGTAGACATCCTTCTGAAGAAAGTCTTATTCAGCCTAGAAGTTCTAGAGAAGTTCTGGTTGATTCCAACCACTGTTGAGAAAGTAAGTGGAGTTTGTCCACAGGGAGCCCTGGAAGAAACAGATTATCTGGATCGCTTAAAGTGATGTTGCAGGCCAAGGCATATCTAACAACTGACTCAAAATGTCCATGAAAGAACAGTGAACATAACAGAGAAAAACTCAATAAGAAATGTCAACATTCATGTTCATATAATTCAAGAGCAATCTATGTTGAAAACTTACTTTATATTTGACCATATAGAAGGCATCAGTCAATCGGTTCATAGTAGTATGTTCTTCTCCAACCTAAATGTTGAAAAAGCCAGAGGAGATACAATATGAAAGTAGAGGCAATTACAATACAGAGTAAGTTAATAATTTCTTCAGTCTGTGGCTTGTAGACTCCTGCTTTACCCACAATTCTTGAAACCATTCAACTTTTTAGAAACACTATGTTGTTGTTAGTTGCAAAGTCATGTCCAACCCATTGCAACCCAATGGACAACGTTACTACAGGTCTTCCTGTCCTCTACCAACCCCTTTATGCATTACTGCCTTGTTGTGGTGAAGGGGCTTGCATAGCTCAATGAAGTTATGAGCTATGCCGTGCAGGGCCACCCAAGATGGACAGGTCATAGCAGAGGGCTCTGACAAAAAAATGATCCACTGGAGAAGAAAAAGGCAACCCACTCCAGTCTCTTTGCCATGAAATCCCATGGACAGAAACACTCTGAGGTTACGATAAAAGGGAAGGTGATCACACCTTCCTTTTTCTTTTCCCTGTGCCTAGAATGACTTTCTGAGGGCGGTGTGCCTAAAATGACACTAACTCATTCACTTATATTCCTCTCGTGTAAACCCATGTTTTTGGCACTACTCTCTCTTAACCCAGTTCACTTCCCAGTTTTGTTCACATAGTAAAAAACCGTGACCCGACAAAAGGGCGAACGACAAAACCGCGCTGACTAAACCGCGTCGCTAAAACCGCGACGTCATCAACGCAGCGACGACAACGCGGCGACAACAGCGCGGAGACAGAAGGGCGATTTCAGTCGACAGAGGGGCGATTTAAGTTAAGGTAAGGGTTAGGTTTAGGGTTAGGTTTAGGGTTAGGTTTAGGGTTAGGTTTAGGGTTAGGTTTAGGGTTAGGTTTAGGGTTAGGTTTAGGGTTAGGTTTAGGGTTAGGTTTAGGGTTAGGTTTAGGGTTAGGTTTAGGGTTAGGTTTAGCGTTACGTTTAGGGTTAGGTTTAGGGTTAGGATTAGCGTTACGTTTAGGGTTAGGTTTAGGGTTAGGGTTAGGGTTAGGGTTAGGGTTACGTTTAGGGTTAGGGTTAGGGTTAGGTTTAGTTTTACAGCGTGCTTCTGTTGCCGTGCTGTTGTCGGCGCCATTCAGTGCTCATTCGTCGGAGCGCTTTAGAACACGCGGTTTTGTCACTGCGGTTTAGTCGGGCGCGGTTTTGTCGTTCGCCCTTTTGTCGGTGAACCGTAAAAAATAGGAGGAGAGGGCATTAGGTACCCTGCTTTGAGGTGTACCCTACCAAAATGGTGGAATACCAATCAAAACACATCAATTATAAAATAAGTAAATAAAATATCCTTTCAGACTTGATTGCCTCCTGGTGTACATTTTCAAGATGGAAAGCCTGTTCGTGTCTGCACAGAGAGAAACTCATAGCATTGCAGGCACTGTAGAAGACTCATGTTGACTGATGGGGCCAAACATTTCAGCAGGAGGCTGCCAAATAGCAATAGCACTTAGACTTATATACCGCTTCATTGTGCTTTGCAGCCCTCTCTAAGCCGTTTTGCAGAGTCATCATCTTGCCCCCAACAATCTGGATCCTCATTTTACCAACCTCGGAAGGATGGAAGGCTGAGTCAACCTTGAGCCTGGTGAGATTCGATCTGCCAAACTGCTGGCAGCCAGTGATCAGCAGAAGTAACCTGCAGTACTGCACTCTAACCACTGCACCGTTGAGGCTCTAACCATTGACATCCCCCTTTTCCAACTAACAGATTTTACTGGAAATGTGTTATTATCCGGATTCTTCTGGATGTGTAGCCTTGTGGTTGTCTATCCTTTTACACTGACATGTTCACCTTTTGTGTTAAGCTGTGTGCTTCATGACGGTTTGCTGAAGAGAGTGAACTATGCTTTTTGTTTTTACTTAATGCAAGCCAGAAGCCAGGATTTTCAAACCAGGACTGTCTTTACTTAACATATTGGAGAAAAAACCCCAATCACATGATGGCAAAGGAAAAGTGTGACCTCAAATGCTGTATATCTGGGGTGTCCAATCTTGGCAACTTTAAGTTCTATGGACTTCAATTCCAGAATTCTAGGAGTTGAAGTCCACAAGTATTAAAAGTTGCCCCGATTGGACACCTTTGCTGTGCAACATGTGTTGATGGGTGGTAAGCATATAACACATATAGGCTGCTCACCTCTAAGAAAACCCCAATCACGGCAAGGCCATCTGCGGCAACTACAGCTTCTCCAAATGTTGGGTATTTCTTGGCATTCCAGTGTACTAAATGGAGCTTGGGAGGAGAACCAGACAACACCGTTACTCAAAACATAAACACACCAAGGTATTATTCTTCCTATCCCTGACCACATCAAGCAGGTGAGCTGAAATTTATTGCTTTGTCCAAAAAAGAAAGTTGGATTTTTGGAAGGTCCAATAAGATTGGCAGATAGTTATTTTTCACCAGGTAAGTCAGGAGGAAATGCTAAGGAAACTCCAGCTTTAGAAAAAGTGTTCAGAGAAGCTGACTCCCAATTCCCCAGCCAGCCAATCCTTTAACCGTGGTGGTTGGGGAATTCTGGGAGTTGTCCACACAACCCTTAAATTCGCTAGGGCTGAGAAACACTGCTCTAGATATCCACATTTGTGAATTAAAAATATGAACTCAGATCAGCAACTGCCACTGAATCTTTTTGCAGACACCGGATTCAGATAGAGAAAAATAAAGGAACAAGAAGATTTGCAGGATATTAACATTTAATGTAAAAGGAAGTCCTAAAAAAAAAAAAAAATCCAAAAAGGATTCAGGAAGGAGAGGCCTGACAACATAAATGCAGTTTGCTTACCTGTGGCTTAATATATTAAGGTGACCTACCTACTGGAATTTCCAAACCATAGTTTATGAATAGGCATGTGTGAACACAGCCATGGTTAAGCAAAGCATAATGTGTCATGTGAAATTTTACTTGTGGGAAATTAACTTTTTGAATTGGCTATTTGCTGTTTTTCACATTCTTGCTAAACAATGATAAAGAAAAATCCAATAGGACCATTTTTATACAGAACTATTAAAATAACTTTATTTTTAGGTGATTGTATAATCTATACTGGGCACAAAGCTTTGCTTTTAAAAATCTGGAGACCTTTTAGCAATTTTTGGCTAATCTGAAAGGTCCAAAGATGCTCCGTCTCCTTTAAGCTTTGTTTTGTACACAGCTTTGCTCCGCCAAGATTGATAATAACTCACCTCGCAAGGAAAAGATTTCCCATTAATGGTATGTTCGGACCCCAACTTCTGGCTTGTCCCCCAGTGAAAATGGAATTGTTTCAGCCTGTAAGGATTTTGCAAGGGGCCTCCACTAATAGCTGGAACCAAAAAAAAAAAGCAGGAATTGATAGATGTTCCGTTAGAGTAGTAACAATCAGGTACTCCTTTCTTCCCATCTTCATTGGCCAAAGGCAGAGGACAAAAGGGCAGGTGGTGTAGTGGTTAAGGCAGAAGCTGGGACAAGTAACGGGAGCTCACTCCATTACGCGGCACTAGGGATTCAACTGCCAAACTGCCGACCTTTCTGATCAACAAACTCAGCGTCTTAGCCACTGAAGTGAAAAACGAAAGGGTTTACAAGGAGAGTTTCTGTAACAGACAACCGGACACTTTCTAGGTTTATAGTTTTATTTACAACACACACAGCAGTGTACAAGCAGAAACAGAAATGGTCCTTTTTCAAAACAGTAGGTTTTGCCTCCAAAACCCCAGAAAGTTCCATGTTGTAATGTGCATTCCACTCAGTCTTAAGCTCCAAAACTCCTTGACTGGCTCCAATATCAAATTAAGCCACTTTGCTTAACCAGAGTTTATTGAGTATGTAACAATTGTCTAGTTTCACACCACAGCCATAAATGATGTAATGATTTCTTACTTTCCTGTGGAAACAAATAATATGATAACACCCAAGATTATCCACAGAAGCCCCGACTTCCAGATGCCCAATTCCAAAGTCCAAAATTATTTTAACTGGTTCACCGACAAAAGGGCGAATGACAAAACCGCGCCCGACTAAACCGCGGTGATAAAACCGCGTGTTCTAAAGCGCTCCAACGAATGAGCACTGAATCGTGCCAACAACAGTGCGGCGACAGAAGCGCGCTGTAAAACTAAACCTAACCCTAAACCTAAACCTAACCCTAAACGTAACACTAAACTTAACCCTAAACCTAACCCTAAACATAACGCTAAACCTAACCCTAACCCTAACCCTAAACCTAAACCTAACCCTAAACCTAACCCTAACCCTTACCTTAACTTAAATTGCCCCTCTGTCGACTGAAATCACCCTTCTGTCTCCGCGCTGTTGTCTCCGCGCTGTTGTCGCCGCGTTGATGACATCGCGGTTTTAGCGACGCGGTTTAGTCGGCCACGGTCTTGTCATTCGCCCTTTTGTCGGGTCATGATTTTAACTGTTGGGGCTGGAATGCACTGGCTGAAATCTGTGCAAAGTCATCCATTTTAGTGCCCTCAAGGACACCCAGTGTTAACGCTGTGCTGAGATGTGCAGTTTTTCCCTTGCAAAAGAGGCTTTTGATGTATTATGCTTGAGAATCTTTCCAATTCCACATATCAGTTCCATCTGAATGGCCCTAGAGATGAAATAAATTTCTGAAGATCGCTGGAATTCCAATTCATCTTGGAGCCCTAACTGTTTCTTTGGTTCATTTTATGGTGGTCCTAGATTATATCTTGTGTAGAAAGTGTGTGTGTGTGTGTTTGTGAAGGTTTTAAAAATCAATACACTCTACTCACCTGTTTTGTCATCTACATCCTTGAAATCTACCATGACTGAATGTCCATTGTTGGAGATACCAAGAGATGAATCCGATTCATAGGAAATATTGAGAGGCTTCAAACTGGGGTCATAGATAGCTTGCGTGGAAATGATATCAATTGGAGATTGACGGCTGCCTTGGGCAACGGGATAAGACTTATACCATAGAGAAGGTCCTTTGGGGAGAAAGAAACAACAGCTAAGAATGTCTTTCAAAATCATGGAACTTGTTCCACTTCCCCCTACATGTTTGGAGTCCTAGTCAGTTGAAGTTGACACATTAGCACGGAACTCTTTTGTTGAGGAGCTCAACAAAAGAGAAAAATGTTGCAAGTTCAGAAGGAGGATTCTTAGCTTACAAAAGTTACCGCTGCAACTCCTGGCATTTCCTGTGAAAAGATTTGGAATTGGGGCAGGAGATAGGAGAGATTTATGGAGATCAGCTGCAGCCACATGATGATAGCCCCTACTTTTAAGGCACACTTGGATTTCTGCTTGTTCACAGTGCAAACCATAAAGCTATTACATCTGATGGAGTTGATAGTGATGTCTTTGGCAGAGACATAAATCTAACGTGCAATTCATCAAAGGTAATATGCTCACGGTTAAAACAACTACTAAGTCAATTAGAATCCTTATCTCTTTTTGCCTGGTTTGGGATGAGTTTCAGTACAGATTAACAGAGTTGGCATCCCCTAAGCTTGATTGTTTGCTTGTACACATGTGGTTGAGTGCACATGGCTACTTCTGCTGCCTGCCGGCTGCCTGCAATTTGGCAGTTCGAATCTCATCAGCTCAAGGTTGCCTCAGCCTTCCATCCTTCCAAGGTGGGTAAAATGAGATTGTTGGGGGCAAGAGGCTGACTCTATAAACCGCTTAGAGAGGGCTGTAAAGCACCGTAAAGTGGTATATAAGTGTAAGTGCTATAGCTATTGTTACCAACTAGGTCAGTGATGGGGAACCTTTTTGGCACCAAGTGCCGAAAAGGGAGTGTGCGCACGCTCGTCGGGACAGCAACCCAGAAGAGGAACTGTCCAGGGGGCATGAACCTCTAGGGTTTCCAGTGTATGCATGCACATCGGCCAGCTAGTTTTCTGGTTTCTGGCCAGTGGTGGGCTCCTACAGGTTCAGACCGGTTCTGCCGAACCGGTAGTAGTTTGGTGGCCTGAATCGCTAGAACTGGCAGTGACCCAGGCTTGCCACGCCCCTGAATTGGTTCCCCCATCTTGTTGTTTGCTTCTGCGCATGCACAGAGCAATTTTTATTGCTCTGCACATGCGCGCGCATGCTTTGCACACCCAGAAGCAAACCAGCAATAGTAACTGATGGAATCCACCCCTGTGGCGCGCACGCATGCGCAATGACCAACTGGCCGCTGCACATGCTCACACTGGAAAATGGACAGTTCTTCCAATTTCCCGCACTGGCACATGCCTGAAGGCCAGCTGATCGTCATGCGTGCGTGCATGCCAGAAACCCAGAAGAGGAACAGGCAATGCCGCACATGCCAGGCAACATAGCTCCGCGTGCCACTTTGGGCATGTGTTCGCCCTCATGGAACTAGGTTGTACTCCTCAATGCAGATGGTGATCTATGCACTGATGATGTTACCTAGTTGGTTAATGAACTCTCCGAGGGATCCTTGGTGGTGCTCTCTGAGCTTGGTTGTTTTGATGCATGCAGACTTTTCATTAACCAAACTAGGTGACATCATCAGGGCTAGATCTTTCCCCCTTATCACTCAATTGGTCTGGGATAAGCCACAGAGAAGAAGTCCATGTGCAGAACTCAACAGTACTGATTGAAACCTGTCTTCAACCCTGGGTCAGTATCCTCAATTACCCCCAAAGGCATCAGATATAGTTACTCCTCCAACATCCTCTTGCCACTTCCTACCACCTGGTTACTGAAGTAGTTGCCTTCTTAAGACTGATAGTATGTAGTCGCTCCTAAATCACTCCTCTTCCGGGCCAAACTGCTTGGGGAGCATTTGTTTCCGATGCCTTATTTTAAAAATGCGACTTATTCCTTCATCAGCGTTAGAGTACCCATATTCTATCGGCTCCCCCCCCCCCCCGGTTTGCTTTGCATCCAGAATAATGTTTGATCAGCATTGCTTGCAACCATCTTTTGAATGGGTTTCCATATTTGGAAAAGCAGATAGAAAAGGACCCCAGCTCAGCAAAAGTACTCAGAAGGACTACAGCCACAGAACGCTTATTTCCTAATAATAATAATAAAATAAAAAACGTTACCAAAAAAATATATAAATCAGATAATATTTTGACCCAGTGATAATGTAAAAGCCACTTTAAAGTTAACCCTTTTGTCCCCTGTTGTTTATTGCCTGATGGTCGTGGGATTTGGGGTGTAGGGGTGAACCCAAGAAGTACGATATAACTCTTCTGAGTAGAAGGAAGAAAAGATCAGATGCAGGAAAAAAGAGAGAGAGAGAGAAAGAGAGAAGGGGAAGGGTTGTGCAAATCACCTACCATCTTTCTGGCTGTATCCCCAGCAGTTATGGCCTGTCATTATGTGGGTTGCTTCCTTCTGCCCGGCTGCCAGATCATTTAATCCCAACTGCATCAGCTTACCTGCCTTTATAACAGCTCACTTACAGTTTGGCTCTTAAAGAGACAGCAGCGAATTCTTCTATTAAATCCACTTAGAATTTATATATGTGCAGGGGGGAAAAACATAAACTACAGCATTTTTCCTTCATGTGCAGATTACGGATTGTCATTCTTCAGGTTAAGAGGCCCGTCAACAAGGACCGCATGGGACACGGGAGACTTCGGTGTGCGATTGGGATATTTCTGCACTGAGGAAGTCTTATGCATGGGCTGATTACCCTAAGATGATTAATAGTTCTGCTGAATTTAAAGCCAGTTGGAAAGCAGGAGCAAAGATGCTTTTTTTAAAATTGTTCAAAACACAGTTGGGATTCAAAACACACTGGAGTCAGAATGGGGATTTCTTATTCCTTTGGAATGGAATGAAGGGTTGGTGGATATGAACTAGCCTGAGAACCCATTTTTTGAATTTGTTAAACCTTTTGTACCATTTGGGCTAGGGACGTGGTGACTCAGTGGCTAAGATGTTGAGCTTGTCAATCAGAAAGGTCGGCAGTTCAGCGGTTCGAATCCCTAGAGCCGCGTAATGGAGTGAGCTCCTGTTACTTGTCCCAGCTTCTGCCAACCTAGCAGTTTGAAAGCACATAAAAATGCAAGTAGAAAAATAGGAACCATCTTTGGTGGAAACAGCATTCCATGCGCCTTCGGCATTTAGCCATGCTGCCCACATGACCACGGAGACGTCTTCAGACAGCGCTGGCTCTTCGGCTTTGAAATGGAGCTGAGCACCGCCCCCTGGAGTCAGGAACCACTAGGACACATGTGTGAGAGGAACCTTTACTTGTACCATTTGAAAGATTTTTTACTATTTGTGCATTTATTATAGACTTTATTATTATAGGACAGACTGCCATACACTAAATAAATACATTTATTATAGACTGAATCATGGGCCATTTTACAATTTCACCTGGAATTATGGCATAATAAAAGCAGCTGTTTTAAATGTCAAAAAACTGCCGGATAACAGATCAGTATATATCTACAGTGGGATAGTTTTGTTTTTGTTTTACTATCTAAGCCAGCTATTAATATTGAAGTTTCCCTTGTACAATAAATAGACTTGATGGGTCAGCATTACATGTACATCCAGCCAATTGCAACTTAATCAAAGTATGGATTAAATGCAAAATGCAAAGGTAGATTATATATTGTCTTTTGGACCTTCTAAATGGATGTTAAATCTTGCAGGACATCTGTAAACTTTTCTGACTTACAGTGCCTCCTAAAAACAAAGATGTTGGTCATCCTGCAAAGGTTGGTGTGTATGCATGTGTTGTTGTGTGTTGTGCATGTGTGGTGTGTGGTGTGCATGTGCGTATACACATGTACACGTTTTATGAACTAAAGTCTCATCACTATTCTATTCAAGGACAAATTAACCTCCACAGCACACAGATAATACTGTCCTTGAACGAGAGCCATAATGTGAATTTAGTTCCTCCTATGTTATTATCTCTTAGTGAAGAGTAAGGTCTCATAAAACAATTTATCACTGGAGTCGTTCATGAGAAACACCATTTCAACAGCCAATTTTGAAATATATGTGTGGGAACAGTGGTCTGGTTTGTGAAGCAATGTATATGTTTTAATCCAGAGATGCACAACCTGAGCCTTCTTTGACATGGCTGCCATTGGCTATTAATGTAGTTTTTAATAAAATACATGATGAAAGAGCATTAACTTTAATATTAATAGCAATTATTAATACGTGGCTATCCTATTTTTATTTTTAATGTGTAAGGTACATGGTGGCTCAGTGGCTAAGACACTGAGCTTGTCGATCAGAGAGGTTGAATCTCTAGTGCCGCGTAATGGAGTGAGCTCCCGTTACTTGTCCTAACTTCTGCCAACCTAGCAGTTTGAAAGCATCTAAAAATGCAAGTAGAAAAAAAAAAGGAACCACCTTTGGTGGGAAAGTAACAGCGTTCCATGCCCCTTCGGCATTTAGTCATGCCAGCCACATGACCACGGAGACGTCTTTGGACAGTGCTGGCTCTTTGGCTTTGAAATGGAGAGCACACACACACCCAGAGTCGGGAAGAACTTTAACCTTTACCTTTAACCTATTTTTTAAGTGCAGATCATAAGTTTCACATGGTACATGAATTCTGACCCATGAAGTTGCCCAATCCCTGCTGCTGGGGTTGATTTAATAAACCATGGTTAAACATAGTTTGGTATAACATGCAGATTAAGAGTTACAGAGCCTCATTGCTTTCAACAGGAGTGTTGTGGAAGAATTCGATCATGCTGTGATAAATATGCTCCACTTGACAATTCTTTCTATGACCATTTTTGAAACAATTTTCTGTGTCTTCAGAGGTTGCTCTGAAATTCATGATACTGTCTCAGCGACTGTACAATATTCATTCATGTTGCTTTCTAAAGAAAGTTATATGAGCTGCTTCTTTATTATATACCTGAAATTATAGACAAATGCCACCCCCGCAATAAATGTTCTATTTAATTGATGTTTATACTGCTTACCCTATCAAGAATGATATTTTGAAGTAGAGCATAATATTTTAAAATTTATAATTATAAAAATGAGATATAATTACACCATAATTACAAATATAATTATAAACTATAATTATAAACAATTTCATTTAATTCCACAGTAATTCTGGTATTAACATCTCAAAATAGAATTCACAGCATACACTTAAGGCTGGGTTTGCCAATAAGCCATGGTTTGTTTCAACCATGATACGGCTTTGTTCATCCAACATACTAAACCAAAACCAACAAAAATGCACAGTAGGCCTTTGTGTGATTCAGGAACCAGGTCAATTTAAGTTTGTTATAATGTTATTTGTATTTTATTAATTTAGCTTTTTTTCAGGTGACATTTTAAGAGTCATGAGTCTTTGTTTATACTTTACCATATCCTATTTATCTTGATGTCCATTAATTTGTCTGATCAAAAGACTATTTAGACAGGAAAATTTGGGTTATAACAACATTCACCAAACTGATTTGCTTCCGGAAGCATCAGTCTTTCCCTTTTCTTTATAATGCCTTGGTAAGACCACACTTAGAATTCTGCATCCAGTTTTGGTCACCATGATATAAAAAAGATGTAGAGACTCTAGAAAGAGCACAGAGAAGAGCAACAAAGATTATCAAGGGACTGCAGGCTAAAACATATGAAGAATGGATGCAGGAACTGGGTTTCTGTCTAGTTTAATGAAAAGGAGGACTAGGGGTGACATGATACCAGTGTTCTGATATCTCAGGGGCTGTCACAAAGAAGTGGGAGTCAAGTTATTCTCCAAAGCACTTGAAGGGAGGACAAGAAGCAATGGGTGGAAACTAATCAAGGAGAGAAGCAACCTAGAACTTTGTGCCTGTGCATGTGCAGTGCAATAGAAATTATTCTGTGCATGCACAGAACTGAAAAACAAGATGGTGGCTGCGGTGACCAGGGAACCAGTTCAGGGGCGTGGCACGCCTGGGTCGCTTCCGGTTCCAGTGACCCAGGCTGCCAAACCACTACCGATTCGGCCAAACTGGTCCGAACCGGTAGGAACCCACCACTGATCTGGCCATGGGGAAATTACCGTGAATGTGTTCCTTTTTATTTCATTCAGCAAAGTGCCAAATATTTAAATCTGCACAAAGAGGAAGAATGAACATAGCAAACAGAATGCATGAAGGCAGAGAAAAGGGGGCTCAGATAAGAGAGCTGAGAAAGAGGAAATGATCCCTTACTATCATTCTTTTTCTCTATAATAAAATATTACGACAATCATCTCATACATTTTTGTTCTTCTCCTCAATCATGTCCAATTCTCCAAGGCTGCCAGGACTAATCCCTGCAGTTTTCTTGGCAGCTTTTTCAAAAGTGGTTGGCCATTGCCTCCTTCCTGAGAGAGCGTGACCAGTCCAAGGTCACCCAGCTTGTTTGCTTTGTGCTTAGGGCAGAACTAGAACTCCTGGTTTCTGATTTCTAGCCAATCTATTCTCCATAGCACCAGAGGGCAGGACAAGAAACAATGGTTGGAAACTAACCAAAGACTGAAGCAACCTGGAATAAAGGAGAAACTTCCTAACAGGGAAGACTATTAACCAGTGCAACAGCTTATCTCCAGAAATCGTGGGCACTCCATCACTGGAGGTTTTTAAGAAGAGACACTAGACAGTCACTTGTCTATAATTGTATAGATTCTCCTGCTTGAGCAGGGGGCTGGACTAGAAGACCACCCAAGTTTTATTCTATTCCTATTCTATTCCTATTATATTCTGTATATTCTATTCTATTCCATTCCTATTCCTATTCAATCCCTATTCCATTCCTATTCCTATTCTATTATATCCCTATTCCATTCCTAGTCTGTTCTATTCTATTTTCTATTCTATTCCTATTCTATTCTCTATATTCTATTTTCTATTCTATTCTCTATATTCTATTCTATTCTTATTCTATTCCATTCCTATTCTATTCTCTATATTCTATTCCTATTCTATTCTCTATATTCTATTCCATTCCTATTCCTATTCTATTATATCCCTATTCCATTCCTAGTCTGTTCTATTCTATTTTCTATTCTATTAGCAATAGCAATAGCAGTTAGACTTATATACCGCTTCATAGGGTTTTCAGCCCTCTCTAAGCAGTTTACAGAGTCAGCATATCGCCCCCAACAACAATCCGGGTCCTCATTTTACCCACCTCGGAAGGATGGAAGGCTGAGTCAACCCTGAGCCGGTGAGATTTGAACAGCTGAACTGCAGTCAGCTGAAGTAGCCTGCAGTGTTGTATTTAACCACTGCGCCACCTCGGCTCTATTCTATTCTATTGTATTCTATTCCTATTCTATTATCTATATTCTATTCTATTCCTATTCCATTATATCCCTATTATATTCTCTATATTCTATTCTATTCCTATTATATTCCTATTCCATTCCTACTCTATACAATGATACAATAGCAGAGTTGGAAGGGCCCTTGGAGGTCTTCTAGTCCAACCCCCTGCCTAGGCAGGAAACCCTATACCGTTTCAGACAAATGGCTATCCAACATCTTATTAAAGCCTTCCAGTTTTGGAGTATTCACAACTTCTGGAGGCAACTTCTGTTCCACTGATGAATTGTTCTAACTGTCAGGAAATTTCTCCTCAGTTCTAAGTTGCTTCTCCCCTTGATTAGTTTCCACCCATTGCTTCTTGTTCTACCCTCAGGTGCCTTGGAAAATAGTTTGACTCCCTCTTCTTTGTGGCAACCCCTGAGATATTCTATTATATCCCTATTCCATTCCTATTCAATTTCTATTCCATTCCATTCCTAGTCTGTTCTATTATATTTTCTATTCTATACTGTTCTATTTTCTATTCTATACTATTCCTATTCCATTCCTATTCCTATTCCATTCCTGGTCTGTTCTATTATATTTTCTATTCTATTCTATTCTATTCTATTCTATTCTTCTAATACTCAACTCAAGACATGAAGATGCTCTCAAGCAGCCTTTACATACTACCCTGCCCCAATTGCAAGGTGTTGACCACTGCCCTCTTCTGATCTCAGTTTCCTACTTTCTCAATTTTGCCTGGCCCTCTCCCTCCGGAACCTAAGAAGGTTTAGAGCCTTTTCCCGCAACAACGGATCTTGAGAAGCTAAACCTGCTTAGGACCGCGCACGGAGGATGCAGACAGCCACCCACCTACCCCCGGCTGAGTCGCAAGCCTGCAACCGCTTACGACGTTCCTCCTATAGCCCTGCCTCCGGGGAGCATCTCCGGGGAGACGCATTACAGTGATTCCTCCTGCTAGCCCGTTCTGGCCTCACCCATCTTTTGCAATGTCAAAGCTCTCTACGCAGAGCGCGCATCCCATCGCCTGTACACCAACAAGGGCATTCCCAGGCAGCGGGAGTGGGATTCCGCGCAGGCGCAGAAACGGCGCCCTCGGTCGCCCTCTCCGGCGGCGCGAGGAAGCGCAGGGAGGCCCAGCGGCGGAGTGGAGTCATGGCGTCGGGGCGAACGGCGGGGCGGCTCAGCCTGAAGGAGCAGCGCTACGACCGGCAGCTGAGGCGAGGAAGAGCCGGAGGGGTCCGGCTGTGGGCCGCGGGGGAAGGAGGGCTCTCTGAGCTTCGGGTCGCAGGGCGGAGGTTCAGCGTATCCATGGGGGTGGGGGGTTGCAACCTTCGCAGCTGCTTTTGGTCCCCGCTTCTCTCGTGCAAATCCCTTCGCCTCTTCTTCCTCCTCCTCTTCTTCCTCCTCTCCATCCGGAGCCTCCTGGCCGGGGACGGCTACTGTTCCTCGGGCTCCCGGTTGTCCTGATCCTTCGGATGGAGGATGGCCATTCATGGTCCTGCCTCTCTTGGCTCCTTATTTCCGGAATCCTTGTTTATTTATTTGTTTATCCTTCGGCCCCAGGGATAAGAATTTAGGGTGCATGCTTACACATTTGCATATCTAGTTGTATGTGCATGTTTTAACCATGCACCCATATGCACATGTTACATATGCACATGTCTTATATGTACGTGCATGTCTACAGGTGTCTGTATGTGGTATATAAAATATATATTTATATATACTGTATAAGACTATTATGTATGTGGGTATATGTAGAGCAGTGTTTCTCAACCTTGGCAACTTGAAGATGTCCGGACTTCAACTCCCAGAAGTCCAGACATCTTCAAGTTGCCAAGGTTTAGAAACACTGATGTCTCTCGTGCAAATCCCTTCGCCTCTTCTTCCTCCTCTTCTTCTTCCTCCTCTCCATCCGGAGCCTCCTGGCCGGGGACGGCTACTGTTCCTCGGGCTCCCGGTTGCCCGGATCCTTCGGATGGAGGATGGCCATTCATGGTCCTGCCTCTCTTGGCTCCTTATTTCCGGAATCCTTATTTATTTATTTGTTTATCCTTCGGCCCCAGGGATAAGAATTTAGGGTGCATGCTTACACATTTGCATATCTAGTTGTATGTGCATGCTTTAACCATGCACCCATATGCACATGTTACATATGCACATGTCTTATATGTATGTGCATGTCTACAGGTGTCTGTATGTGGTATATAAAATATATATTTATATATACTGTATAAGACTATTACGTATGTGGGTATATGTAGAGCAGTGTTTCTCAACCTTGGCAACTTGAAGATGTCCGGACTTCAACTCCCAGAATTCTGGGAGTTGAAGTCCAGACATCTTCAAGTTGCCAAGGTTGAGAAACATTGATGTAGAGTATTATATTTGTGTGTGTGTATAATGCATTTCCATTTCAAATAAATTTCATTCGAATATCTCATTGCAGACATACAATCTATGTCTCTGTCTATCCATCCATCTATAAATATAATATAGGATAGGATAGAATAGATAATGGAATGGAATAGAATAGAATAGATAATGGAATTGAATGAAATAGAATAGAATAGATAATGGAATGGAATAGAATAGAACAGAATAGAAGAATAGAATAGAATAGAATTCTTTGCTGGCCAAGTATGATTGGACACACAAGGAATTTGTCTTTGGTGCATATGCTCTCAGTGTACATAAGGAGAATAAAATATATTCATCAAGAATAAAAGATACAATGCTTAGTGATAGTCAAGGTTACTAATAAGCTATCAAATCGTACTAGAAAACAAATGTGAATAATGCAGCGTGTGTATACACAAACACACAATGAAATCCTCCTTTCAGGAAACCTAGGAGAAGACAGCAATAAATATTTTGAGCGACTGATTGTTTTATGTTTGTTTTGCTTTTGGTTCATTTATTTTATGCTTCTGTTTTACTGCCTACAGACTGCCTTTCAATCCATTTTTTTCTCTCCCTTTTGGAGTCGGAAATATTTTAAATTTTAAAGCAACAATTGGTAATGTATATCTATGGAGATTCTCAGTCATCCAGGTCATGGTTGCCCCAAAGGTGCTTTTTCAAGAGGCCACTGGACTTTCTTGGGGTTGTTTTTTTTTTTAAGACGTTTCGCTTCTCATCCAAGAAGCTTCAGAGCTGAAGAAGCTTATTGGATGAGAAGCAAAATGTCTTCAAAAAACCCCCAGAAAGTCCAATTGCCTCTTGAAAAATAAAAGCACCTTTGGGACATTGCTATTTTCTTTGTTAAGTTCTTTGTCTTGACAGTCATATGTTTTGATGTTGCAGGCTATGGGGTGATCATGGACAAGAGGCTTTAGAATCTGCTCACGTTTGTGTGATAACTGCAACAGCCACCGGAACAGAAATACTCAAAAACCTAGTTCTACCAGGTATAAATGACTTTTAAAAACTGTAATTGGTCCCCAGTAAATTTGTAGTTCAATCTGATCACTGGTTTGGTTTGTTCTTTAAGGTATTGGATCTTTTACAATCATAGATGGGAATCCAGTCACTGGGGAAGATGTTGGAAACAGGTAATGCGTTTTCTACAAATATTGGGTAATATTCCGGTGAATATTCCTCTTATGGTCTAAACAATGGCATCATACAAAAGCATAATGATTTGTTTCAGTAAATAAAATACTTAGGAACTTTAAACTTCATTTTAACGTATGATTAAAAACCACTAATGCTGACTTTTACCAATTATTTCACTACATTCCAATGAATGTTTGTGTAAAATCAACAGTACATTTGTTTTTGTTTTGAGATTAGCCAATTGTGCCGCAATGTTTATGGCAAGAATATCATTTATTTTTAATTAAAGTATATAAATATCCAATGGGATTTTTTTTGTCCCATTTGCAATGGTAGATGGAAGATTTTTAAAAATCCTTGTTACTCCATGAACTACAGTTAGATTGTGTGCCATTTTTAATACTTCCATATTGTTTATCTGGATAGAAAACTGATAGTGTTCTCTGTGTCTAAGTCTTTCTATCTCAATGTTTTATGGTTGGTAAAAGCATAATTTCAAGTCAATTTCAAACTTGGTGGGAATATGGAACAAAAATATGTGAAATACTTTATTGCTGTTATAAATATAGTTTACATTGATAGATAACCCTTGCTGCTTACTGATTTTGATCATATTATATAGCCGTGTTGAAGCTTAGTCAATATTCACATGCCATTGTTCAACCTCATTCCTTGTGACCATTTTTATAGCATGGTAAAATCAACTGAGATATTAAAATGTAAATCTTTAAATAAAAGAGATCTGTATAGATCAGTGGTAGTCAACCTGGTCCCTGCCACCCACTAGTGGGCGTTCCAGCTTTCATGGTGGGCGGTAGGGGTTTGCTGTAACTCTGATTTATAAATTTTATAAAGTAAAGTTACTTTCCTACTTTATAAATCACCATTACTGTGGAACCGGTGGGCGGTTAGAAAATTTTACTACTAACAGAGATACAAAAGTGGGCGGTAGGTATAAAAAGGTTGACTACCCCTGGTATAGACTAAGCCTGAAATGCCCTGATTGGAATTACTGGTTTTATGTATGTGAATTTACAAATTCACATACAGTACTCAGATGTATTGATTTCAAGCAAGTCTTTAAAATGTTCCAAGATTTTAGAGAGGAAAAATATATTAGAGCAGTAATGGCGAAGCACGCATGCGGGCACGCATGCTTCACATACACGGGCTCGCTCCCCTGGGCCGCAACCAGGAAGAGGTGCTGCCCAGGGGGCATGCGCGTGCCAGAAAAGGAATTTCTGGTTTGCGGCACACACATGCACGCCAGCCAGCAAGTCTTCCAGTTAACTGCTGCGCACGCATGTGTGCCGATCAGCTGGCTGGTGCTGATGCTCAGGGCAGAAAACAGAAGGCATTGCCGCACATATACCAGCTGATTGTTGCATGCGCATGGGCACTAGAAACCTGGAAGAGGAATGGGCAATGCCACGTGTGCCAGATTGCATGGCTCTGTGTGCCACTTCGGGCAGGCATGCCATAGGTTCACCATCATTGTATTATGGAGTTTTCTCTGGAGTACACTGTTTACATTGTTTTATTTTAGAAATTGTGATTATGATAAAATTCTAAAGGAATATTTTTTTTCTTTTTTAGCTTCTTCCTGCAAAGAAGCAATATTGGTCAAGTAAGGAAATACTAAATGTGTTTATTTATGTGAGTGGTTATGTAATGCATAGGATTTTTTTCCCTTTTACAATAAAGATACACATACACAATGTCTTGTATGATTAAAAAGGCAATTGTATACATATCTACAGAGAAGTGATCCCCTTGTGAGAATTTATTCCTAAATAAATATATGTTGCAGCCTAAATTTATGTCCTTGTGTGACCCACTTTTAATACAAATAAGTAGATTTCTTAGGTAGACACGCATGTAATCCTTTTCAAATGATTAGTTAATTCGCTTTGAAGATCTAACCATGGGTGCTTGTAAACAAAGTGTTATCCTGAACAAAACTTAAAACAGTTTTTTTGTTTCCTGTTATGTAAGTTTGTATGCCCTTCTGTATCAATGCTGGACATTTTCTGGTATACCCTAACATCATACATTTTTCAGAAGGAATTGCTTCAGGATTTCCCCTAACATTTCCCCATTAATATTTATTAAAGCATCTGTATGCATATCTCTCTTGAATGTTGTAATCTGTCTACAATTATATCTACCCCAAAATCCTTATTTTGGAAATTGGAACATGCAGTACAATTTGGCATCTATTTATTGAAAGGTGGGGGTGGGGTTTGGGGGGAGGATATTTATATTCTCATACTCAGGATAAAATTTTAAATCTTTTTATAGCAGTCACAACAATGTAACACACCTGCTTATCATTTTTAAACAGAATCGAGCGCAGTGTGCCACAGAACTGCTGCAAGAGTTGAATAATGATGTCTCTGGAAATTTTGTGGAAGAGGTTTGCATTAAACATTTTTACACATGTTATACATATGTGCTAACATGTCACAAACGTATGTCAGCTATTACTACCATAATATCAAATCTTGCTCTTGTGTAGGCTCATTTCAAAATAGTATCCTTTTTCTCACTTTCAAGCAACAAATCCTTTTTAAGAGGCGTATGATTTCATACCCTAAGCAACATGAATTTGTTCCTGGGACAGTCTTCTTTTGCAGTGGTTACTATGTTGATACAAATCCATATTAATTCTAATGTGAATTTAATAATAGCCAAGGTAGAATAGTCTTGATTGAGGAGGCTTATCTGACCAATGTAGGTAAGGTATGCCAACTCTGATGGACAGAACTGAACTGTCTATAGACGTGCGATTCCAAAGGGTAAAATATTTTAGATTATTGTACTGATTGCAGTTTATATATATATATATATATATATATATATATATATATATATATATATATATATATATATATATATATATATATATATACACACATACATACATACATACATATATACATTATATATATATATATACATACACACACACACACACACACACACATATACATACATACATACACACACACACACACATTTTATGGAAAGTACATTGACTGGGTCAAATCTTTTTTAAACCACATAAACAATAGTAATACAAATAAATATGTATACTTCAAATTTTCCAACTTCAACACTATTGTCTCTTTCCATAATCCTATATCATTTTTCCAATAGTTCATTTAAACATAAATAGCATTTCTTTGTGCCCTATATTTATTATTCCCTGCTAAGTAATATCATTTGATATTTTAAAAATTACTCATTATTCCACCATAACTTCAATGTTCCAAATGTGTAGAGTTGCTAATAATGCCAAGTATCAACAATATTTAATTAATCTCCGGAATGTATCTCAAAATCCCCATAACTTCTAAACCTTACTATTTTAAACTCACAGTATACTTTAACAATTATTAATGTTATTAATGCAATTAAATTACCTAATCCTAAATTCCCACCTACTAATCTTCACTTATTGGGATTACAACAAATATATATTGTCTAGTAATATATATACTACTATTTTATCTATATATATCTTCCCCTTTTATTAATATATTTTCTCATTATCCATCATCTCTTAATCTTTGAAATTCCATCATTTATTGACTTTTTAATCAGCCTTGCAGTTGATGAAGAACTGCATTGAGCTAGAAGTGTTAATTCTGAATCTTTTTATATTTATTGCTTTATGCTGCAATACAGATGCGTGTTTTTTTATGTTTTCTCAAGAACCCAGATAAACTTCTAGACAACGATCCTTCTTTTTTCTGTCGGTTTAATGTAGTGATTGCAACTCAACTCCCAGAAAAGTAAGCTGGAACGAATTTGATAGTATTGTCTTTATATACATGTTTTATTTCGTGTTTGTTTGGTAAAAATGGAAATTCTACGTTTTTATTTTCAGGATATAATCTCTCTAGCTGGTTATTTTTCTTTATTCCTTGCTTGATACAGCTGTGCCTCCGTTCAAACGTGGTTTATTAATTAGGCCACAGTGTCTGAGTTCACACATACTATCAAAACCAAACAAGTAATATTTGATTTAATGTGATATGTGGTCTAATTGTCCAGACATCTCTTGTCATTCCCATGTTAAATTGTGTGAGTATGGATCAGACAAGGTCCTTTTTTATCTTTGATACACAAAGGTCAAAAATCAAAGCTGTCTCATGTTCTATCAAAAAAAGGCTGAATGGAAATTTTGCATGTGTTTGCTTGAACACAAATACAGATATAACAAGCCTTTCAAAGAATTGCTACTTTATATGCAATATAAAATTGTAAATTGTTTTTAAATATACCAGGAGGTTGCAAGCTAAAGGATCTCAGTTGCAAGATATTGTTGCTTGTTCAAGATCTTGAAGTATAGATGCTCTGTATACGGAATAAATATTTGTGGGTAGATTCTAGTTGCTGTGTATTTTCTGTTCATTGTTCACTGTTCAATTGCCTTACATCTTCTGTTTTTCAGTACGTTGCTCAGATTAGCTGATGTCCTCTGGAATTACAACATCCCCCTGTTAATTTGTAGGACTTACGGACTAATAGGCTATATGAGAATTGTTATTAAAGAACATCCTGGTAAGATATTTAATGATTTAAAAAAAAAAACATTCCATTGTTAAAGAACATCCAAATGAAATAATCAGTGAATACAAATTACCCTAAATATGTAACCATTTATTAAAATGGTAAGTAGCAAAGTGTCTATGTCCCCCCCCCCCGTATTTTTAATCTCAGGTGGCTCATTTTCAGAAACTAACATCCATAATGTAAGATGTATAAGGAAATAGATTATTTTGATTAAAAAATAGAGTAGGTAATTCTTTAAATCACCTTCGTAACTTGTAAGGCAAGAAATATAATCAGTTTCAAATTATAATTTATCATTTGAAATCTGACTTGAAATACTTTTTGGATTTTACATTGTATGTTATCACTTCTGGATGCAATGTTAAATAGCCAGGAAAGGTCACATCATTTACAAATGTATGCATAATCATTGAATTGTGTTTATTTAAAATATTTTAACACCAACTTTTTAAACACAAGCCCTTCAAGGGCAGCTTACATAGTAACATCTCTTATAGAATATAGAATTCTTTATTGGCCAAGTGTGATTGGACACACAAGGAATTTGTCTTTGGTGTATATACTATCAGTATACATAAAGAAAAATAAAATAGAATACATTCATCAAGCATCATAAGGTACAACACTTAGTGAAAGTCATAAGCTATTAATAAGCAATCAAATTATACTAGGAAACAAAACAATATAAATTTTAAAGATACAAGCAACACAGAGTCATTAGTGGGAAGAGATAGGTACTAGGAAGGAAGAGAAGAATAATAGTAATAGAGTCTTAGTAGATAATTTGACACTGTTGTGGGAATTAGCTGTTTAGCAGAGGGTTGGCATTCGGGGAAAAACTGTCCTTGTGTCTAGTTGTTCTGGTGTGCAATGCTCTATAGCGTTGTTTTGAGGGTAGACGTTGAAACAATTAATGTCCAGGATGTGAGGGGTCTCTAGTTATTTTGACTCGTGCAGTAAGAGGGCTGTGAAAATAACCACGGACCCCTCACATCCTGGACATAAGACATATGTATACTGTATATGTGTATATGTATATGTTTTATATAATAATGGGAACAAAATTGCGGCGAAACCACAGACTTTAGCAATAATGCTATGGCTTTAGAACTGAAATGTTGTTTAATCTTTCAATAGTTATAGAATCTCACCCTGATAACGCCTTGGATGATTTGAGACTGGACAATCCATTTCCAGAGCTGAGAGAACATATCCAGTCTTATGATTTAGAGCATATGGAAAAAAAGGTTGGTACAGGCTTGGCCAACTCATCAGTATGTGCATGCAAGCATTAGCGCTGTCCCAAAGGTGCTTTTTCAGGAGGCCACTGAACTTTCTGATTTTTCTTTAAAGAGGTTTTGTTTCTCATCCAAGAAACTTCTTCAGCTCTGAGAGAAGAGCCGAAGAAGCTTCTTGGATGAGATGTGAAATGTCTGCAAAGAAAAAAACCATAAAGTCCAGTTGCCTCTAGACTGAAAATATCCATAGATAAGTATGAGAAATGTTGCTTGAATTTGTTCTAGAACTGCATTATATGCTATTATACAGGGCATCTATGAAGTGTCTCGATCATCCAGATCAGTGGTGGGTTTCAAAAAATTTTCGAACTTACTCTGTAGGTGTGGCCTCCTTTGTGGGAGTGGCTTGCCAGCCATGTGACCTGGTGGGAATGGTTTGCTGGCCATGTGTTCTCTCTCTCTCTCTCTCTCTCTCTCTCTCTCTCTTTCTCTCTCTCTCTCTCTTTCTTTCTTTCTTTCCTTTTGTCTCTCTGTCCCTTTTTTCTTTTTTTCTTTCATCTCTCACTTTTTCTTTCTTTCTTTCTTCCTTCCTTCCTTCCTTTCTTTCTCTTTCTCTTTCTCTCTCTGTGTGAGTCTGTGTGTGTGTGGTTCTTTGCCCCGCCCTCCCTCCCTCCTCCCCTCTGTGTGTCTCTATGTGATTCTCTCTGTGTGTCTGTCTATCTCTCTGTGTGTATCTCTCTCCTCTAGTGGTGGGTTTCAAAAATTTTTGGAAACTCTTCTGTAGGTGTGGCCTGCTTTCCAGGTCCACTGGTGGAATCTCTTCTAACTGGTTCGGGAGATTTGACAAACCAGTTCTACCAAATAGGTGCGAACTGGTAGGAACCCACCTCTGATCCAGATCATGATTATCCGAAAGGTGCTTTTTCCAAAAGGCAACTGGACTTTCTTGGGTATTTTTTGCTTGAAAACATTTTGCTTCTCATCCAAGGAGCTTCTTCAGATCAGAACTGAAGAAGTTTCTTGGATGAGAAGCGAAATGTTATCAAGGAAAACAACAACAAGGAAATCCAGTTGCCTATCAGAAAAGCACCTTTAGGACATACAAAGGATATTTTAGGTATTTAGGTATTTATTATAATTTATAGGCCGCCCTTTTCCCTGAGGGGACTCAGGGCGGCTTACAAAACACGGGAAAGGGGGTACAAGACAAAAAAACATAAGACAATACATAATATTAAAAATAGAGCACAACATTCATTCATCATTCGGGAGGGGACAAACTAAGATTTTTTATCCCCAGGCCTGACGGGATAGCCAGATCTTAAGGGCCGTGCGGAAGGCCTGGGCGGTGGTGAGGGTGCGAATCTCCACGGGGAGATTGTTCCATAGCGTCGGAGCTGCAACTGAGAAGGCTCTCCTCCGCGTAGTCGCCAGTCGGCACTGACTGGCGGATGGAATTCGGAGGAGGCCTACCCTGTGCGATCTGATGGGACGCAGGGAGGCAGAAGGCGGTCTCTCAAATAGCCAGATCCACTACCATGGAGCGCTTTGTGAGTGGTAAGTAGGACCTTGAAGTGCACCCGGAGATCAACAGGTAGCCAGCGCAGCTCACGGAGGATCGGTGTTATGTGGGCGAACCGTGGTGCACCCACGATCACTCGCGCGGCCGCATTCTGGACTAGCTGAAGTCGCCGGATGCTCTTCAAGGGCAGCCCCATGTAGAGCACGTTGCAGTATTCCAGCCTAGAGATCACAAGGGCTCGAGTGACTGTTGTGAGGGCCTCCCTGTTCAGGTAGGGCCGCAACTGGCGCATCAGGCGAACCTGAGCAAATGCCCCCCTGGTCACAGCTGACAAATGATGGTCAAAACTCAGCTGTGGGTCCAGGAGGACTCCCAAGTTGCGGACCCTGTCTGAGGGGTATAAATTTTGTCCCCCCAGCCTGATTGATGGAACATTAGCCAAATTATTGGGAGGAAAACACAACAGCCACTCGGTCTTTTCCGGGTTGAGCACCAGTTTCTTTTCAGAGATGAAAATGGGGCTTGATCTAGATCAATGGATTCATCTGTTACATGTCAAATCTGATTTTGTTATGGTGACTGGCTCATTGAAGTTACATAGAAATTTGTTCAGTCTGTTGGTTTAGGGGGGAAAAAAAACAAATCCAAGCATGCTTTTTGAACAAGCTCCATTATTACAGACTTGCCTTCTCCACATGCTTTCAGTATAATTTTAAGGTGGGGCAGCCAGCCAATAAGCTTATATAATTCAAAGGAATCTAAATGCTTTGAATTTCTTTAAAGTGCCCAGCTCCATTTGACTTCTTGTGATTTCCAACCTAGGATTGTGAATCTCTTATTTTTCCCTGGGGTTTTTCAAAATCAAATGGAAAACTGAGGAAACAATTTACATTCTGTCGATCTATCACACCAAGTGAAAAGGGGTAGTTAATTATTTCGTAGCAACCCTTAACCGAATGCAATTCTGTTGATTTAGCTATTTTTGTTGCATTATGAATTTAGTTTGTACCAACTACCCTGCTTTCCAACTTTAGAAGTGCACTATTTCCGTTGGTTTCTTTATTTCGCTATACTTGCTTTAATTTTGCATTTGCAGGAACACAGCCACATTCCATGGATTGTGATTGTATCCCAGTATCTAGAAAAATGGTGTCATGAGGTATGTAGATACCTTGACGGTAGTAGTCTAACTTACAGTCACTCATGCTTTCTGCTGCAGATCCGGGGGAATAATGCCTTCCACCAGAGAGGCTTATGTGCTTTTATATGCTGCAGTCTTGATCACAGGCTGCCTGCATGCTGCTGAAATCACAGGGTTGAATCAAGCAATTATACGTGAGATTGAATTGTAGCTAGTTATGAAGCTGATCAAATGCCATTCAGAGGAAATTTTAGAAGCCCTTAACTTGGGCCGGTTGTGGTTAAGTGAAGCCCCACAGACTTCAATAAATGCTTCTTGTTCCCCAATCTCTTCTTCCCATCTAACTGGCATGCAGAAAACTGTTTGCAGGCTGTGCATGGCAGCACTGCAGAGAAAGGGAATTTAGTGTTCATCTCCAATATGCCATTTCAGCTATATCCTATTCTCTGCACCGGGGAAGTATTCATCCATATGCTTAGGTTGTTGGGGGTGGATTGTGCCCATGTCTACATCACGTTTAACTGTATTTATTAAATTTGTAGGCTATGCATCTCGCCATCAAGTGACTCTAGGCAGCTTACAGTATTATAAAAGCACCATAGACAAAGTTAGCAACATTAAAACACTGCTCCTTAAAATCAAAACATTAACAATAAATTATATAAAGGATCCATGGGTAAATGGGTTGGAAGTTGGATCTTATGTAATCTACCAGCTGTCTCCAGATTGGGACAACCCCATTTCAGCCCCAGGGCCATTTGGCAGAGCCAAAGTTTTAGGCCCTTACAGGAGGCCAAATGAGTTGCAGGGGGCAGATCAATTTTTTTACTGCCGGTTCTGTGGGTGTGGTGTGGTTTGGTGGGAATGGCTTGGTGGGCATGGCAGGGGAAGGATACTGTAAAATATCCATTCCTTCCTCATTCCAGGGGAAGGTTACTGCAAAATCTCCATTCCCTCCCGATCAGCTGGGACTCAGGAGGCAGAGAATAGCAGAGGTGGTATTTACCAGTTCTCCAAACTACTCAAAATTTCCACTACCGGTTCTCCAGAACTGGTCAGAACCTGCTGAATACCACCTCTGGGGCAGATCACATTTTTAGGAGCATGATCTTCCAAAGAATGCCTATTTTTTAATGTAAATCCTGTTGCTAAGCTTGTTATTAGTTTTAGTGCCTTGTTTAAACTAGCCACATCCTGTATGGGAGATACTATATCTGTTCATATCTATATATGTATGCAAATGAAAATTTTAAAAAACCTCATGTACTCTTGAGTCATAGAATGGGCCTTAATTTAGTCATAGCTTATTCCACTGATGATAATTATTTACACTAAAATTGATTGAATTTGGCTGTAACTCACGAGTATCCTGGCTTAAACATTTCAACTTAAATATGTACATTTTGATGTGCTCCACTTTATATATTCTTGCTTGAACCCATCGTCCAGCAGGTGCATCTACCTATGATTTGGTTAGCATTATTATATGTAAAATGGGAATTCTGACTTGTTTCCTAATAGAGTAGAATTTTAAGTCTCATTTGTTCTTATGAAAAAAACACGAACCAGATTCATTTACTCTTTGATGTTGAACTAATTTTTATTTGCCTTAATTAATACATAATTTAATAAACTTCAAACCTGTTGTATTTCTGTTTAGAATAATGGTCAGATACCTAAGAACTACAAAGAAAAGGAGGCCTTCCGGGAGATGATTAGGCAAGGTGAGAGTTTTTGACCATCTCTGTCTATCTATTGTAGTATTATGTTTGGGTGAACTTTATTTAAAGACGAATGTACTGTAAATATGTGTCTAAGTCTACATCAGTGGCATGCAGTATTTATCAGAAGTTCCTTAACCTATCTAAAGAATTCCCACATAGTAATATTAATTCAAAAGATAGAGGTTGTCTGTTTATCACCTATTTTTTAGTTAATAAAATCTTATTCAGTAGGTTCTTCATTTCTTTCTAGGAATTTTAAAGAATGAAAATGGAATCCTGGAAGATGAGGAAAACTTTGAAGAAGCCATTAAAAATGTAAACACCGCTGTAACTGCTACTAAGGTAAAGGAAGGTTGCCACCTTCTATCAGAATTTTTAATTGCTTAGTGACTGCATTCCTAATAGAAAAAATAATGTGGAAATAAATATTATCTTGAATTTGACTTTTAGGTACCAAGTTGTATTGAAGATATTTTCAGTGATGATCATTGTATCAATCTCTCACAGCAGGTAATAAATACAAACCACTTTAGTATTCTAGTCTAGTATTCTGACACTCTGAATAAAAACTTGATCAATCAATTTTGGTTTTTGACTTGTTTGGTTCTCCTTTCTCCTTAGACTTCTTCTTTTTGGATTCTGGCTCGAGCTGTAAAAGAGTTTGTGAGCAAAGAAGGTCAAGGAAATTTACCCATTAGGGGTACAATTCCAGATATGATTGCAGATTCGAGTAAATTTATCAGCTTGCAAAATATGTAAGTATTTTTCTACAGTTGTTTTATATTTGTACTGAGATCCCCTTCAAAACCAATGTTTTCTGCAAAGATTTTCATTGTGACTACTTTATAAGCTCCCTATTTTGGGGTGGCTTTAACTTCGGTATAAGGGTGCTCTCAAACTGATGGCAAATTTTTGCAATCTGCTAGCTCTAAAAATATCAAAGACTGCTTTTAATTCATAGTACAAATAATAAGTTGTAATCACAATGGAAAAAGCTTTCCTGTAGGTTTAAGACAAGCATTTAGGCAGAGACAGTATATATAGAAGTGATAATTTGTAATTGGTTGGTTCCAGATTTGTATTCAGTAGATGTTAGCAAAGAATCAGGACCATGCCATAAGTTGCAGTTCAAAAGATTTATTGCCCAAGCCTATACATGAGAATCCAGTCAACTAAAGTTTAGTACGAAATTGGTGCCAGATAAGAGTCAACATAAAAGGGGGTTGGGCAGTTTGTGGCAATGTAATGACTCTAAGCTTATGACATGCTTAACTTAAAGAAAATAAGTTCCTCAGTTCCTTTTTTGTAACACCATTTTACTCATTTGGAGAAAGGACAAGAATTACTTCATCCACTTTCAATTTCTTGTTCAAAGAATTCATATTCTTGGTTAGAGAATTCCAACTTGAATATAAAATATTGAAAATTCTTACTGCTTTGCACACTCCATACATACAGTACAGTTGGCTTTGCATCCATTGGTCACTACCAAGTAAACTATGGATATTTCGAAATCTATTGATTTGGGGGTTAGATTTGCTGAAGTTCATTTTTGGAACTTTATTTTTATTTTTTAAGATACCGTGATAAAGCCAAGAAAGATGCCGAAGCTGTGTCTAATTATGCTGCAAAGCTGTTGCAGTCAGTTGGCAAAGTGAGTAGTAGAAAATGCAGTTTTCATTCCCTTAAAGACATCGAAGTAAAGAATGAAGTAAAATTTATTTATGTTTTTTTTTAATTTATAGAACTGCCCATCTCACCAAACAAAGAGAGGGGGATGGGTGAGCCAGCCTGAAATATTTCTTGTCATGATTGATTCCCAAAATGGGGAATTGTAGAAGATAGATAAAACATTGTAATTGTGTATGTGCCCCCAGCTATGGACATATGATTAAATCAAATTCTATAACAGGAATCTAGAAGACAATTGTCAGGCATTCTAATTTCATTAAAACAAATTTGCATTTTGTTCACAGGCACCAGAATCCATTTCTCAAAAAGAATTGAAATTGCTTTGTAAGTATTTCGTTCTACTTACATCAGGTTAATGGTTTCACCACAAAACCACGCTCGACTAAACCGCGTCCGACTAAACCGCGTAGCTGACGTCATCAACAGGGCGGAGACAGAAGCACGCTGTGAACCCTAAACCTAAAATTAACCCCTAAACCTAAACCTAACCCCCCTAAACCTAATCCAAAACCTAGCCCTAAACCTAACCCTTAACCTAACCCTAAACCTAACCCTAAACCTAACCCTAAACCTAACCCTAAACCTAACCCTAAACCTAACCCTTACCTTAAGTTGAATCGGCTTGCTTTCAAAGCGCTATTTAAAGCGCCCTTCTTTCTCCACGCTGGCTGTTGTCGCCCTGTTGATAACGTCAGCGACGCGGTTTAATCGGGCGCGGCTTAGTCGAGCGCGGTTTTGACGGGTCACGCAGGTTAATAAGGCTAAATTGTAAGGAATGCTGTAAGGAATCAGTCATTGTTTAATAATGTATCCAAACTGAATTTGCTAAAATGCTCTTTTCTTAATTAGCCTTAATGGTGCATGAAGAACATTGAAAAAAGGACTTTGCTACTCTATAACTGCTGTATAACTAGAAGTCACAGTTGAGAACTTTATAGAAAATTTGAAATTTTTTACTTCAAATTCCACGGGAAATTTTAAAATACTGTTTTGAAATATAATTGCAAGAATGACATAACTATCTCTCGCATGTTGTAACAATTAAGTCTTTATATTTAAAGTACCTATTCTCTCCTGCTCTCTTCCCATTTTCCCACTCTCCTTGATATTCTGCGTTTAGGCAGTAACTCAGCATTTCTTCGCATAGTACGATGTAGATGTCTTTCTGAAGAACATGGACTGAATACTTCAAACAAAGACGAGATCAGTAAGTTTATTTAGTTGTGTCCTTTTGCAGTGTTTTCATGTACAAATCAAATATGTTTGATGTAGAAGAGGCACGGCCTTTTTTCTGCTTTCTTCATTTTTGCTATAATGTAAAGGCAAGTTTTTAATTGCAAGAAAGATCTGAGATCTCCCAAAAAACCCACTTTGAATTTGTATATATTGTGAATGCAATGTTGCAGTGATGAATCACATGTGTAGCTTGTTTTTATTGTTCAGTAAATACTCTTATTGTGCCTGTATAACATTTGAATCAGTCACAATCTGAATGGAGAGAATAGACAGGAGAGATATGATATGGAAACATTCTTATAGCAAGTGGAATATGTTATGTGAAAAATTGAGGAATAGGAAACATATTTAGTTAAATTAATCTCAAGCCTTTTTACAATTTTCTCTTGTAAATTATATTTTGTTTTGTTTCTTGAAGCTTCTCATATGGATAATCCAGATAGTGAAATGGTGCTGTACCTAATGTTACGAGCTGTGGACAGATTTTTTAAACACAATGGTAGATACCCCGGTAAGGTTGTATGTATATATCATATCCTTTCTGAGATAAAAATGAATACTTTCTCTAATACTGTAATTTCTGTAATTTTGTTCTTTTCTGCTTTTTCTATAGGATAGAATATTCTCTAACAAAATTATATGTCATTTACTTGCAATAAAAAGTTAGTTCCGTCTATAATAATTATATCTTTTTTTCAGGGGTTTATAACTATCAAGTGGAGGATGACATTGGAAAACTGAAATCTTGCCTTAATAGTTTTCTTCAGGAGTATGGATTGCCTGTAACAGTCAAAGATGATTATGTCCATGAATTGTAAGTGTTGTTAAAAAAATACTTTCCAAGATCTTATTATGATGCATTATAATATGACAACTTTGTTTTCTTTTTGTAGTTGTCGATACGGAGCTGCTGAGCCACACACCATAGCAGCATTCATAGGAGGTAAAAAGATTGCTTTTTTCATGTGTCGATGGTGAACCACAAGCCAATTGACACGCAAAAAGATTTAGTATGTCTTACTTTGATACTATTTTGTATTCTCATGCCCATTGTACTAATATCTTTATGTTGATTAGAGGTAGTAACTATTCATTATATTGATATAATTCCATCTCCTCTGATAAAAATGTCTCAGATTTAAAATTGTTTCCAAAGTTTATACATGTACAATAATATTAGTTTCTACTCTATAGTTGTTCGTATATTTTGATATATGCGCTGAGATATTAAACAAATAAGCTCTAAACTGCAGCCATTATTCTTTTGTGACAAATCTTATATGCATATAAAACTCCCCAGATTAAATTGCCCTGTTTGAATTTTAATTGGGAGGATCAACCAACATGAATTTGGAATCATAAATTGCTAACAAAAATAATGAAGATCCTACCATAATTTCTTAGGGAACAAAGTTGGTAATTGAATTTTCCAATACCTATTACCCCATTTCTCTTGTTGATGATAGGCTGTATAAGGGCTCAACTGACAAATTCAGTTTATGGACAAGCTTGTGCCACAAAAAACTCTTGCCAGGGTTTTTTTTAACTGCCAGAGATTTAACATGGAAAAAGTGCAATTGGCCATTGAGCTGAGTATTTAACAGTATACCACGTAAGGTGGTATCTGTTAAAAAAATGTAGAGCTAGAAAATAAGCATTTGGATTTGAATCAATTGGCTTCTGTTACATATTTTTAATTTGTCATTCCTTGGCTGTTTTACAGGAGCTGCTGCTCAGGAAGTTGTGAAAATTGTTACCAGGCAATTTGTAATATTTAATAACACCTACATTTACAATGGGATGTCTCAGACCTCAGCAACGTTCAAACTGTAAACCAACCAAACTGTGTTGTTGAAATCTGTAGCTGCTTTTGATTTGCATTCTGTTCTGTTAAAAGTATTGCTGAAAAGAATGTATGATGCCAGTTGCTTTCTTTGTATTATTTTTGTCTTTCTAAATTCTTTGAAATTGTAATAAAGAATGTACCTCGCATTTCAATAAAAGATACTGGAATGTGAACATTATGACTTCTTCAAAATGTAGCCAGATTACCTACACCGATTCTCCATATTTTACATTTTGTTCTTCACAAAAACATTAGCTGGTTTACAGGACTCAGGAAAGTATTTTTAAACATTGTGCTAAATAAATTACTGTTTGAAGCAAATGGAGAGTGGTATTAAGTGCAATGTGTTGGATCTTCATGATTAAGAGACAGTTTCTTGCAAAATACAGATGTTCCCCATGCAAAGACTGGTTCACAAAGAGGGTTGGGCATTCATTGAAAACTACTAGTGAAGAAAAAGGCAGCAATCTTTAATTGATTTTTTCTTTCCACTGCCGAAACCAGTATCTTTTTGAACATTGTTTTGGAGGTTTTCATAATCCTTATAGCAGCTTTTGGGGATATTTGGCTACAAAGAAATGGAGCCCACAAAAATCACTCCTCAGATTTTCCTCTACGATCAGCTGTGGTCTAAATTCCAGATCCCACACACTATATAATATGCAGTGTTGTTCTCAATATTAGGAATGTGTCTTTAAACCGTTAAGAAAATGTAAAATGTTTTGAAAAAGAATTCATGACACTGTGATATAGTGGTAAGGGTTACATGCAATAAACATTTTTAATGGGTCATGCAAGTTTTATTTATATTT
This sequence comes from Thamnophis sirtalis, assembly GCF_051295495.1. Lineage (NCBI taxonomy): Eukaryota > Metazoa > Chordata > Lepidosauria > Squamata > Natricidae > Thamnophis > Thamnophis sirtalis. The sequence goes on along the minus strand of NW_028261394.1, from coordinate 36,176,980 downwards.
TGAGAAAGGCAAGCCCTTTAAAAATGGCTGCTCTTGAAACATTTCAGTGCAAAATCATTGTTGATATCTCTGATTCTGTCACTAGAACAGTAATGGAAACACTCAATTTCAGACCTGTATATCCTCCCCCCCCCCCTTTCTATCTGATCTATTTGGATTTCACTAAGTTTTTTAGCTGCACACTAAGTTTGGAAATTTGATAATCTACCTTTGAAAGGATGTTATGGGTCATTGGTACAAGAAAATTTGGTCCCAAATGTGGTCATAAGTTGAGGATTACCAACACAGGAGATAAAGCTGCAGCCTTACTGCATTTAGTAGGTGGTGGGAACATCCCAATCAGTCTGTTTGTGTTGTCATTCAGATCCCATTTTTTGGGTAGGAAAAGGATCTGCCATCACTGCTTCCCCTCCAGGAAAAAAAAATTGCCCAATTTTTAAACAGGGAAACAAGAAAGAAATGAAGACTTGTAAAGGCCACACCAAGGTGGCTAATATTAGAAGTACAGATTGGTGGCCTGCAGACTCCCATCGCCAAGGCCCTTTCAGTCCTGCCAGACAAGACCAGAGACAAATTTGAAAGCTTATCAGTTGCTTCCTGGTTTGTCCTCTGAGCCAGCTGAGCAGTGGGTGCTGAGCTAAGAATGCTGGGACTTGTAGTTCCAATTTACCTGGCGGACACCTGATGGGGTGGGCTGCTATTGAATGACATAGGCAGCTTGGCGGGAGAGGGATGTTTGCCCACCTGGGAGGCAGAGACATGTTTATTTGACGCAGATTTGATACAAATGACCAACAAAACCCACTGCATTGAAGACCTGAGTAAAATATTGGGAAGAAACATGATAAAATTCTTCGGAGTACCTAGAGGGGTCTTTTTTGAGGCCTCGGCGGCAATTATTTGTGATTATTTTTGGAAAAGCGCCCCATTTTGCATGAGAGGAAGTCGGGCCTTCAATTCTGATTGAATACAGTCTCAGAATTGATTCAGTCACATCCTGTTTTTACTAGGTGGCATCGAACATCTCTATATCGTTAATTGTGTGTGTGTGGGGGGGGGGAATGTATGGTTTTGACCTCAAATATCCATTTTATTCTTCAAGAAACCAGGAAGATGTTTTCAGTTCAAGAGGGCTGACAGGCCCCATTTACTGGATTCGTATGTCTCATGATGTCCTAATATGGCTGCTTGATTGGAGCTTCATTCGTTTATAATCCAGACCAGGGGTGCTTGCGGGGTGTCAAAAAAGTCAAGATGGCGGCCGCAATATTGCCCTTGAAGTTTCACCTGTTTTGTTTTGTTTTTATGCTGCCATCTTGACTTTGTTGCCTTGAAATGCAGGCACCCTGAATGGCATGGAACTGAGGACCCATTCTCTGCATTGGAGAGACAAAAAACACTTTTTAATCTTTGCAAGAGAGGCATTTCCACCTAACCTGAAAATGCAAATTGCCAAGCAATCCAGGCAAAGTAAAAAGCATTTATTAAGGAGGAGGGTCAAGTCTTTTTATAGGGTACAGAAACAATTTATACATATATTTAGTATATGCGATACATTAGAAATCAAGTGCTCAAACAAACACAGAGATTATATGTGAGAATTGATCGATAGAAAAAGTTGATTCTAGGTAACAGTCCAGAAGTGGCAAATTTATGGGTTAAACTATAAATTAAATTATTCCCCTTTCCAGCCAGGTTTGCATCTAAGGGTTTCTGTTGTTTAATTGTGGAAAAGGCAAGTTCTTGCAAATCAAAAGAAATGGTCTTGAATACGAAGGGGGAAAAATGCTTTTTTAAAATTAGAAAAGAGGCCTGGGTTACCATGTTAAAAATGCTAATATTGCCTTTTTAAAATGTTAATTATGAAGCATAAAATTCCAAGTACCAGATCCACCCATTTTTTTTATACCTCCATTTTGACATTTTGGACTGCAGATGCCCCAGACCAAGCGTGGGTTTTGTAAATGAAGAAATTGCTTGTGTTTTATTTCTCCACCTTCTTTATTATAGATAAAAGCTGAGGAAAAAATATGATCAAAATGGAAAATGGAAAAGATCAGAAAATCACTTGTGGTAAGATTGGCATAGACACAATAAATTAAAAGTTGATATTAAATCTGCTCTGTGTATTCACAACTCTGGAAAGAGTTCTTTTTCTGGTATTTGTGAATGCAAACACAAGTTCAAACTTCCATATAAATAAAGACATGGATTAACAAGAGCAATTCTCATTTATTAAAAAAATATTTTTACACAGTACACTAACTAGTAATTGTTTGGAATATTGTTGGCATTCTTAACATTTGTGCAATTGGCTGTTACAGATGACAAGATTCTACTATTGACAAGTTTTTTTTTTTAAAGGATTCTGAAATTATTGTGTTATCCTTTCAGATATGAAAACGGATTTGAATTTACTCCTTGAATGTCTTAAGTATCAAATGGACCATCCAACTTCTCAAAAGGAAGCCTTGGTTACTATTTATTCGGTTTGTCAACAAAACAGTAAGCTACTGTTTACAATTGTAGGTCTATTGGGTTTGTTTTGGTCATAGGGATTATTAGTATGGAAATAAATGTTATTTCAAAACATCATCTGTTATTCACTATTCATCTGTTTTTGCTACAGGTGCTGCCTGTGATTATTTTAGAGAAATAGGTGGCTTGATATTTGTATGGAATCTTGCAAAGTCACAAATGCACAGTTTGGTTCAAGAAGCTGCTTTATTTACATTAGGAGGTTTAGCTGAGAATAATGGTAAGACAAAATTTCATTCTCATTTCATTATATCATTATTTCAGAATCCTTTGTTTTTATTGATCCATTTTTGACGATCAGTACAATAAAATGTGCATTTAGAAATATTTACTGTTTATCTAAAATCTGTTCACCTGAAAAATAATTTTATTAAGGAAATCTCCATGTAACAGTAGATCAGATGGAGGGGCAAAAGATGGCGAGCCAGCTATATTTTAAACATCACCAGATGTTTAAATGTCAGCTTTTGTTTTCCACAGAAGGAAAATTAAAGAACATATATATTGAGCAAATGCTATGAAAATATTTCATCATTCTGGTTGATTTAATATCAACGTGCCTTTAAACTCATAAGTGATTCTGCAAATATTAATAAAGAGATGCATACATGAAATAAGTACTTCGAGTCATGGTTGCTATGAGGTTACTTGAACTCCCATCAAAATAGTCTCCCTAAATCTCACTGAAAACACTCTTAGAATATTTAGAACTACTCTCAAGCTAGTGTATATAACGTTGCAATATGAAAGACACTTTACTGCAATGTAAGTTTCAACAAAAATTGGGTATATTTTCTGCATTTGAATAAATTGAAATATTTTATGTTCCTAGAGTTACCATTATATATACCGGTAGTTCTAGCCATATTTTTGAAAAGTAAGTTCCATTAGGTAAGTGAGACCAGTGACTATAGTTTCTATATCTGCTCAATTACCGCAATAATACTAGCACTTAGACTTATATACTGTGCCATAATGCTTTATAGCACTCTCTGGTGGTTTATAATGCCATAATATTTGCTCCCAACAATCTGGATTATTGGGGGGAAGTATGCATAATTATGAGGAAATTCAATTGTATTTATCAATTAATGTAATGCAATATAGTCTTATTCACATTATATTTATTTTTTTGTAGTGTTCTGCCAGCAGATGTTATGCACAGCTGAATTATTTAAGGATCTTCGTACGTTTTTAACTAATAAGGATTCAAGTATGAATTTGAAAAGAATGTCTGTATATGTCTTACTGGTGCTGGTTTCAAATAATAGTAAGAGTTCTTCTTCTCCATGTATAAAGAAATTGTTCAAACACGTATAAAGGCAGTCCTCACTTTAACAATATTAAGATTAATTAGATGGGAACTAATCTACTAAGATTAGTTCCCATCTAATTGGGACTCATTGGTATGAATCAGAAATCCTAGTTTGTTTTAGGTAAAATGTTGAAATTTTGTAAACAATCATTAGATTTCATTATTGCTTAAAATTTGTTCTTTTTATTTTTTTAAATGTTATTTAAAAATATAGACAGTGGACAAACACACATGAGAGAATCTGGATGCCTCAATGTTCTGCTCCAGTTATTCAGGTAAATTAACCCCAACAAAATTCAATTAAAAAGTAATTTTTATAAAATGACTTTTTTCATTATATGCTATCTATTTTCTTGAACAGGATAATTCCTTCAGAATCTCAAATTAACCTTTTCAATCATAAAATTGATCAGTATCATCTATGGTCCTCGGTTTGTAGTAATCTTTGTGTATGTGTCAACAATCCTCAGAATGGTAATTAGTTTATCAAGAATTTCTTCTTCTTCCTCCTCCTCCTCCTCCTCCTCCTCCTGTAAATACAGGTGGGAGGGGATGACAAATGGCTTGTGTTCAACACACATTTTGTTCCCCTCCAGAGGAAAATCAGAAAGCCTGTAGTTTGGTTTTTCCATATGCAAAAGATTGGCTGCAAAGTAGTATGAAGGCTGAGATAATTCGCCCAATATGTTCATTCATTGGGCTCACTGTTGCAAATAATTGTAAGTATCTAAAAATACACACTAGGAAAATGTTTATTCTGTGGAGTAAAATATCATTCCTAAGTAGGGAGAAAAGAGATAGAGTGTCCTAATGTGTGATAGAAACTCTAATGTGATTTTGAGAGGATGAAGTTTGCAATAAGCAAAGTGATGATGTGAAGTAAGCGATGTAGTGTAGTCTATGCAGCAAGGCTGGCATATATTTTCCTTTTCTTTTTTTGTTTAATTGTGTGATTTTTCTTTCTCTTATTAGGTTGGTTTTAAGTTAATGCTACAGTTTACATTTCCTTTCTAAACACAGTGAAATCCAAAATTTGGCAATGCCATTGAAGGGGATTAGGAGCAGCAAAAAGGAGATCAAAAGGCTACAAAAGGCATGATTTGATGCATTGTGCAAGCCAAACATTTTGAGTTATCCAGAAAAATGTTATTTAGAAATATCAATTTTTAAGATTTAAATCTTAAAAATTTAAGGTTACATGAGAACATCAGTATTTCTTACAGTTTCCCACGTGTACTTATTTTATGAATCTTTTGTGTGAGGCCATGGAATAAATTAGTTTTGTGTACATCAGTTACACATTTTGTTCACCTATCTCAGTTATAAATGCAGTTACAATTGAGTTTATTTGAGATTCCTTTAGATATTTTTTATTTTGATTTAAGATTTTGGTTTATTTATCTGCTTTAACATAATTAAAGAACTAATGAAACATTGCTCCCTTCTCCAAATCTGTTTAACTTTATAATGTATTTAATTTTAAACATCATTATCTTAAAGCAATCTGATAATGGTTTATTTTTGGGATATTTTTTTTTCAAGCAAGAACGCAGAATTTTTTTATTTCTATTGGGGGATTAGCTGTTTTGGATGAGCTTCTTCTCAAACTGATACATGGTTCATTGGAGAACAATACAAATCTAAAACTTGCTGTGGTGGTGATAAAAACATTGGATGCCTGCATTGCTAACAATGGTAAATAGTTTCTATTCATAAACTTATTGTTAATTACATAGTGTGTTCTGTGTGTGGATTTATATTCAACTCATTGCCTTAATAGTAACATATAATCTTACCTGTTGATCTTATTGCTAGGATCTGTTTTGCCTTCTGGTTTTCTCTGAAAGAATTGCAAATGTGGTTGAAAGACTTTAAACTACATTAGAAATGCTGTAAGAGCAGGGGTGGGTTCCTGCCAGTGCTGTTTAGAATCGCTTCCAGCTCGCCCCCCCCCCCCCCCCGCCTGTCTGCACATCATCAAGATGAAGAGCGAGAGGAAGAATTCTGGGAGTTAGCAATAGCAATAGCAGTTAGACTTATATACCGCTTCATAGGGCTTTCAGCCCTCTCTAAGCGGTTTACAGAGTCAGCATATTGCCCCCAACAACAATCCGGGTCCTCATTTTACCTACCTCGGAAGGATGGAAGGCTGAGTCAACCCTGAGCCAGTGAGATTTGAACAGCTGAACTGCAGATCTTGGTTCCACCACAAAACCGCGGACGACAAAATCGCGGTCGACGAAAGCGCGTATGTGACGTCATCACAGCGCGACGAAAAAGATCGAAAAATGTAAAAATAAAGCGAAAACCTTACCCTAACCCCCCCCAAACCTAACCCTAAACCTAACCCTTAACCTAACCCTAAACCTAACCCTAAACCTAACCCTTAACCTAACGAAAAACCTAACGCTAACCCTTAACCTAACGCTAAACGTAACACTAACGCTCTAAACCTAACGCTAACCCTTAACCTAACGCTAAACGTAACGCTAACGCTCTAAACCTAACCCTAACCCTTAACCTAACCCTAACCCTAACCCTTAACCTAACGCTTACCTTTATGTGAATCGGCTTGCTGTAATGTAATTTTTATTTCAATTTTTCGATCTTTTTCGTCGCATTGTGATGACGTCACATACGCGATTTCGTCGACCGCGCTTTTGTGGAACGCGGTTTTGACGGGTCACGCAGATCTTCAGTCAGCTGAAGTAGCCTGCAGTGCTGCATTTAACCACTGCGCCACCTCGGCTCTAGTTGAAGTCCACAAGTCTTAAAGCTGTCAAGTTTGAATACCCCTGGGTTTTTTTTTCCCTAAAGGGTGAGGTGTGCAAGGGTCTTGTAACTTGACAGCTTAAGACTTGCGTCCTTCAAATGCCAGAGTTCCTGAGCCAACATGACTGGAGGAGGAATTCTGGGAGTTGAAGTCCACAAGTCTTAAAGCTGTCAAGTTTGAACACCCCTGGTTTTTTTTCTAAAGGGTTAGGGGTACAAAGGTCTTGTAACTTGACAGCTTTAAGACTTGCATGCTTCAAATGCCAGAGTTTCTGAACCAACATTTTGGTTGCTAAGCAAGAACGTTGTTAAGTGAGTTTCACCACATTTTACAAGTTGGCCATGCCCACCTGGTCACATGGACGCAAGCCACTCCCACAAAGCAGGCCACACTTACAGAAGAGGTTCTAAAATTTTTTTGAAACCCACCACTGTGTAAGAGGCATAAGAGAGCTGAAAGTCTTCCAGATCTCCTTCAATGTACAGATAACCCTTCAACCATTCATTTAGAGACTGGTCACAGTTACAACAGCAATGAAAAAAGTGACAACAGGTCTTGGCACTTACGACCATGGTAGCATCCTCAAGGTCACCTGGTCTAAATTTAGGCACTTGGCAACCACCATGTATTTATGACAGTTGCAGCTTCTCAGGGTTATGTGATTGTCATTTACAACTTTCCAGCTGGTTTCCAACAAGCAATAGAAGCTGGGTTTGTTTAATGACCATGCATCCACTAAACAACCACATTAAGCCATGACTATGGCAAAAAAAATGTCATAATGTCAAGCATAATTCACTTATTGACTACCTTACTTCACAATGGAAGTTTTGGTCTCATTAGGTGGTTGTAAGTTGAGGACTATCTCTATTTTCACTTCTTATATGAGTCACAGTGGTGCAGTGGTTAGAGTGCAGTACTGCTGCCTGCCTGCAATTTGGCAGTTCAAATCTCACCAGGGCTCAAGGTTGACTCAACCTTCCATCCTTCCGAGATGGGTAAAATGAGAACCTAAATTGTTGGGGTCAAGATGATGACCCTATAAACTGCTTAGAGAGAGTTGTAAAGCACTGTGAAACGGTATATTGCTATATCCCTGTGTTTATCATGGCTCAGATAGTAACATTTGATCCAGAGAGAAAGTTTGAAAAAACTAGAACTTTGTATATGGTTTCATTCTATTGCATACCTAAAAAATTTTTAAAAACTGTTTTGTGTTTGCAGCTACAGTTGGCATTCACTTATCAAAGTATAACATTGTGCCTAATCTACTGAAACTGCTTTCTTACAACATTTTGGACTCAGGAGAGCGATTCAGCATTATACTTACTCTTGGACATTGTACAGAAGTCTGTGGTAAGATTCCTAATAATATATTGACTTATTTATTTGAGGGTAGTGAATGCTGCATTGAGATGCAGACTGTATTCGAATTTCAACATGTAGTTTATAGCAATAAACAAGAATGACCAAAGCTGATATTGATAGAATAATCTATGTCTGATTTTTCAAGTTGCATTTAGCTTTCATCTAAATGGAAAAATCAGCCAAAATAAAACATTGGAAATTCCTAGTGATGTAAGTGCAATAAAATATGAAGGAAGTCATTCCAACAACTTAATAGAACTTTGCTCCCTAAATGGGGCAATTTGCAATTGTGTATGCATTTATCTGAGGGAGAAGCTCTGAGCAGCCACAAGTAGGATTTGACAATATCTCGGAATTGTGCTTTAGTTAGCTTTCCAACTGTGGAATCGTAGGAGTCATTCTCATATCTGATCTCTGCTGAAATATGTACTGTATATAGTACTTTGAATTACTACTGATTTGGTTTACACATAATAGTATGCTACAATTAACTTAAAATGGTTTATTAAATAAACTAAAAGTTTTGTGCAACATAAGCCATAAACTGTGATTTGCAAACTACAACATAGTGGTCCAGAAAACACCTTAAATTATATATTGGTTGCTGTACACACTCTGTAACTATCTTTTAGAATTTTGGGGGGGATTAATTTTTTTTCTGGATAACTATTATAGTTCTAAGCTAATATAAGTTCTTGAGTTTATGATATATTGTAAAAATAAACTGCTGATGGCAAGTTGGCAGTGATAACAAGATGTGACTTTAAATTTTAGACCTTACTAGTAGTTTGAGGTTTGAAGTAAGTGAGATCACATGTTTCTGATTAAGCAAACTTGTGCTGAAAAACTCAGAATCAATTGCTTTTTCTTGGAAAGAAGGTTTGAAATGATCTTATTTTTACAGTTTGAAGAAATATGTTTACTAAGGCTGATTTTTTTTAGAGGAAAATCAGTATACTCTGATTAAGAACAATGGCCTTCCACTTATGATTCAAGCCCTCACTGAAATGCAGGATGATGAACTAAATAAAGCGGCTACCTTTGTATTGCAAAACTGCAAACAGATGAGTAAGATTATCTTGATTTCTGTATTTAAAATCAACCCGAAAGGCATCTGAATAGTCACGTGGATGGTTAAATTCAGAAGTAACTACTGTATCCAAGTGCTCAGTATGAACCTGTTGCAAAATCAGTTCCTTAGGTTGAAACTAATGGTATTTGTTAGACTGTCTTCCAATGTATAGATTGTAAAGTATCATTTTATAAGAAGTTTAATTTTGTGATTGAGAATGTGTTTTTTGTGAAAGCAGTGCTATAAGTTAACAAATGTTTCTAAAATTCTCCTAGTGGCATCTAATGTGATGCCCTCAGTTGTTTTATCCTATGCTAAAACTCTATGATTGGAGATGATGATTTCATCCTGAGATGCTTGGATCAAGAAACTACTATTAAACCACCCATTCTGGTCATTTGGGCGGTTTCTTGTGTGACTAAAATATTTCATTTGATACAAATCAAACCTTAAATATGTTACGTATGAGATGAGATGGATGTAATGTACTGTCTTTAATATGAAATATATAATCTTTAAGGGATGTGGTGGCTCAATGGCTAAGACTCTGAGCTTGTCGATCAGAAAGGTTGGCAGTTCAGTGGTTCAAATCCCTAGTGCCACGTAACAGAGTGAGCACCTGTTACTTGTCCCAGCTACTGCCAACCTAGCAGTTCGAAAGCACATAAAAAAGTGCAAGTAGAAAAATAGGAACCATCTTTGGTGGGAAGGTAACAGTATTCCGTGTGTCTTTGGCGTCTAGTCATGATCACGGAAATGTCTTCAGTCGGCACTAGTTCTTCGGCTTTGAAATGGAGAGGAGCACTGCCCCCTAGAGTCACGAATGACTATCACATATGTGCAAGGGGAACCTTTACCTTTACTTTACCTTTATATATCTTTATTTCTGTGAAACCTTTGTTTCTATTCTTTTTCACAAGCTGAAAAATTGTCGGTGAAGATGAATCAGCATTCATTACAAGAGGACGAAAGAAGAATATTGGAAGTAGATTGGGAGAACAAAGAAAGGATTCTTGAAGATTATTGGAATGAAGCCAAACAAATTTTAAACAGAATCAAAGGGCTTGAAAATGAACAAGAGGTGGTTTTTTTCCCCCTTCTTCTTCTTCTCCCTCCCTCCCTCCCTCCCTCCCTCTTAGTAGTTGAGGAAATCTATCAAAATCAGAAAGCCTCTCCTGACATTCTCAGTAGAATCTAATTGTTTTGTTTTATTCCAGTCTTTCAGTTCTTGGAATTAATAACTCAATAAGCTATGCTCATTTGCATTTTAAAAATAAATGGAATGAAATTCCACTCCCCTGTTAGTCAGTGCTTGATGGCCCCTTCTAGCTATTGTGGGTATTCTTTTACATATAGGTTTGATTTCTTGAAAAGTAGTTACTGCTGAGATAAATATTCAGTCATGGTACTAAATTAATGGATTACCTTATATCTATATGAGCTTTTTTGAAAGCAGTTTTTCACTGGCTTTCCTGTTGTTTTTATAGTCAAACAGAAGGTGTAATGTTTGCTTAGTTTTGTTTAACATCTACAGTCATGTTTGGCCTGGTCCTATCCTGCAGCTTTGTGTTTTGTCTATGCATTTGTTTAATTTCCCTACTGTTTTTAAACAGGAAAATATCAGAAGAGAAATATTAATTAATGAGGATACCCCTCAAGAAAAGTTTTTTCAGGCTATGACCCAATACCGTCAAACAAATTCCAGCAAGCAGCCTTTAGAGAACAGCAAAATATGTTCAAAAATGAAACACCCTCTACAAAATACTATTTCTAAAGTGCAGAATACTTCTAAATTTGAAAAGAGTTCTTCTAGTAGAGAACAATTGAAGTCTGCCATTTGGAATTCAACTGATGCTTCGCTCACTCAAAATGATCACAATAATCTTTATGCAGCTGAAAAAACAACACCACCCAACATAAATGAAGCTTATATTACAAATAAAAACAGTTTTTGTGATTTTAGGAAAGTTGATGCCCAAGCAAGGTACTGTACCTAGGATCTTCTGTCTAAAGCTGGCTTGTTAGTTTGATCTTAATTATAAATCAGATTTTCAAATGGAAATTTCATATTGGGTTGCTTCCAGATTTAGTTATGTTTAGGATAGATCCAGTTATTTTAAATGATAAAGGGTCTCTTATATTATCTAATTCCATTTTAAGTTTTGGGATGAATTCTGAACAGCCTAGAATTTTATCCTAAATTGTATGTTATCTACGGTAAATGTTTCTCTAAAAAATATAAATCAATTATTATCTTTCATAATAATTCATGACTTCTAGATAATGCCACATACAGGAACAATGTGTGATATTCTGTGAATTTTTCCTCGCATATCAATAATAAATTAATTATATGATGTGAAAATTTTCCAAATTTGAGTTTGAATGTGAAACATCAAATTGATCAGGAGGCAAAGTAATATTGTGTTGTCACAATACAAGTCCTGCCCACTTTGTATATGTGTGTCATGGTGTTATATGTGTGTACAAATGAGATGGAGTTTGTGGCACAAAAGTACAACATTGGTTTTAGCATTTGACAGACTTGGCTGTGGATACCCAGGAATAAACACGGTATAATCCTCAGTTAGCGGTGAGATATGAAAGATCGAAGTACTTTTGAGGCAGCTGTCAAATCTCCAAGTTAAAATTCTCAATAATACTCTTTTAATCTTTTCAGTGAAATCATTTTTAATAAACCAGATTGTGTAGTAAAAAGTCCAATGCGAAAGATTCAACATTCAGGTAGATATAATTTATCTAAATATTTTAATTTCAATTTGATTTTTGGAAATTATATTGTTTTTGCATGGATGGCTAAAAGGTACACAGCTACATTCTGTGATATGCTACTCAAAAGAGCTAAGTATGGATAGAATATTGTTACAACAATAATAAGTTTGCTTTCTATTGAAAATATGATTCTAATTCTTTTTAACATTCTTTTGAAGAATCAATATGTAAACTAAACATTACCAATGTAAGCCCTGTTTTGCTGTATCATACAAAGAAAGCTAGTATAACAGAGTTAGTGATTAAATTGATAGATCAAAAAAATAAGCTGGAAATGTTAGTTGGCAAGTAGTTTTTCTTTATGCTGGTGTGTATTACAGTATTTCAGTTTAATTCTTTTTAAATACAGTGGTAATATATAAAAATAAATACATCCATTGATTAATGCATTTCACATTAGATATTTTGTTTTTCAAAGAGCTAAAATATCCAAGGAACCCAAGCAGAGGAATGGGCCATATTCTGACTGTTCCCCCTAAAATAAGAGAACTCAAATGTTCAGGTAATTAAAAAAAAACATATTTAAATATGCTCATAGATTTTTATGTTCAAAAGGAAGTCCCACTGAATTAAACAGTACTGATACCCTGAATACAATTTCAGCCATTCAGTCAGCCTATCCAAAGTAATGAAAATTGTTAAGGGGGCTGTGCAACATTCCTAATATTAGTCATATGAGTATAGAAAGATGGCATGGATAGTCAGTACAATTTTCTGGGACTGCTCTCCTCCTGGCTATGTGCCAATATTATCCTTTTCTTTGGGGTGGAGGGGGTTTGCTACTATATAACTTGGCTCCTTCCTTGCCTAGCAGAAAAATCTCTTTTGGGGCTTTTTTATGAGGCTATAATTGACCTATAGATCTGGCAATGTAGATCTATTGATTTTGTAGATTTAGTGATGATTTATCACAATGTGGTTAAAACATAAAATAAGAAATATTAAATAATTTAATGTCTTGCACCTGTAACATTTTATTTCTATAATATTATATTGTCAGGTTGTAGAATAGGAAGACTTTCCTTAAACAGCCGAAACTTTAGCAAGACTCTACAATCTTGTCCATATCTGTGTGAACAACACAAAATTATTCTTGAATCTGAGATGGAATATAAAAGGAAATTGAGAAGATCCATTGTGGCTCACGAGAATACTTCTGCATATAATAGTAATCACGATGACCGGAGAGTCAGCTGCAAGAGAAGCTCAACAACTGTGAAAGAGTTAGGTGTGTCAAGGAACTTTTATCCCTGGTAGTAATATCTAGTTAGCCCCATTCTGTGGTAATTTTCAGAAAGCCTGAATAAACAAATAATGTTTTGTTTGAAACAGCAAATTTTCAATGTGATGCACATTCTAAGAACCAAACAATGAAACAGAACTATAGCCTTCAAGACCTGGACCTGAGCGAAAACCATCCATTTGAAAAGGAGGTATGGACACCTAAATACCAACGTTTTGTATATTAATATATGGGTACAAATTCTAACACCAGATAGTGTTCTTTATTGAAAAGGCTTATACTTAAAACTCTTGGTGTACTGTTTTAATTATTGTTGCAGAGTACTGAATGTTGCAGTATACAGAATACTGAAACACTATCAAATAGGTCTACAACAACTTTAAAGAAAAGGAGAATCAGGAAAGATTTTACGTCAGAAGAAATAAGTTATCTTTTTGAAGGTGTAAGGAAAATGGGGCATCATTGGAATTCAATTTTATGGGCTTACCCATTTCAGAAAGGACGGACGAATGTTGATCTTGCTAAGAAATACTGCAAGTTACAGGTATTTTTTGTTTTCTTTCATAACTATTCTATATGGATTTGGATTGAGAGTAGCCGAGACCTTAAAGTTAATAGCTAGTTGGATAAATCAGCTTAGAAGGACTAAGAAATGTGTTATTAGATGGTGATGGAGGAACCAATGATAAAAGTTAATCATATACCTTTCGAGAGATTTCTCTCGCTGGGCACACTGAGAATATATCTGCTGAACAAATCTCCACATTGGTGACAGGAAGGGCATCCGGCCAGTAAACACTCTGCTGGCTTCATTCAGTTGCCCAAACTCCACTCCGCAAGGAATTATGGGGTCATTAAATGATGATGATGATGCACTTTTCCTGATTACTTCAATTCTACAGCCGTATTAGAGGCAATGAGTAATTGATACAAGATTAATATGCTTAGCTTTGTGTTGGTTTTTTTCTTTTTTACAGAAGAATGGAAAGAGCAGAAATACCCAACCTCGGTGAAAATGGCATACAGTAAAAGCTCAATGTGTGTTGTTTAAAATGTATGACTTCGGCGAATACTTGCTTTGTATCTAGGGAATTAACAAGAGGGGCTCTTTCCAATAATATTTAAATTTGAAGATAACTGTATGTTATTTGCCCAGTGCAATTATGTTGCATATTGATACTGTATACAATTCAAAATGACCCCCATTGTCTTTTAAGGAAGTGTATAATATATCACCTGTAAAAAAAATAAATTTGAAAAGAATGACTCAGAAGCAAATATGAGTCTAGCGTTTTATTAAACTGAATTATGCTTTTGCGTTCCTTTCAAACCATTTGGGCTTTTCAAGCTCTCGGCAACGGAATCCAGTCTCGCAACTGATGCTGCTACAAAACGGTGCGGCTCCGTTTATGCCCCTTGCAAGCTCCGCATCCTCTTAGTGTAGTAGTAAGGGGGAGGGGAGGGGGGCGGGGCTAAACCGAGGGATTACCGTATTGTGCCTGTATCGAAACCTTCGGGCGTAACCAAAGAGCCTGCTGCGCTCCTTGTCGCCACTAGGGGTCCCTATTTGGCGCAAACTGGGCGGCGGCCCCGAAAATCTTGAACTCATCCTCCAGCGAAAAACCCGCTGCCGTGGGTGTCCTCCGAACTGCCTGATCGAAAAAGAGAGGGTGGCTCAGCCTCCCGTGGGAACCAAAGCTTCCGCGTGTAGTGAAAGCCGCCGATGAAGCCACGAACGCACTTGGGGAGCCGGAAAAGGCTTCCAAGAGAGGGCCGCCCAAAAGAAAAAGAATAGGCACCCGTCCGGACAGTCGGGGTCCTTAGCCGAGAGCGTAGGAAAGCTGGGGTCCTGCCGGCGGAGCCTGGGCGGATGAGGTCACTCTTTGTGGCGGCTGCCGTTGGCAAGATGGCGCCGGTGTTGGCAGAGAAGAAGCTGCTGGAGCCGGACGGGCCTTTGGCTGCGGACCTCCCCAGCGAGGAGGAGGAAGGCCAGAGCCTCTGGTGAGGCAGCCGGGCCGGGGCTTCAGGCGGCTGCGGGGGAGGTTTTGGGGAGACTGGGCGGGGACGGCGTTGCATCCTCTCCCTTCGCAGGTGGGACTCGGCTTGGCAGGGCCGGTTGAGGGGCTGCCGCCGCCGCCGAGCTCGGCTTCAGCCAAGGGAGCCCCGGGCGGCCTCTTGCAGCCCGTTTTTCCCCGGCGGGATGGCCTCGGGAGGGGCGCCTCCTGCATCTTGGGGAGCTTGCCCTGCCCGCAGGGTGGAGGGGCGGCTGCTCCCTCCCTGCCAAGTCGACAACATGGGCGGCAGCCTTTCCCCGGCCTGGAGCTACTAACCATGGGCATGAGACAACCACACCCATCCTCCCCTCCCGCCTTGGAGGGCGGACAGGTGGATTTCGCCTTCTGCCCGAAATGGGGCTCCTGGCGCTGCATCTTCCCTCCCTCCCTCCCTCCCTTTAGGGGATGCAGAATGCTCTTTTTTTCCTGTACCCCAAAGAGTTGCTGGAGGCTTGGGAGGTTTAAAATGCCTGGCAAGCCTCTGTTTCGGGTTTCTTTGAAGTAGGATGCCTCTAAAGCAGTGGTTCCCAACCTTTTTTTGGCCATGCCCCACCTAAGCACCTCTGAAATCCTGATTCCCCCCCACACACAGATAATTCTTACTCAAAAAGTGAACTCTACTCAGGTGGAGGAAGCCTAAAAGGCCATTTACTTGGTTTAAACAAGGTTCAAATTGCCAACATTAAAAATCAAATTGCCCCCCCTGTAGGATGTGTGCCACACATTGGGAACCACTGCTCTAAAATATTATCCTTCGTACTTGGAGCTTTAATCCTATGCAAAGTAAGCGGACATCCTCCAGCTTTGACATGGCAATTTTGCATCTCACTATTGCTTTCTTTTTTTTCCCCTCACTAACATCTCCCACCTGCTTGGACGTTGTTTATTCCAGGGTCACCAACCTTTCTGACCTCAGGGACCACTAAATTCATAATTTTAAATCCCACGGGCCACTAATATGATTTTTTAAAAAAAAAAGATACATAGTATTTAGTGCAATATAAAAAATGCAAGTAATTGCACCAAAATTTTCTCACGAACCACCAGTTGATGACCGCTGCTTTATTTGATAAAAGCAGAGTTCTGCAGCTAGCCTTATTTGTAAGGATGCTTGGCTGGCATTGCTTCTATACTGATTTCTGTAAACTATGGTGTTTTCTGATTTTATCAGTAGGCTGCTTTTATTTTCATTGATAGTTCCCTTTGTAATGAATTCATGCTTAACCATGGTTTAAGGGATGCATGTATTCTGAACTCCTTTGAGTTGCCATGCATTTTATTTAAAAGGAGCAATTAACTCTTACTCTGGGCTTGCTTTGTGTTTTGTGACTCACTACTATAATCTGTTGTGAAAGAATGCTCTAAAATATGTGAGACGGTGAGAATAAACCCTTTTTGGTCTGTGTACTAGATCTAGAATGTTTCTAGACAGTTAACAAATGTCCAGGATTTCTTTTTGGTTTATTACAGTCACAATCCTTTCTTTATAATTGAAATATTGCAGTCAAATTCTTTAACAAGAGAATAGGTGTGAAAGATAGAGTCAAGGCCTTTGACTCCTGGTAGCCAAGTCTTGTGGGGAGCAACTTTCCATAATATATGCAGTACATAAACTATAGTTCCTTGTTTATTAAAATTTGTACAGCTGTCCATCTCATATAGTGTCATGTTTATAGTGGTTGCTCTCAGAAAACATAATATTCCACTGTTGGTTCATGCTCAAAATCATAGTATTAGTTCAACACTAATTCATAAAAGGTAGGCTTTCCCTCAATTTGTCTTAAAAAATTATGGTTGTAGTCTGATATTATAATGCCTAACATGATTGAATGTAAATGGTAAAGCATAAAAAATTGTTCCTGACCCAAGGATTTAAATATTTATTTACTGTTTGGAAATGACATTTGGACATGAAAACCATAGAAAGCAAAAAAAAAAAAAAAGCTGATTCATTTATTTATAGGATGGTCACTTCTGGGTTTTTTGTTTTTTCTTTTGTCATTCATCCTGTTTTTTGATTTGTATCTTTCATCCTTGACTAAAAAGAATGTTACTTCAATGCAGGTTATCAATATTGAGTGAAGTCTCCACCCGCTCAAGATCTAAATTACCATCAGGCAAAAATATTCTTGTCTTTGGTGAGTATGAGTGAGTAAGTTAGAGGAGGCTATTGGTTCTTCAGGAAGGTTAACTGATGAAAGAAAAAAGCCATTTAATGTGAACGAAAGCCTTTGTTGATAGATTGAATATACATTAGTTAATCTTCACATGGTCTTGTGTGCATTTTGTGAGGCCTCTAGTGCTTCTTACAGACTTAATGGTTCCCCCCCCCCCCCAGTTTTTCTTTTTGAGAAATAATGTTCCCTTTTTGAAGAAGAAAATGAAAGGTAATTGATATTTAACAAGTTAGAAAGTGAAAGAAGCAGACTGGCACCATAAAGAGGCCTGGCTTTGTTCTGTAAAATGGAATGTTTCTTCAGCTGCTGTAAAGGTACATACAACTTGTCAATTCAAAGGCATGATATGATTATCTTCCTATTTCTTCTCTTCCTTGCAAACATACTGGCAGGTGATGATGGCTCTGGTAAAACAACCCTGCTGACTAAAATCCAAGGAGTAGAGCATGGCAAGAAAGGAAGAGGGCTGGAATATCTATACCTAAATGTCCATGATGAAGATAGAGATGGTAAAGTCTTTGTTTTACCTGTCTTTTTTTTTTTTTGCCTAAAGTTCAAGGTCAGCTTACCTCAAAGATGTTACTGTCAGAAGTTTAAGTGTCTTTATTCTTTTCACTTTCTTTTTATGTCCTGTTCATTCTCTTTCCTTTGATGCCTACATTCAGGCAATTTAGCAAAATATGCTATTCCCACCACAAAAAATGGCCCTTATTTGTTACCACTTTTAGTACATTCTGCTTCATCATCTCTTTTAGCATTTTTTTTTGTGAAACGCACCACCTCCACTTTTCATTTAAGTCTGGTTTCTGTCCATTTCTCTATCCTGTATACATTTTTCAGAATCCTCCACAGTCATCCTCCTGGCCCACTTGTTGCTCCGTTCGTACAACCTGAAAGCTTTTTTTTTTTGACATTCACTCATCCAGCTTCACTGCTTTCAGAATTACTTGATCCTTTTGTCCTTTCTGCCCTGTGCATTTAAAATTGCTCGTCAGAATGCTTCAGCTGCCCTACTTTTTCTAAGCTTGTCCTCAGAACTCACCTCTGAAAAATGCTGAGTAGTGCAGCATTTCCAAGTCTGGTACACTCTGGATCATCCTTGTCTTCTGTGACCACAATAAACACAAACAGATCTAATTTAATTTCCCAAAATATTAAATTAAAGGGTAATTATGCATACATGGTTGTGGTTTTGTGAATTTTGTGATGCAGTCCTCTAGTCATAAACTATAAATACAAACACAGAGATGTCTGCCTCTAAATACACATGCTAATCAGGTTAAAGGCACAGCATTTAAGAAACATTTCTTGCAAAAATCATGAATTAGGAAAAATACAGACACTGGTGAAATGCTCATGGAACTTCTGAACATTAGTGTGGAGCTGAGTGATACAAATTGTAGCAATAAACTCAAAGATGAAGCAGCTGAAACCAGAAGCTTTATCCAGATTTATCCAGCCAATTTGGAAAGACCATCCTAGTATTTTTAGGTAAGAATGTCTGAAATAGCTGCACATTCTTGTACTTAGTCAGTCTCTGCTTCTCTCCTCTTTCTCTACCTCTCTGATGCTGACTTCTTGTTTGTAGTCTCCCTTGCAGCAAAGTTGTGCTATATTTAGTGCTGGCTGTATGTACTTGGTGCTTTAGAATGCCTACATTCAGTCAGTGCCAAGTATGTTAATGGATGCTATATCTTTTAATGTGAGAAGAATTTCCTACTTAAAAGGAATTGTCTCCTTTGCAGATCAAACCCGCTGTAATGTTTGGATTCTTGATGGTGATTTGTATCACAAAGGTCTCTTGAAGTTTGCTGTGACAGCAGAATCGTTGCAGGAGACTCTCGTAATCTTTGTGGCAGATATGTCTAGGCCATGGACTATTCTGGAATCCTTACAAAAATGGGCAAGTGTCTTGCGGGAACATATTGATAAACTGAAAATACCCCCAGAAGAAATGAGGAACATGGAGCAACAATGTAAGTTATGTGAGGCTGACATTTCTTTAATGTCCGTGCACTTTATTTAGAAGAGTGCCCGTAACTATATTGAGCCAGGCCAAAAGTCCATTAACACTGTCTACCTTACTTGCCTGCCTGCAGTTTGTGTTTGAGTCTCTTCGTTTTAAACAGCATTGCTAATTATGTGGATTTTGTAATAGAGCATGTAATTTGTTCATCTAATGAAGAATTGGTCATCTGAGAAAGTAGGCTTGTAAATAAATAATATTAGCAATAGCACTTAGACTGATATACCATTTCACAGTGCTTTACAACCCCCCTCTAAGCGGTTTACAGAGTCAGTATATTGCCTCCAAACAATTTTGGGTCCTCATTTTACCCACCTCGGAAGGATGGAAGGCTGAGTCAACCTTGAGCAGGTGAGACTTGAACTGCCAAATTGCAGGCAGTCAACAGAAATAGCCTGCAGTACTGCACTCTAACCACTGCACCACTGTGGCTCATATTCCTGTTCCTTTTACAATACAATTAAATAAATGTTGGAATGATAGAGGTAGGTTAGATTGCATGAGTAACATTTCAGAGGTTTGCACTATGAATGAGGGCATAATGGGTTAGATCTAAATTTGATACTGCCTGGAGTAGAACATTTGACAGTGATGGTTCTTGAGTTAGTCATTACAAAGTTGCTTTGCTGATGAAATGGATTCGTTCTAAGCATGATTGTGTCTCAAAAGTTTTATGGCTTGTAAGATAAACAATATATGGATATACCAATAGCACGTATACCACTTCATAGTACTATGGAGTGTTTTACAACCCTCCATAAGCAGTTTAAACAGTCAGCATATTGCCCCCAACAATCCGGGTCCTCATTTTACTGACCTCGGAAGGATGGAAAGGCTGCCTTGAGACGGTGAGGATCAAACTCCTAGCAGTGAGCTGAATGAGCCTGCAATGCTGCATTGTAAACAACACCGCTAAATAGCTTAAGCTAAAGCAAGCTTTCAAGTTGCTACTTCCCTTTTAAGAAATTGAGGAGAAAAGCGACAATGGAATACTGCTTCCTAAAGCTGCTCTTCTTGAGATTGAAGAGCAATTATTTTCTCCAGTTGTGACAGAGGGAAGTCATACAAAGCTGGTGCCAAAGCACCATGCATTTACCCTGATTTTCCAGGAAGTCATCTTCTGCTGTCAATAGTCGAGTGTGATTTGATGTTTGCCTAATACTAAATTTAGACCCCATTTTCCCTTCCCCTGTTTGCATTGCTGGGCTTCTTGGTTTAATTTGGGCAAAATCTCTGCAGACATTGTTTCGTCCCAGTATGGATCCTTGGCAGCTCTTGTGCAAAGCTCAATTAAACTATTTTCAGAGAGCTGTGTCTTTGTATAGGTAGTCCTCGATTTATGGATCACAAGTGAGAGCCCAAAATTTTTGTTGCTAAATGAAACATTTGTTATCAGGTTTTGCCTCATTTTACAAATTTTCTTGCCGCAGCCGCTAAGTGAATTTTTATAGTTGTTAAGCTAATAAAACAGTTGTTAAACGAACCTGGTTTTTCTATTGTCTTTGCTTGCCAGACGCAGAGACAGTCTGGAAGTTGAGTCATGGCAACTGAACTTTTTTTTCTTTTTTGGGTTGAAAAGTTCTGCTGCTGAGTCAGATAGCTTCTTCAGGCTGTCCATTTCAAATAAAAAACAGAAAAGAAAAGTCAAGTTGCCATGACTCAACTTTTAGACAATTCTACCTACTTGATTATCTTCACTGACAAGCAGAGACAATGGAAAAGCTTGTCATATGATCGCAAGTCTCAGTCACATGATGTCTTGCTTACCAGCCACCTTGCTTAGTAACAATTGTGGGTCCCAATTGTGATCAGTTAGTGAAGACTACTACAATTCATTTAGAATGAATTGATGGTTAACTCGATTGGTTTATTTACTTTAAAAATGTTGAAGAATTTTAACATAAGAATACACTGAGTTTCGACTTGCTTGTTGATATAATCCATGGTGGGCTACTACCGGAACCAGTAGTTTCGGCAATCAGTTGGCCCCACTCACCCACCCCCTTCCTATCCTGTCCTATAGTTCCTTCTTTCTGGCTCAGCTGATTCTCGTGGCACAGCTGATTTCCGCCTCTACTTACTGGGGCTGCCTTAGAAGGTAAGCAGCTGAGCTTCAAAGTGCTGCATTTTGAACGCTGTGTGCAAGCACATTATGCGCGCACACATACATGCAAAGCGTGCAATCACCGGTTGTTAAACCGGTTGCAGCCCACCCCTGGATATATCTTCTAAATTGCGTTTCTAAGAATTATTTCAAAAGCATAATGATGAACTTTCCGTCCTCAAAGTATTCTTCTTACAATGGGCATTGAATGGTGCTGGCGCTGAACTTTAGGGGCTGCAGTGATTATAATCTTGTGCATGGCATTGACCTGGTAGAAAGCCGTTATCCAAAACCGAATAGCATTTTCCAGTAACCAGTTTGTTTATGACACACATGCAAGTGGTGTAGTGATGATCGTGATAATGGTTGATTCATAAAAAAGCAATTGGAGCTATGGAATTCTGGAGGTCCAGCAGGGAGGAAATTCCGCCAAGAGAATCATTAAAAAAAAAACCTTTTTAAAAATACCAACTCTTATTAGAAAAACAATGTGTCATCAGAATTTCTATTCCAAACATTTGGGCACTGTCATCTTTTTCAAGAAGTATACTCTGGCAAGCACTTCCACTACTTGACACAAACATCTCTGGCTCAATGTGACACTGAGCTCATATTATGCTGGTGGTAGGGAAAAAATATATATATTTCAGGTGTCTGAAGCTGTATCACGTGAGTTCATCAAACCTATAAATACTTCCAAATACAGTGAATAAAAGAATGCCTTTCTTCTGCCAAGAAGTTACAGGTTGTGGATTGTATCATTCCACATTTATATGGAAACTTAAATAGACACGTCCGTTACAGTAGAAAAAATGCAAAACACAGAAGTTGTCAGGGTTCCAAGTAACACCCCCAACGAAAGAAGACTCTGAGGCTTGCGTTTCCTCAAAGTTTCATTTTATTAGAGATGTCATATTGACACACCTGGGAAAACCCCGAATCTGAAAGCTTCCAGGTTTTCCCCACAAACGAAAGTTCAAGTCTCTGCCCGGCGCCCACATGTCCATTACATAGTCAAATCAGGCACTGTCCAAAACTGGAGATGCCTCCCAGCCACACCATCGCAGCTGCAGGGCATGATGGCCTTGACTCTCTGAGAAAGGAATGTTATTTTGACTATATATCACCCGTACTCCATGTAATCCCCCCTCCCATTTTCCCACAGCAGAAAATGTGGCAGGCCTGAAGGCCCAATGCAAAAGATGGCCTCCAGGTCTGACACAAGTCATTTCTGTGTATTCCCTGGATGTAGTAATGATTGTTGTGTATCTGTTGTTGTGAGCCGAGATGGTGCAGTGGTTATAGTGCAGTACTGCAGGCTACTTCAGCTGAGTGCTAGCTGCAGTTCGGCAGTTCAAATCTCACTGGCTCAAGGTTGACTCCGCCTTCCATCCTTCCAAGGTGGGTAAAACGAGGACCCAGATTGTTGGGGGCAATAGGCTGACTTTGTAAACCGCTTAGAGAGGGCTGTAAAAGCACTATGAAGAGGTATATAAGTCTAAGTGCTATTGCTATTGCTATCTGTGCCCAAAATGAAAGTTTCCAAAGCTATCGAAAAATGCAAGAATATGTTGTTGTTTTCCACCATAGAAGGAGTTGTTATCTTAGCTAAGGAGGCAGTCATATAAAACAGCTGATTGATTTGATTTGATTTGATTATATTTATATGCTGCCCTTTCCCCCCGAAGGGGACTCAGGGCGGCTCACAATTCAAATCAGGGAAGGGGGGTACAGACAGAAAAATAAAAAGACGAAACATAACAATACATAATTTAAAAACACACAACAGTCAAACCATTCGAGACGGGGGCAACAGCTCTTTAGCCCCAGGCCTGTCGGAACAGCCAAGTTTTAAGGGCTTTGCAGAAGGCCTGGAGGGTGGTGAGGGTTCGAATCTCCACGGGGAGTTCGTTCCAGAGGGTTGGAGCAGCCACAGAGAAGGCTCTCCTCCAGGTAGTCGCCAGTCGGCATTGGCTGGCGGATGGAATTCGGAGGAGGCCTAATCTGTGGGATCTAATCGGTCTAGTGGAAGTAATTGGCAGCAGGCAGTCTCTCAAGTACCCAGGTCCAATACCATGAAGGGCTTTATAAGTGACGACTAGCGCCTTGAAGCGTATCCGGAGACCAATAGGCAGCCAGTGCAGCTCGTGGAGGATAGGTGTTACGTGGGTGAACCGAGGTGCACCCACGATCGCTCGCACGGCTGCATTCTGGACAAGCTGAAGTCTCCGAATGCTCTTCAAGGGCTGCCCCATGTAGAGCATGGGGCGAGACTTGCCATAAAACTAGTGAAAGCTGCTCAGAGTTGTATGTGGGTGACATACACATTTAATAAATAAATGCAGTTGTGCACAGGTGCCTCTTTTGAAAATATCAGCTCCTTCAATAGAGACAAAGCATTTGGCATGCTGCAGATGTTTGTCTTTCCTGGCTCTTGGTAAAGCAAAATTTGACTCTGGCCCAAAGAGCCTTCAAGAATAGATTGCACTAAAACTCCATACAAATGGATTTCAGTGATGTAAGATGCTTCATTTGTGCTGTTGGAGCTACTAATAAATTTGCACCCTCACTTGATTTTGTACTCACTTTTTGGGACATTTATCTCACAAAATAGAAAGGATGGCATTTTTTGGAAGGGTAGCATTCACCAACCTTGAAAATATCTGCAACCATTGGGATATTAAGGGTAAAAGCTAGGAGTACAGTTTCCGAAAGCCTATTAAAAGAAGGCTTGTTCTCTGCACTTCAGGTCTTTTGAATTTTTAATATGCTGAATTCTTGTAGGGTTTCCTCTCCCAGAAAACCTGGCAGAGATAGAGCATTCCCCCCCCCACCCTTTAGCTGCCTGTAGTAGTTTACTGAAAAAGCCTTAAAACAATGAAGCCTTGAGGTTTAATAATAAATTTAATAATGAAGTTACCCAAATTCCATTTTTGAAAAACATTTCTGTTTTTGTTTTTACATTGTGAAGGGTTCTTGGAGACCTGGAAGATTAAGTGGGATAACTGGTAAACATATTAAAACTATTTTGAGGGGGGGAGGAATTGACGGTGTTTTTTTTTTTAACCAAGCAGGTGCTTTGTCCTAATTTTTGCTCTTTAATTTCAAACAATACCTGTTTTTTTTAATAAAGAACATTTGAAACAATAGCTATAGCTTTTAACATTAAAAACATTTTTTTGTTAAACAAAAAACAAAACAAATAAGTATCTGTTTTGTTGTAGTTGTGAAGATTTTTCAAGAATATGTAGAGCCGGAAGGAGGTTATCAGGGATCCCCTCAAAGAAGAGGCCCATCAGGGCAAGAGGAGGAGAATATCGCTCTACCGCTCGGAGAGAATGTGCTGACTCACAATCTTGGGATCCCTATGGTGGTAGTTTGCACAAAGGTAAGCTTGAAGTCCCCTGCCCCGCCCCCAATTTATACAATGGAATTGAATCTTGTTACGCTAAAGAATGAAATCTGATTTGTGGGGAAGATGTTTTTTTCCTCCCTCATATCTTCCTCCCTCCCTATTGTCTCATATCATCTCCCTCCTTCCTTCCCTCTTATATCATCTCCTTCCTCCCTCCCTCTCTCTTCTCTCATATCTTCCTCCCTCCCTATTGTCTCATATCATCTCCTCCCTCCTTCCCTCTTATATCATCTCCTTCCTCCCTCCCTCCCTCTTCTCTCATATCTTCCTCCCTCCATCCCTGTCTTATATCTCCTTCCTCCCTCTATCCCTCTTCTCTCATATCTCCTCCCTCCTCTTCTCTATCTTCCTTCCTCCTTCCCCCATCTCCTTCCTCCTTCCTTCCTGTTTCTTTAACATTCATTTAGTCCAGCAATGAAACTTTGGGCACTTTTGCATGTTCTTTTTTGATTTTGATATCTCTCATATTTCCCATTCTTTACAATCCAGGAAGAACATTGAGTTCCGCCTGCTCCCTTTTTCTTCAGGCTGCCCTTTTGTATATGCTAATTTTAGACTGTTCTGCCAAATATTCGAAATCGCAGGAGATCTCTATTTTAAATTTACACGCCACGCAGCTGACGTGTGTGATTAAATAGCAAATCCGGTCTAAGAAGTTGCATGTTTTTGAATCGGATAAAGCTGCCGTGGGTGCAATGTTTTCAAACAGAAAAACATTGGAGAATGTTATTATCTGTTTTTATTTGTGTACGTTGCCCTGAATTATATGTGGATTGGGTTGGTAGCTATACAAATGGACTAAATGAATAAATACAATTGAAACTTTCTCCTTAATCTCTTCAAAGTTTGCTCTAAATATTGATCTACGCAAAAGTCCGTCTTCCGCACTCATTTTATTGTGTGGCAGATTTTCAGAACTCTTGAGATTCCTTTGGTTGTTTTTTTCCCCAGTGTGACGCAATGAGTGTGTTAGAAAAAGAGCACGACTACAGGGAAGAACACTTTGATTTCATTCAGTCGCACATTCGTAGGTTCTGCTTGCAGTGTATCCTTTTTCCTAAGTTGAAGTGGTATATTAAAGCAGTGCTTTATAAACTTGAAACGATGTTTAACGCGAGTCCAATGCTGTTCTTTGTATTGTTTCCACCAATTGAAAAACAGTCACATGCTATGCTTTCATTTCCCTTTCACGAGCACATTTTCAGATTTAAAACCACAAAGGTCAGCTGTCAGGGTTGCAAGGAATAACCTCAAAGCAATCAAAACTCTCAGGCCTAGAGTTTCCTCAAAGAATATATTTATTTGGGATGTCATATTGGCATGGCTGGTGAAAACCTGACTCTGAAGGGCCCAGGGTTTCCCCCTCTGAAATCAAAGTCCCTTGCCCTCCAGGTCATATGTCCCATCGGATCATAGTCCTAACTCCGACTGGCTTCGGTCCGCACTCTTCCAACACCTGGCAAAGCATCCTTGGCTCCCACAAGACAGGATGTTATTTTGGCTACGTACACATTCCCCCCCCCCCAAACTATCTCTACATCCCCCTCCATATATGCATTCTCACAGCTCCCTCCCGGCCTCCCTGTAGCAACTCTGAAGATGTCTCCAAAATGGGTCTAGGGCTAAACCAGCATCTTCCATTTTCTTGGTGATGGTGAGAGATTTTGTATTTCCAGTAAAGGCTGGTAAATGAACAGCAGTTTTAGATGTTCTGTATCTTAGCAGTGAACAGTTCCAACCCCATGAATGTTGACTCTGAGAGAAAATCTTGCTGTTGTCCTGGATCCTACCTGCCAGTTCAGCTGCTCTTAAGTAGATCTTTCACATTTATAGGATTATGCTGCAAGTGCAATTAGTTAATTTGTGAATTATGTTTAAATTAATAAATTAATTTTGCTAGGAAACAAATTTAGGGATTCTTTAGGGATTCTTATATTTCTTTAAACTGCTTATTGTAATAACTTTTGAATTTGAAAACTTTTAACATGCTCATTTCTGCATTGTGCTACCCTCCTTACCTTGGGCTTAAAATTAGAAGGATGGGCTGCTTCAAACCATTACCATTTGGGCCCATTATCATCAGTACATAGTAAATAAACATATGGCGTAAAGTGTTGGACAGGTGACCAATGCCTAGTTGTGTTACTCTCTCACAGGGGTGCTCTGGGGAAAAGAGGAGAAAGCAGCAACTTACTGTCTTGAATTTCTGAGATAAAGGCAGGATATAAAATTAGCAACTAGATATATCATTTAGAAACAGATACTTACTTTTGAGAGACTTAAATGTATACATTCAGCCCTTGAAATTTGCTACTTTGCCTTGGAATTTTCCTTAAACAAAACGAATAGATGGAGCGGCCTTGATCTATACATCCGTTAAGGAGGAGAAGAACCTTGACTTGTTATATAAGTACATTGTACATAAAAAATATGGCTTTCACTTTGCAACCCCTGCCTTAGTGGTAGAAAAGGACGCAGTTTTTATGTAAGTTGAAGGGCAAAATAAGCATCAAAAGCCTACTGTATGTTGTGGCTGCTAGTGGCCAACGGAGCTGGCTGCAGATTCGGATAGTGAGGAGGTTGGGGAGGAACATGGGCCAGGCTCTGATGAGGGCTCTGTGTCGGAGGCAGAGAGGGGGCGAGAGCCGTATGCCAGTTATCAGCTGCCTTCAGAGTCAGATGTCAGTGAAGCAGACAAACAGCTGGAGCATGTTCCCAGAGTGCCCATGCACAGAGTTGCCAGACAAAGGGAACAGCTAAAGAACAGTGGTCGACTTGGGACTAAGTCCACACACAGGTGGACAATGAATGGCCCCTCCCAGAGGAAATAAAGAGAAGCGAAAGAGAGAAAGGGGAATGGAGTTTGCAGGAGACAATTAGTTTGCTTAATTGGTTCGTGACTCTCCAAGACTCCTTGCCAAGTTTTGCAGATATCGTCCTGGCAGCTCTCCAAGCCAGATAAGCTCTGTGACTGTAAATCCTCCCTCAAAAGAGTTTGCTGGATATGAATGAGCAGAATTCACAGTAAATTAATAAAAGGGTTTCTTGTTTGGACAAGGAGTTCTTTGGAAGCCAAGGTCAGAACACGGTAACTGAAACACAATATTTTTCTGACTTGGTGCAGGGGAGATGAAACCTACGTAAAAGATGCCAATATCTGTCTCAATTCTAATAGAAATATTCTTGAATAATATTGTCTGGATGCAATTAATCTTATAGTAATTCCTATAATTATTTGAAGAGCACCAGTTTTGGAAGAGATGCATAGTTTTCATGCTCTGGGTAGACTTAAGTAACTTCTTGGGATTGGTCTTTTCTGGTTAGCATTTCATCTTCATGCCTTTGGCTCTTTTTTTGAGAAATGTCCTTTGTCTCCGAATTCTCTTTTCTCGGTACCTCCCAGAATTTCCTTTGAAAATTATTGAATTTCAATAAATATGGCAAATAAGCACTGAAATTAGTTTTATTCATTTTAATCATAAAATAAAACTTCCTAGTTCCCAAAACCTGTGAATAAAATTATTACATGTGTGTGATAATTTCATTCACCGCAGCCCTCCTCCCTGCCCATCAAATAAATTGCCTCAATTTACAAGTGTCTCTTTTCAAGGGGAATAAAAGACAAGCAAATCACTCCTTTATGTCCAAAAACACATTTCTGAAAAAAAGATGTGCTTGCAAGAATGGCAATTCTTTTCTCTAGACCTGCTGGCTGGGACAATGAAAAGAAAATTGCAATCCTGCATGAGAATTTCACAACAGTGAAGCCGGAAGATGCATATGAAGACTTCATCGTGAAGCCGCCTGTAAGAAAGGTATGGCTGCTTTGAACTCTGCTCCATTATCCTTTATGTGAAACTAGCTGCTGGCCATTGACACTGAAGTTCATACCGTATTTCCTCGAAAATAAGACAGAGTCTTATTTTCTTTTGACCCCCGAAATAAGCATTTGGCCTTATTTTCACAGAGATCTTATTATTTTTGAGGTGCAGGAGGCAGTGAGTGTGGTCACCTCATGGCTGCTGCTGTGCTGCAATATTTTTTGGAAGGGCTTATTTTTGGGAGAGGGCTTATTTTAGCGTAGGCACTCAAAAGCCCAATTGGGCTTATTATCTGTGGAGGTCTTATTTTCAGGGTATTTTAAATTACATTAAACTTTTGTTTGGCATCTGTAATGCGGAGTAGTGAATCTGCTAACTATTCACTTATGAACTACTTGGAGAAGTGCTTCTTGGGACTTTGTTGACTAACAAAGAGCACTTACAAAAAACAGAACGCTACTTTCCACCCCAGGCAAGGAGCTGTAGTTTGGCATGGAAAAGACCAGAATAAAATGGCTTGGGTCCAACTAACCATGAGTGAAAGAGTGCTCTGAGACATGGAAGCGTTCTGAGGAGGCTTTTGATGTACGTCTTCCCCTGCCTCAGGCACAGAATTTTGCAGGAGGAACCCAGAAAATATTTCCTTCTTAACTACCTGAGTTTATCAGCCTGGCAGTCATCTTTGTAGTCCAACAGCATTTAACATGTGCAGGCTGTGGCTGCTTGTGCCTATACAGTCTAAAAATGCTGGTCCAGAAGTGGAAGTTAAGCCCTACAGTTCCTACTCTGGCAGCAAATCAAGGAAGCTGATTACTCCTTAGCTGTATCTGAGAAAGTCACTCTCCCCGTGTGGTGAGAGAAGCCAATGGCTTCTTTTGCGTATGGAGAAATGGGTCTTTCCTAGAACGGAGCTGTGTTCCACCCCTTTCCATGCACAGCAAATGAGGGGGGTGTCATTTGCAAGGGGTTGCCCTTGCAATGTCCAGGGGCCATCTCCGGGCCTTCTTCTCTGGGTTGAACTCAGCCCAGAGTGACTGTTCAGCAGGACTTCTAACCCTAAAACTCCACGCTTACGAAGTGGAATGGAAAGTTGCTACCATAAGCCAGGCATTTGCACGTAGCAATTTTCTGCAGTTTCCACACATTACATCCCAGGTTGGCGTGTGTAGGGGTGAGAGGGACACCCTTGTGTATTGTTTCTTTCCTTGTGTGTGTGTTTTTCCCCCCTAAGATCCAAACAGGTGTTTGCATCCACACTTCTTGCATTTATTACACCAGATGTCAAGGCGTATAATAATCTCCCTCCGCCCCTCCCCTTGACTGCTCTTAATGGAGATCATTTCAGATAACTGAACATCTGTTTG
The DNA here is from genome assembly GCF_051295495.1 of Thamnophis sirtalis. Classification (NCBI taxonomy): domain Eukaryota; kingdom Metazoa; phylum Chordata; class Lepidosauria; order Squamata; family Natricidae; genus Thamnophis; species Thamnophis sirtalis. The sequence continues at coordinate 36,146,917 of NW_028261394.1, read as the reverse complement.
TGAGAAAACCCTTTCCTCCCTTTTTTTTTTATTTCCCTTGTCAGTTAGTTCATGATAAAGAGTTTGCGGCAGAAGATGAACAGGTCTTTCTGATGAAGCAGCAGGTAAGTGGAGGAAAAAAGCACTATTTTCTGTTTTTGCTTGTCTCTGGTGCTTAGGATACTTTAAAATAGGGTCTATGCATCATGAGGCTTTGGGTCTCAATGCAGCCCCCTAATTCCCCCCTCCCCCCAATGCTCCCTTTTTGTAGCCTTTGCATCCCTTTTTGATCACAGTTGCAGAAAACCCACCTTCATGGTTTGCTGGCAGGTAAAGCTCAAAACATTTCAACCTATACTTCTCAAATTAGAGGAACATCATCCTGGTCTTCTCCATAGAGCATTGACTACTTAGCATTATTATCCTACCACTACAGACCATAATCCTCCTCTTTTTCCTATGATAGTAAGTCTTCAATGAATCTCCAGTAAGCAGAATCCTTGCCAGAAGGACCAGGCTGTAAAGCTCCATGGGAAAAAAATAATTCCCAGAACTTCTATGCAGAGCGAAAGCGATGCTTTCTCTGTTTTGCGTGGTGGCTTTCTCTCAAAAGCAATTCTTGGAATTGTAGTTGTCTGATGTAGTGAAAGAGATCACTGTGTCTGGTCACATGGGGCTTCTCTAATTCGTGGATGAGCTGTTTCCTTAGGGTAATTTTGAATTTTAATTTAGAAATACTGCTCTTTTTTTTTCATTTGAAACTAGTGACTCTGATTCACCCTTATCAGACATTTATAACATAGGCACAATATGCCATCACCCTGGTGTTGCTGAACACATCTGCCATTGTCCTTCACTGTTAACTATGCTAGATGAATTCGTGTTCACAAACATCTGGAGTGCTGTACCTTGTGCCTCCATGAGCGAGTTTGTTTGTTTGTATCCTGCCTTTATTATTTTTGCAAATAACTCAACATATCGAAAACCCCTTCCTCACCTCAACCAGCCCTTGTAAGATTAGGACTAGAACTAGCCCAGTCTCCTGCGTATTGACCTTAAGTCACACAACCAGCTTTTATTCCTCAGGTGGGACTAGAACTCAGAGTCTTCTACTTTCTAGCATGGTGCCACAGCCACATCACCTCTCCTCTTTAACAATACAAAATCTAGTGGGGGGAAAAAGCTTTCTAAAATAAAATGGTGTATCGCTGTTTTTTGGATAATCAGTTGACAGGACTGTGACTTTTCTTTCAGTCATTCCTTGCCAAGCAGCCGGCAACCCCTACAAGAGCTTCTGTAAGTACACATACTTAAAATTGGTTACATTCCATAAGGCAGTATAATCAGATAAGAGACAAGAATATTAAGAGTAATCCACCAGTGAACATCTCAGGAATGTGAAATTGTTTGACAGATGATTGCACTCCACCAAGGGAAATCTGTATTTTATTAATGACTTCAATTCATTGTTGTACACACACAATCCTAAGTTGCATTAACAGAGAGATACAATCAAGACCAAGGGAGGTACTAATACCACTCTACAAAGCCTTAGTAAGACCACACCTAGAACATGGCATCCAGTTTTGGTCACCACACTATAAAAAAGACGTTGAGATTCTAGAAAGAGTGCAGAGAAGAGCAACCAAGATGATTAGGCGACTGGAGGCTAAGAACGGTTGCAGGAACTGGGCATGGCTAATCTAGTGAAGAGAAGGACCAGGGGAGACATGATAGCAGTGTTCCAATATTTGAGGGGCTGCCATAGAGTGGAAGGGGGTCAAGCTATTCTCCAAAGCACCTGAAGGCCAGACAAAGAAGAGTGGATGGAAACAGAACAAGGAGATATTCAACCTGGAAATGAGAAATTTTGATGATGAGAGCAATCAACCAATGGAACAGAAGTTGTCTTTGGAAGTTGTGGGAGCTTCATCCCTGGAAGCTTTCAAGAAGAGACTGGACTGCCATTTGTCAGAAATAGTGTAGAGTCTGCTTGGGCCAAGGGTTGGACTAGATGGCCTACAAGGTCCCTTCCAACTCTGTTAATCTGTATCTAAGGTGGTATTTTACAAAAAGATGGCATCAGTAAAACCACACTCTGTTGCTTTTTATCATTGTCCAGGAATCTCCTGCTCGTGGCCCTTCTGGCTCGCCCCGACCGCAAGGCAGGACAGGCCCTGCCGCCGTCCCCAGCGCCTCGCCAATAGCATCCGTCAAGAAGCCAGATCCGGCTATTAAAAGTATGCAGTTCACTGTAGAATGTTTGTTTTGTTTTGAACTTTGCCGGGGTGCAGCATTTTATGGTCTGTCGGTTCAAAGGCTGTGGGGATGTTTGGAAAGTTTTTTTGTGAACTGCTACACTGATCATTAGCATAATGAAACTTGCTATGGTGAAAAAAGTCGAATCTCTTAAATGTAATTTTAAAAAAAATCATTTTCAATTATAGCATTTTAAAAAAACCGTAAATCTCACCTCCTGCTTTAATCCTTCATTGGATGTAATAATTAGAGGTGTATCTTCATAATAAATCCATGCCCAAGCAAGAAGATAAAAACATTTTAGGAAAGCTAAGGTGTTTTTGGAACAATAGTGGATCTATGGCTAGAAAAGGCAGCAGATCCCTCCCCCTCTCATGTTAATCAAATACAGATATATTGTTAACTACTGAAGCTATAGTACAGTAGTATGTTTTGATGAAGATGATATGGTTTTATTTGAAAGCCAGTGTAGTCTAGTGGTCAAAGTGCTGGACTAGAGGTTAGAGGAACCAGATTCTAGATCTCCCTTCGGCCCGGAAGCCATCTAGGTGATCTTGGACAAGTAGTGAAATCCAGCAGGTTCTGACAGGTTCCGGAGAACCGGGAGCGGAAATTTTGAGTAGTTCGGAGAACTGGCAAATGAAATGCCACCTCTGGCTGGCCCCAGAATGGAGTGGGAATGGAGTTTTTGCAGTAACCTTCCCCTGGAGTGGGGAGGAAATTGAGATTTTGCAGTATCCTTACCCTGCCACGCCTACCAGGCCACACTACACCCATCAAGCCATGCCCACAGAACCGGTAGTAAAAAAAATTGAATTTCACCACTGTCTTGGACCAGTTATGCCCTTCTTAGCCCAAATCAGTATTGGGCCTTGTAACAATAGCCCCCTTGTTGCATCATGCACTTTTCTGCAAGAAATCGCCCTCATGCAAAAACGAAAAGGATGTTGCAATGAAATGGGAAAATGGGTAACAAGATCATGGTCTGTTGAACACATACACACAAACACAAACACAAAATTTTGCAGGATCCAATCTGGGTCGGTCACCAGGACCAGAGGTTTTAGTCTTCCAAGGTTTCGGACTCGAGCTGGAGCCCATCCTCAGGGAACTTTGCTCTAGCAGAATGTAACATTCTGGTCCTGGTGACCGACCCAGATTGGGTTCTGCTGTTAACACCATTCTGGGATACGTCTTATTTGCCTTCACACAAAATTTTCCATATAATCCCACCTTTGACCTCAGAAAGATGATCAGTGTCATGGTTTTCTTCTTTTATTTCTCAGCTTCTGTTTTGAAAGTCAGTTTCTTTTAAGGGTCAGCATTTGCCCACCTTTGCCCACTTTCAGCGTTTGCCTCTTCCTCCTTAGACAATGCGGCAAGCGAAGGCGTGCTAGCCAGTTTCTTCAACAGCCTCTTGAGTAAAAAGACAGGTTCTCCCGGGAGCCCTGGTGCAGGAGGAGGCGTGCAAAGCACCGGCAAAAAATCAGGTATTGTCCAAAAGAAGCCATTTCTCCTTAATTTCATTGGGCCCATTTACATGCAGTACTTCGTAATCTCTGGTTTTAACCAGGGTGGATTTGATTTAAATTGAGTCAATTTAAATCACTAGTAAATAGGCTTAAATCGATTTAAATCATAATTTTTAAAGAGCAACTGTCATCTCTGTCTCGCAGCAGCTCCTCCTCTGACCTGCGGTTGACTCACCAACAGTCCCATTCACTTTAATGGGACGGCTGGTGATGCAGCAGTGATCCAACACGGTGAGGGATGTGGCGGGCAGCAGGTGAGTGGATGCCCGCTAACAGGCGCTGCCAAGATGGATCTGAAATGACAAGTGCTCTTTAAATGTAAGCACTCCTTGCTTGGTAGTTAGAATCTTTAATATTATTATTTGCAAACAAAATGAAGGTTTCCTATTTAGCTTGCAGAGCTTGGATTCATTGAATGAGTTTACCAGAAATGTAAATATTGCAGAATATACATCCTCAGCGGAAATCGCGGGTGGCCCTGCCCACCTGCCCCGACTCTATGGCATCCCATTTAGGCACTTTTTTTTGAGCCAAAATGAATGTGCGGAAGCCTGAGTGCATGCGCGGACGGGACAGGGCGCGTGTGCTCACATTTGCGAACCGGTAGGGAAGGTAAGTGAATACCACCCCTGAGCCTCATGCTACATAACTAAACTCCATTTCATGCTGAATACACTAAATGATTAATGTATCTGAAATTGAAAACTATCTTTAGATAGATTTTTACTCCAAAAGCATTTTATGAAAATAAATTTAATTTAAAAAACCCGATTTAAATTTTAAAAAATATGAGTTTTTTTTTATTTAAAAAGTCTTCAATTCCCCCTCCCCCTCTGGTTTGAATGAATTTTCTGCATACGTATACTGTGCCTTCCTTTTTTTATAGGGCAAAAACCTGTTTTGACGAATGTCCAAGAGGAGCTGGATAGAATGACTCGCAAGCCAGACTCGGTAGTAACGTCCAACTCCTCTCTGGCGGAGAACGAAGCTTGAGAATCCTTGAACCTCCATATGTAAATGACCAAATAGTGATGTACATTGACCTGATAACACCAGGAGCTTCCTGCTGTGGCAGATGCTATCAGTTTTTTCTTGGGGAAATGAAATTTAACCTTCATTGGCTTGTCCCAGTGTCAAGTGCACATTCAGGAAGTTTTGCGTCTAAATTTCCTCTGTTTTACGATAACCATTTTAGAGTTTAAATAGGGCATTTCTCTTAATTTGGTTGCAAGCAATAGGGAGAAGCGCACAGAAGCAAGAGGTGGAGTTCCTGCTGAAAAGCCACGAGCTGCTGCTGGCACGGAGGAAGCGCCAAGTCCTCTCTGTTTTGTTTTTCCAAGTTAACTGGAGTTGGCCATGAAAATGCTTACTTGTGTTTGTAGAGGGTGCGATGTAGCAGAATGTTGGTTGGTTGGATGAATGAGTGTGTACAAAATGCAGTGTTTTGAAAGGATAAAAGGCAAGACCTGATCCGTAGAAGCGAAAAGCACGTTGGATGTAAATCAAATAATCATGTCGGGAAAAAAAATAAAGTAAAATAAATGCCTTTGCAGTAGGGAAACAGAAAATACGAGCATCATGGGAACTATTCCGATGGCATTTTTTTTTCCAGTTCTAATAAGAAGATACATTAAAATATGGTGGGTGCTCTTTTTGTCATAACTGACATGGGGAGAAACTTGTTCAGACCAAGTGCCTGGCACAGTGTGAGATGTGTCTTCTTGAAGGTGCTTGAACCTCTTGTGCACTATTGTACAAACAGTGTCTGTTTAATTTTTTTATTTTATTTTAACCTGGTAACTTTTGATCGCCAGGTTGAATTTTTTGCATCCTTTTTTTTTTCTTCCCCTGATAACTTTTTTTTTCTTTTTCTTTTCCTTTCTTTTTAATACCAACCATCTGGCCTGTTAAGAGGAATGAGGGACATGTCATTTCTCTGTAATGAAATGGAAACGCAAATCTTTCTTTTGTATCCAAGAGTTAATTGCAAAGGTCAACACTGATTTTCTGCCTTAAGGCTTTAGAAACCCCTATGGTGAGTTTGGGGTAGCCTCCAAAATTCTCGTTCCAGATTGGATTAAACAAAGGGTTGTAGGTATACGCAGGAGAAGGGGAAAAAAACAACGCAGACTTACGTGACTTCATTACATTTGTGCTTTACCCCTTCGGTGTTGCCTTTTCAATGTGGAAATGATTTTGACGGTTGGCTCCTGTTGCTGCTCAGACGAGATCCTGTAGCCACTTGGAGTAAGACTCCCACAGTTAATCGAAATGGCACTTTTGAGTTTCTGTACAATTTATTTGACAGAGAAACACTAACTTATTTGTACCAAACTTGTTTGTAAGCAACACATTGGAGGGATATACCACCATGGATGATGCAGAGTTTACTTTGTATTGATAAAAAGGTTTTTTGTGTTAACGTTAAATCTTGTTTCTGAATAGAACAACCCTAATATTTATATACCTATATCTATATATATTGTTATATATACGAAATAAATTGACCACTAACACATTACTGGATGTAATTGCAACCCACCTGTTGTAGAGAGAGGCCATTCCTCTTTGTTTTTGTAAGTCTGTCTAAGGCTAGCTAGAAAACTAAGAGTATTTACTTGCATTAACATAACATGAAAGTACGTTTACTCATGTCAGTTACTTTTTTTTTTAATACAATACATGTTCAACTACATTACAAAACTCAGTTTTGCCCAATGTTACCTGGCTCTTACACTGAGAGGTTGTGATCAGGGAATTTGGTGTGTCTTTTGGCTGCCATTACAAGCCAGCGTAGGCTTTGCTATATTGTAAAATTAGCCTTGTGCCATCCCAATAGTAATAATTCAATCTGTCCCCATGGCAGGACCTTTTAAGTACACCCTATTCCAGTGATGGGGAACCTTTTCAGCCCCGAGTGCCCACAAACCGGAATGCATGTGCATGCGCGCGCACCCAAGCATGGGAAATCCGAAGACCAGCTGGTAGGTGGGTATGTGTGCTCCTGCCAGCTGCTCTTTGGGTTTCTGCCGTGTGTGTGCACACTAGCCAGCTGGTCTTTGCGCATGTAAGAGCACTGAAAACCCGAAGATCAGCTGGCCTGCCAGCGTATGCCTGTTTTGGGGGTGTTTTTCGGCTCAAAAAAGGAGTCTGAAAACAGCCTGAAAAATGGCCTGGTTTTTGGCTGTTTGCCAGAGCTCTGGAGAAGACCTGCTGGCCGATGCGCAAGTGCACACAGGAAACCAGAAGAGCAGCTGGCAATGTTGCACATGCCCAGAGAGAGGGCTTTGTGCGCCACCTGTAGCATGGCTGCCATAGGTTCTCCATCACGGCCCTATTCAGTAACTACAGTTTTGGTGCCATTTATACATGTAGAACCAGTGAGTGTATTGAGATGATTGAATTTATGCTTGGATCTGAATAGATGGAGTGTAACAGTTATGGGGTGGTTGTTTTTGATGGATTGGCCGTTCCGAAGATGATTATGGCAGCCGGATGATTTCATGGAATTCTGGAGAATAAAACCTTTAAGATTGAAACTGGGTTTGGGGAAAACACAACAAATTATTTACTGCTGTTCTAAGAGCACCAGTTAGGTCTCAAGGCCCAACTGGGTCTTATTAAAAGTTTTGTCACGCACCAAGATAATTTACTTTTTTTTTTTTTTTAAGCTGTAGACAACAGGATTTTTTTTTATTTGCATAAAATGAACGTTGGATTTGCAAAACAAAAAAGGCCAATAGCATATGCCTTTCCAGTTCTACAAAAGATTCATTGGGACTCATACAGAATTTGGAAATGCCCCCACCCCCACCATCTACTCTTCCACTTTGCAAGTGAATGCTCCTAGTTTTTCAAAAGAAGGAAACTGTAAGTGATGTGATGTTTGTCAGTTGCCAAAGTCTAGCAACTTTGGAAAGCTGCACCATTGTCTTTTCTGGTGTTCTCAAGCATTAGAACCAAAGGCCAAATGCAAAACAGCCTTTTATGTTTAAAACTACCGTTTTAAGTTTATTTTCAGGATTCACTTTTATGGAAGACTGTTAGAATTACTACCTGGCTCTATTTATATTGCATATAATAATTGCATCTGCTGTTCATGTTTAAACTAAAGTAATAATATATTGGACTTGAAGATAAGGCAAATATAAATCAGTTAAGGATTGGCCCGCCATCAAAAATTTTGTTTTATGCTGCTTGATTTTTAAGTTTGCACTTCTATTGGCATTTTAAAACTCGTTTAAACAGAACTTGTACGTACGTATTTAATTTAACACATTGAAAGTGACTGAACTTAACCATACCCATGCTGTAAATGAAAGTTTTCTCTCTCCTGTATTCAGTTTATTGATGTTTTTAACTTTTCAATGGAGACTGCAGATGTATCCAGCACAAACCCTTAGTCCAGTTGTATGGCTTTAACCAGGTGAAGTCCTGTGGAACCTTGCTTTCTAGTGCTGGCGAAAATGAGGACATGTCTTTAACGGCTTCAAATAAACACCAACCAAGATGACTTACCTGTGTTGGGTCACCTTTTTTCTCCCCCTTTTGGCAAGGTGGGCCATTTTGAAGAATGCTAAATTGAAGCAAACACTAAATATAGAGATGTGTTTCCAGACTGATCAGCTTTTTTCTTAGGGTGGGTAAATTTTCTTACTTTTTTGCTGAGAACGTAGAAAGGATTGTAGCTAAGCAGCCGAACGACTGAGAAAATACTGTCTGAAATCCTAGAGAGACAGAGTCATTTGTGTATTGGGCAAGGCCAGTGTGCAGATGACGTGTTCCCCCAAACTGAGAAAATACTATCTGAAATCCTAGAGAGGAAGAATCATTCGCATAATGGGTAAGGCCAGTATGCAGATGATGTGTTCCCCCAAACGGAGAAAATACTGTCTGAAATCCTAAGAGAGGCAGATAGCAGTAGACTTATATACCGCTTCATAGGGCTTTCAGCCCTCTCTAAGCGGTTTACAGAGAGTCAGCATATTGCCCCCAACAATCTGGGTCCTCATTTTACCCACCTCGGAAGGATGGAAGGCTGAGTCAACCCTGAGCCGGTGAGATTTGAACCGCTGAACTGCTGATCTAGCAGTAGCCTGCAGTGCTGCATTTAACCACTGCGCCACCTTGCAATATGCAGAATCATTCGGCATATTGGGGAGGGGCAGTATGCCGATTGAAGTGGTCCCCCCAAACTGAGAAAATACTGTCTGAAATCCTAAGAGAGGCAGAATCATTCGGCATATTGGGGAGGGCTAGTATGCAGTTGACATGAACCCTCATCACTGGAACTCTAGTCAAATGAATTATTAGTTTTCAGCCATGTGATTTCCCCCTCCCCGACTAAGGATTCTAAAGGTGTCCACACTTAAAATCTCCCTGCCCCCCCCCAAAGTGCACTATTGTTGCTAGTTTTCAAGTGCATTAATTCATGTCTTGGAGGGTTTAAAAATGAGAATGGTACAAGTCTATTCCTACAGTCTCCCCGACCCCATTTCCAACTTTTAAGATAGACCAAAAAATGGGACAGTCATGGAGGTTTCTTGACAAATTGCAAGCTGCAGGCCTATAATGTGCTGAACCTCGCTTGATGAGTGATAGCTTCATATTCTTCTAAAATGTAGAAAAATCCTATACTTTCTTTGATGGGCATCAGTGACTATTTTGGGATATTTTTCTAAGTAAAATGAATGCAATGTATTGTTATATTGCATTGATCTTAAGGGGCCCTTTTCTACCAGATGTCCGTTTTCAAGATTAAATAGGGATAGGATATTCCAGATGCCCTCCGAAAGATACTGGATGCTCAGACCTAGATACTGGATTAACTTAGTAGTAGCCCTCTGCCTCACCATTTAGGTGTGCCAGGTGGCGGGGTGTTTTTTTTTTTTTTTTGTAAGATAAAAATATTCCTAAGAGAGCATTTGGATTTAATTTACAGACCTATGAGTTTAGCTTCATTATTTGTTGATACAACAGATGTATTTTATGGCCCTATTAATGTTTTACTCAAATGCTGTAAGCAGCCAGAATTTGGAGAGTAAGGCAGCATATAAATTTTGGTAAAGATCCATCACCACACTCCCTAGAATAGCTCTGAAGTCTTTAAACCTTAGAAAATGGTAAATATCTGTAACCTGGTCCTTTTTTTTGACAAATTATCATCCAAATAATTCCCATTTTGTCACTAGCTGCCACTCACCAGGAAAGCCATTCTAAGTAGTTTTCTTCCCCTATTTGAGGGGTCATTCATATTATACAGTGAATATTCCAGGTATACTTATACTTACCAATTGCAAGTAGTTCCTCATGTTCTCTGCAGTGTATTTTAAAGCAAGCTGTGGAGGAGAGAATCTGTTCAATAGCAGTAGTAGACTTATATACCGCTTCATAGGGCTTTCAGCCCTCTCTAAGCGGTTTACAAAGAGTCAGCATATTGCCCCCAACAATCTGGGTCCTCATTTTACCCACCTCGGAAGGATGGAAGGCTAAGTCAACCCTGAGCCGGTGGGATTTGAACCGCTGAACTGCTGATCTAGCAGTAGCTTGCAGTGCTGCATTTAACCACTGCGCCACCTTGGCTCTTTTAGTTCTTTGGTTCAGAGAGGCCACGCATTTAAAGAGAAGCTGATTTATTCCAATCATGCTGGAAGCCACTCTTCTTTAAATTTCAAGGCCAGATGTGTTGGCCTACAGAACAAGATTTTTTCAATGTGGTTAGTTGCGAAGTCGTGTCCGACCCATCGCAACCCCATGGATAACGTTCCTCCAGGCCTTCCTGTCCTCTACCATCCTCTGAAGTCCATACAAGTTCACACCTGCTGCTTCAGTGACTCCATCTAGCCATCTCATTCTGTCGTCCTCTTCTTTTGCCCTCCATCTTTCCCAGCATTAGGCTCTTCTCTAGTGAGTCCTTCCTTCTCATTAGGTGGCCAAAGGATTTGAGTTTCATCTTCAGTATAAAACCACAAGAAAACTGACCACCTTTATTTGCCAAATTGAGTATGTCTGTCTATATTGTTGCTTTTTCTGTGCATTTGGAGACATTTGGCCCAATAGGCCACAGCAATACTTGGAACATTTCTTCACGTTCAATCGGTTGAAGACCACGTATCTTAAAAGTTGCCAAGTTTAAGAAACGCTGTCACATGATTAGACTCTACTACCATATCCTCAATGGGACGTGGTGGCTCAGTGGCTAAGATGCTGAGCTTGTCGATCAGGAAGGTCAGCAGTTTGGCAGTTCGAATCCCTAACATCACGTAACGGAGTGAGCTCTCGTTACTTGTCCCAGCTTCTACCAACCTAGCAGTTTGAAAGCATGTTAAAAATGCAAGTAGAAAAATAGGAACCACCTTTGGTGGGAAGGTAACAGCGTACCATGGGCCTTTGGCGTTTAGTCCTGCCGGCTACATGACCACAGAGACGTCTTCGGACAGTGCTGGCTCTTCAGCTTTGAAACCGAGATGAGCACCGCCCCCTTGAGTCGGTAATGACTAGCACATATGTGCGATGGGAACCTTTACCTTACTATATCCTCCCTCATCCCAGTCTTGTAAGACTGTTATTGATGGAGTGCTTTGTGTGACTTTGGGGCACAGCTTGGTAAGGGGCTGTGATTTTAACCGAAAGCAAAACAAAACCCTTGGCATCCAATTTTTAAGATAGAAGATATAAAATCTAACACGGAAATTGATACAGAATGTTGTGCCTGCTAAAATGCTCTCTCAGTAAGAAGAGTTAAATTGCAAATTGAGTCAAAGGACTGACTTAAAAAAAAACAATTAACCACGTAAAGACAGTAAGAAAGAGAAACTAATCCAGTTTCTCAGGGGGAAAAAAAAGTGACACACGAGCTGCTTCCTGGAATGGCCTCAACTAGTTGGCTTTCAAACCACTCTGAGATAAAAGATGAAAACACTTCCTCATATAACTAGTTTCACATTGACTTTTTATGTATGTTTACTGTATTCAGAACTGATCACATTAGGCTGAATAAACTGATCGTATTCTAGCTTTATCTTCCTTTTAGCGTCTAAAAGTCATTTGTCGTTTCTCTTTGTGGTGAATTTACTGGGAAGACCGGAATTAGAGGAGGCATTTAGCCAGTTCTGACCAGTTCATTCATTCATTTCATTTATTAAATTTATAGGTCGCCCAATCCCGGAGGACTCCGGGCGGCTTACAACGAAAGAGGAAAAAAAGAAAAGCAAAATAAGTAAAAATAGTTTAAAATTCACAACACACATATGTTCTAATCGGGGCTGGACCTTAACACTAAGGTCAACAGCCCCAGGCCTGCCGGAATAGCCAGGTTTTAACGGATTTCCTGAAGGCCATGAGAGTGGGTAAGGTCCGGACCTCTGGGGGTAGCTGATTCCACAGGGTCGGAGCAGCCACAGAGAAGGCTGTAGAACTGGTAGCGGAAATTTTGAGTAGTTCGGAGAACCGGCAAATAGGCTGGCCCCGCCCCTGCTGCCTCCCAGCTGATCTTCTGTTGTTGCCCTGCACAGGAAAAGGGAGCTGGAAAGCAGGTTAGTGGGGTGGGGGGTGGGGATGGGGATTTTGCAGTATCCTTCCCTGCCACACCCACAAAGCCACGCCCACAGAACCGGTAGTAAAAAAAAAATTGAATCCCATCACTGACTGGAATGCTTAAAAAGATCTTTATAAACTGCTTCCCATCTTGTGAATACAATCCCACTTCTCATAAATTTTGGGCCCAGCATGCAGAATGAATAGGTCCATTCATTTTCACTGATGCAAAATAAAACACACACACACACACACAAACAAACCTTGGCTGGTAATTCGTTTCAGAAACATAAGTTTGATTTTTTTTGAAGGGTCATTTTTAAATTATTTTGCTACCCCTTTTTCCCTTTTAAAGTTAGTTCGTATTTTAATGTTTGACAATGAAACCTAATATAAAAAATATAGGAAGCTTTTTTGCAATAATTTTATTAAGGATTATATTAAACAAGTAAATGTTATTACAAATATAATACAGAAATACATCAAGGAATATAGCTATATATATAGCTTTATATATATATAAAGTGCAGAAATCCCCCAAGCAATATATATATATATATATATATATATATATAGATAGATAGATAGATAGATAGATAGATAGATAGATAGATGATAGATAGATAGATATATAGATATATATATAGATATATAGATATTTATATATATATATATAAAGTGCAGAAATCCCCCAAGCAAAAATTCTACATCTTTCTTTTTAATTAACTAATTAAGGGGTTGAGGCCTTTTTCAGTATTGTCTCTAATGTTTTGTCTTGCTTTTTTTTTCTCTTCGAAAGCACTTTAAGTGGTTAACATAATTAAAAGCAGAATCATGGCCATTAAGTGAGTAGTGAAATTTCTTCTGCAATTTAATACAAATGGCCTTAATGAAGGTTGAAGGACCAGAGAAAAGAACTAAGGAAGTTCTTTAAATTGTGCCTTTTTTTACAATCCCTGTGAAATGATAGATTTTTTTACCTTATCCTCGTATCACTTACTCGCTTTCATCTCAACATCCAGCTGCAAGAGTTATTTTTGTAGATTTTCTTTTGTTGCAACATTGCGATATATGGATTTTGAAACCTACATTTGAAAGTACCTTGAGCTAATACTCTGCTCTAATTAGCTTAATTTATGCCTTTGTTTTTAAAGTGGATATCACTCCTTTCCCCTCAAAATTGCAAAGATGTATAGGCTCTTGATTTGAACTGAGGGAGTTGGGAAATTTGGCTTCCCCAAAATGCCTTGCTTTAAAGGAAAAACAAAATTATTTTACCAGCAGCCCATAGCTCTTATATTCTTATCTAAACTTTTGTGGGAGGAAAAAAAGGGAAATATATCTAAGACTAATACAGTGAATGTGACATCTATCGTGGTTGACAAGGAGAATAAGTCGGGGGGGGGGGGGGGTTCCAACCTTGGCAACTTTTAAGACTTGTGGACTTCCAACTCCCAGAATTTTCCAGCATGGCTAGCTGAGGAATTCTGGGAGTTGAAGTCCGCAAAAACCCTGGAATAGGTTGTTAAAAGCAAGGCCACACAATTTATTATTACTAGTAGTTCACAACAATTTGAAGTCACAACTGCCAATTTTTTTAAAGCTGATGTAGGCCTTCAAATGCATCGAGTTGTTCCAAGAATATCGGGGTAGTATATACATGCAAATCCAAGCATTATGGCCTTTTGCAATTGACAGATGGAAATGTTGTCAATTCCCTGATTTCCTAGGTGCTGCCCAAAATGTATTGCTCCCAGTGTGCCCATAACCACTGGCAAAATTTATGCCATAATCTTTCAATTTCTATATCCCGATCTTGATACTTTTTGATCTCCAATTATTTGTCTTGTGCTCTACTATCCCCTGACATTGCCACACCAATTAACCATACTTCCTTCTTTTCAACCACAATTATATCTGGTATGTTACGAGCCAAGCCCTTTTCAGTTTGTATTTGGAAATCCCACAATATTTTAACTTGCTCATATTATGCCATAATGGCACAATTTTGAAACACAGTGTACTTTTATTTGTGGTTGTTCTTCCAGTAACCCTCCAGGGTTACGGTTTTTCCATTTTCTTTCCCTATTAAAAGGGATGATAGATACAAGGAGTTCTCAACTTACAATTATTTATTTCGTGAACATTCAGAGTTGCAAAAACACTTAAGTTACAACAGTTACAGCAGTCATCCATCGTCATATGATCAAAATGGCAAACAGCATGTATTTATGAGGGTTATGAGTTAGTTGCCATTTGCAACCTTCTCGGCCGGCTTATGACAAGCTAAGTCCATGGGGGAAGGTGGATTCACTTAACAACCAAATGATCCCTTTCACTTTGCAGTGATTTACTTAATCATGGCAAAAAGGGAAGCGGGTTCATTTAGTGACCGTTCAACGTTACGCCGCCACTGAAAAATGGGATTAATGACCGTTTTTCATAGTTACTGCCTTTTCAGCGACCCAAAATCACGTGATTTACATTCAGATGTTTGACAAATGACTCACATTTATGACGGTTGCAGTGTCCCAGTGGTCACGAGATCTCCTTTTGCGACCTTCCGACAAGCAAAGTCAATGGGGAAGCCAGATTCACTTAACAACCAGGTTACTAACTTGTCAGCTGCAGTGTGATTAATCTTCATAATTGTGGCAAGAAAAGTTGTAGAATGGGGCAAAATCCACTTAACAATGGAAATGTTGGGCTCAGTTGTGGTCATAAGTCAAGGACTACCTGTACATTACGGTCAGCATAGCTCTCAGCCTCATCATAGCATTGCAAGGCCCTCCACCACAGAGGAATATTATTACACATCACACTTATTAGAGGAAATCTGTGCAGTTGGTAAGAGGGATATATAATCATAATGTATGATTAGAATTAATGTCTGATCATATTTGGTCTACTGGTTAAGGCTGCCTTAGCCATGAAAACAGCTGGGTGACCATGGGTCAGTCATTCTCTCTGTCAGCCCAACCTCACAGGGTTGTTGTTGGGAAAACAGGAGGAGGTGGGAGATGTTCCCCACCTTGAGTTCCTTGTAAAAATAATAGGGGTGTGTGTGTGTGAGAGTGCAAATTACAAAAATAAAAATTAAAACAAGGATGAAATCTGCCTTCCACTGAGGACCTGCATACTGCAGAAATTCAAGAAGAGGGCTGTGAAAATATCTACAGACCCCTCACACCCTGGACATAAATGGTTTCAACTCCTACCCTCAAAACGACGCTATAGGGCACTGCACACCAAGACAACTAGACACAAGGACAGTTTTTTTCCTGAATGCCATCATTCTGCTACACAAATGATTCCCTCAACACTGTCAAATTACCTACTAAGACTGTATTACTATTCTTCTTCTCTTCCTTCCTAGCACCTATCTCTTCCCACTTATGACTAATAACCATGTTGCTTGTATCTTTACAATTTATATTGTTTTATTTGTTTCCTAGTATAATTTGATAACCTACGACTATCACTAAGTGTTGCATCTTGTGATTCTTGATGAATGTGTTCTATTTTTTTTTCTTTATGTACACCGAGAGCATCTGCACCAAAGACAAATTCCTTGGGTGTCCAACTACACTTGGCCAAGAAAGAACTCTACAAAGTCCAAGAACTGGAAAAAAAAACCTGGGATAAAACAATATTAGATTCTATAGTATCAGGTCTGACAGAAGATGAAGCAAAACATATGGGTGGGATTGGTCCATAGTGGTGTCTTATTTAATGGAAAAGTTGAGGCTTTCTGACCCATCAATCATTTCTTTGAAATTTTGGTTATGGTAGAACTTTGGATTCAGAAGTTAGTGGGGGTTTTTTTCATGATTAATTTGAATATTTGGTCATTTTTTTTTCAAGACAGCTTTGAAAATATGGTTCTTTTTATAAGGGAAAGCAACCATACTTGTTATGATATTGTACTAGTGACTCACTATTATCACAGTTGAGGTATGCTTAACAAACTTCTTGTCTTTCTCTTGTATTGCAATCATGACACTATCTGTTTGATTTAACCATGGCACAGTTTAATGCTCTGATAATAATTTTCTGCCATGTTCTCATATTCCCTGAGTCCCCCCAGGGAAAAGGGCGGCATATAAATAAACTCTCAACCAATCAATCAATATATTGCTTTTATCGTACCTCTGGGTTAGGATTCTGATAGAGCCCCTCAACTCCTACTAAGTGAGGTGCTGCTTCCAGGTTTGTGGTCTGGGGTCGCTCCTTCGCCCACCCTTCCCGAGGGGGAGCTTCCCGCCAACCGGGTCGCGCGCCCCTTCCCCTTCGGACACCCCCACCGCACAGCTCTCTACCTGTTGAACGGCGGCCCTCTCCGGCTCCCTCCGTTTCCCCCCAGCCGGGCGAGGGAGTCCGGGGGTCGCCCCCTTGGCAATGCGGTGCGGCCTCCCCCCCCCCCCCCCGCCACCTTCTCTCCCGGGCCTGCCTCCTTCCTTTCCGCCGCCGAGCGGGAGGAGCAGCGGGCGACGGGGCGGGACCAGGACGGGGCAGGAGCTGAGGCCGGGGCGGTCCGCCGCGCTCCGCGGACCGACATGCCGCCGCTGCTGCTGCTGCCGCTTGCTGCGCCTTCCCCGCCGTCCTCTTCTTCCTCCTCGGCGTGAAGCGAGGCTCCGTCCCGGCCCGCCATGAGGAGCCCCGAGGACCTGGAGGGCTTCGACGGCGAGGCGTCCAGCACCTCCATGATCTCGGGCGCCAGCAGCCCCTACCAGCCCACCACCGAGCCCGTCAGCCAGCGCCACGGGCTGCGCGGCCTCCGCTGCGACCTCGACTACCTGCGCAGCCTGCCCGGCTACCTGAAGATCGCCCAGGTGGTGGGTATGCAGAGATCCCCCTTGCCCTGCAAAGGGAGGTCGGCCTCCGGGGGTCCCAGATCGGTTTTTTTTTTTGGGGGGGAGATCTGCGGGGGGAGGGGAGGTTTGTCTCCCCTCTTTGGTGGTCTCCCCACGCTTCTCCCTCCCCCTCCCCAAGAAGAACCCCTGGATGGCGACTTCCAGATGTTGCACCAACCTTTTGTGCTCCTGCTCTGTTTACCTTATTTCCTAGGGAACATCTGGAGCCTGCCAGCCCTTGGGGGGTGGGTGGGACGGTGTGTGCATGTGCGCGTTTGTGTGTGTTGAGGGTGGGGATGATGGGTACTGGGGTTCAAGGTATGGCTTTCCACCCTGCTTGTGGAAAGACCCCCTGGTCTCTTCTCCTTTTCCTTGCTTTCAACTTTGGGTGTTTCACAACCACCCAAGATTGTGAAATGGCCTTGAAGGCTCCAAATGTTTGATTTACCCCCCCTCCCCCTGTTTCAACAGATAGAAAGGTGTGGGGACATCTCAGGACGTCCTAAAGAATTAACCCTGATCCTGATGACCAAGAGGGCTGGGTCCTTTCAGTTTGGTGGCATGGGTGTTGCCTTTCATTGTTTGGCAGAGATATATGATCTAACTATGGTTGCTCCCAAAGGGGGAAGAAATTATGGAGCTCGTCCTTCCCCTGTGTTTATACTCCTTATCCTTGTAGCCCCTGGTGTATTTTTTTTTGAAGTGTGCCTGATGGGGATTGTTTTGCCCAGTGCTGGTATCATGTTGGATATGACTCTTCTAAATACTCTAAAAAATTAACACATGTAGAAAATATAACCTGTGTATTTTCACCGAACAGTTTTTGGCGTTATTTGTGTATATATGTGTTATTTGTCTTTTGGGGGAGTGTATCAGTCTGCGGAGGATAAAGTATGATAATCTATAAAAACTTCTGCTGCAAATCTGTAGAATTACAAGGGTTCTTTTGTTGGTTGTGTCCGAACCTGTGGAATTGGGATTTAGGGAGAAATTCATATTCCATTTGGAGATCTTTGGAATGGGATAAAAATGATTATGTACTGTATAGCATATTTTTTTCTGCTAATTCCCTCTTCTCCTTTTTATGAGAAACTGCTTTAAGGTTAGGGGAAGGGAATCTCTGCAAAATTTGTGCGGGTACTGGCATTCCTTTTATTTGTCTTCCTGGTGCCCTGGATTTTTTTTTTCCTTCCAGAAAAAGGAAAACTTTTCCTTTAGTCCATTTTCTTTTCTTTCTTCCTCATTCCTGTAATTTCACCAGTATTTCTTTTTAAGTTTTGGTTCTGCTTGATTAAGGAGCAGTTTGGCAACAGGTGACATTCCCGAAGGTTATTTATATTTATCCAGTTTTCAAAGGTCATTCTTTATGACTAGGGAAAAATGGAAGATAAGATGTCCTCTTTTGTTCTCTTATCACTTCCCTCAAGGTGTGTTCTAGAAAGTGTGTTTTACTGGATTTAACTGATAGGTCTACACATGCTTTTGTTTCTGTAGCATTGCAATGATGAAATATGTGGGTCTTTTGGTCTGTGACTGCTTCATTTGGAATGAAAATATGTCCACTTGGAAGTACATAGAAAATGTGGTTTCTACTGTGTTAGCGAAATAGGAACAATTTGTTATCATTTGTCTTTGTCTGCCTCATATTGCTCAAGCGACTCCAAATAAGATATATCCTGTTTTCCCCAAAATAAGACCTCCCCAGATAATAAGCCCAATCAGGCTTCTAAGCGCATGCACTAAAATAAGCCCTCCCCAAAAATATTGAAACAGAGCAGCAGCCATGAGGTGACCATGCTTACTGCCTCCTGCACCTTAATAATAAGACCTCCTTGAAAATAAGGCCAAGTGCTTATTTCGGGGGTAAAAAGAAAAGAAGAGCCTGTCTTATTTTCAGGGAAACACAGCAAAACTTATAGCGTTTAGAAGTTTTATATCCCAATTGGTCTATAAGATTCCTGAAAACAGTTTTAGACACTTGATGAAAAACGTACACTATAAAGTTGCTATCATATCATAGCAAAATGCAAAAGCAAAGCAGGTTTAAAATTAAGAATGTTTCCAAAACTCCAGTAAAATAAGGAAATGTTGACTGTTTGCCTAAAGCTGTGTTTCTCAATCTTGGCAATTTTAAGGCCTGTGGACTTCGACTCCCAGAATTCCCCAAGCAGCCATGAGAAAAACTGGCCTAAAGGCTTAAAGAGAAAAGCAATTAAACTTTTGGAGGGAATATAATTTGTGTATTGAAATAATAGAAATGGCAAATCTAGACAGCATACTAAAAAGCAGAGACATCACCCTGCCAACAAAAGTGTGTATAGTCAAGGCTAAGGTTTTCCCAGTTGCAAAGGATGGTTGTGAAAGTTGGATCATAACAAAGGTGGAAATAAGAATTGAATCCTTTGAACTCTGGTGCTGGAGAAGACTTCTGCAAGTCCCTTGGACTGCAAGGCGATCAAACCAGTCAGTCCTAGAAGAGGTCAACCCTGACTGCTCTTTAGAAGCCCAGATCCTGAAGATGAAACTCAAATTCTTTGGCCCCCTAATGAGAAGGAAGGACTCACTAGAGAAGAGCCTAATGCTGGGAACGATGGAGGGCAAAAGAAGAAGAGGACGACAGAATGAGATGGCTAGATGGAGTCACTGAAGCAGCAGGTGTGAACTTGTATGGACTTCAGAGGATGGTAGAGGACAGAAAGGCCTGGAGAAACGTTATCCATGGGGTTGCGATGGGTCGGACACGACTTCGCAACTAACCACATTGAAAAAATCTTGTTCTG
Source organism: Thamnophis sirtalis (assembly GCF_051295495.1). Lineage (NCBI taxonomy): Eukaryota > Metazoa > Chordata > Lepidosauria > Squamata > Natricidae > Thamnophis > Thamnophis sirtalis. Next base: position 36,126,979 of record NW_028261394.1, on the reverse strand, counting down.
TAGCCCAACACATCTGGCCTTGAAATTTAAGGAAGAGTGGCTTCCAGCAATTTTATAATGGACATTCAGTAAATTCATATGGGGAAGGCTTTCAGTTTCTCTTTTCCCAAACAATTACAAAAGCAAAAGGCAAAACAAGCCGGCAGTTTAGATGGTGGAGAGTGGGAGGTGTTGAACCTGGTTCTCTTCCAAATAATATATAAAGACAGTCATTGATTTACAACATTTGTTTAGTGACTGTTCGAAGTTACAATGGCTCTGAAAAAAAGTGACTTGCGACTGTTTTTCACACTTACGACCGTTGCACTATCCCTGGGATCAAATTTAAAATTCAAATGCATGTATTTATGATGGTTGTAGGGTCCTGGGATGACGGGACCACTTTTTGCGATCTTCTGACAAGCAAAGTCAAAGATTTGCATAACAACCATGGTACTAACTTAATAACCATGGTGATTTACTTAACAACTGTGGCAAGATAGGTTGTAAAATGGGACAATATTAGCAAGTGTCTTGCTTAGCACCAGAAATTTTGGGTTCGACTTTCAAGGATTACCTGTAGGTCAATGAGAGCAGCAGCCGTAGGTTTGCCAAAGCCACAAAGGGATTTATTATAGATTAGATTTGACAGTTTAAGGTGTGGCCACAGAAATAGCTGCCATCATAGACAAGTTTCTGATGTGGTACTGCATGATGAATGTATTGTGATCTTCTTCTTGTTTTTTTCCTGCCTTGGCTGCTAGTTTGTTGGTATCTTAATAGCTTTAATTTTTCATCTGAGATTTGTATCTCAATAGCTTGGACATATACCCCCATCATACATCTATTGTGCATGGCCAAATGGGGAAAGGAAAAGGGGTATATTTTACTGACCTTGGTCTGGCTAGTTTGGGTTGTGTCTGTGGCTCAGGGGCCCTTGTTCTTACCTCTGCATTTGAACACAGCAGTGCTGATGTCCTAAGTGCTTTTAATGGCATTTCAAGGACACAGATATACATCTCAGGGACACAAAATTTTGCTTTACTATAATTGACCCGTTATTTAGCATTGTGTGCATAAACAGTTGTGACCTGGGCTTACACATTGCTCCTCTCTCCTTTTCTACTCCGTGGCTGGAATATTACAATGGTAGCAGCAAATCATGGTTTGCCATTTCTGCTCAGTGTGCACAAATGAGAGTTTGCTGCCTTAAGACAAACTTTTTACCGTTAATCTGAGTTAAACGTTTCCGGCAGCATTTTTTTTAATTAACAAGACTGCAAACTTGATGTCCCCATTTGCTTGTGTCAGGGTGACCTAAATGTAGAGTATGCATATTTTATGCATTTAACTAGAGAACTTTTAAGGATGCATTTTCCATGGGCAGCTTTAGGAACTTGGGAAAAAAATTCTGGGTGATCAGTGGAATTTGTCCAGCCTGAGAAAAGCACCTACTATGATTATATACGGGAAGGAACTATGACTCTATAGTCATTTCTTTCTATTTCTGTTCCAAAAATGCAACAAAATCTTGTCAGTGGAAAATAGCTCATACCACATTGGCTACTGGAACTAGATTTTTGTTGTGTTTTAAGAAGAAAGCATTCGTTAATTAATGTGTGTTGTGTGGCTTTCAAGTAAACATGTCAGTCTAATACATGTAGTTCTGTTTTCATTGGAATTCACTGATCACAAGATAATAAAAATCTACATTTTGGTATTCCTTGGGCCCCTGATTTATTGGCTTGAACATTTAAAAAAATGCTAACTTTATAGTCACTTCAGAACAATTTGAGGTTTATTATCTGATTGGAAGATCTATCATGTACAACTGTAATCTGACGTTTAAAATTAGTCTGGGCCTGGATTGTCCATTGAGCTTTTAAAGTGCTTTCTCTGTGTTTTGTCTAAACTCAAAACCCACTATAAAAAAAATATCAAGCAAAATGCAAGATAAACACAATTCAAAATTACTGTTTATGTATTACTGTACTTTAAAGTCACATTTATTGGGATGTTATTATAAGATCAAAATGGAAGCACAACTATTTTCAGTAATTAGATTTCATGAGCAAATAAAACAAGAGACAATTGTTATACTAATTGTCTTTTATGTCACCAGGATAAAGAGTAGGGAAACTATAAAATGCAGGCTCTGTGGCTGCTCTTTAAAAATAACATTTTGGAGCTCCTCATGTTTTGCAATTAAATACACTACAACAGATGTATTTATTGTCTTAATGCTCAAGTTAGCCTATCTAAGCTAAATTGCACCTTTTCACTGAATTAGTTACAGGACTTCAATTCTGTACAATAAATTTGGTATTAAAATTTTTCAGGGACAAAAAAAAGGTTGCTACTTACAATAAGACACAGTAAGATATAAGAAATAGACATAGATATTTATTTCAGTTACAGCTAATTACTGCAGAGTTTGGAGAAAGATCATGATTTCTACATAACTTTCTATTCTCCATTTGTAGTTTTCTGCATAATTGCAACTAGCAGTTTTATCTCCCATTTGTTCAATTTGGTGTAACTTGGGCTCTTTTGGAAAATATTTACTTAGGGCCCCCATCCCCATCCCTCTGTGACTGTATGGTGGTACAATGTATAGATGGTGGTATTACACTTCAGGGTGCTCGGTGACACATTATTGGCAGGCTATTTAAACACAGTGTGGGAAGCTTTGGCGCTTTAGGGAATGTGCAATGTTTTTTAAAAATTCAGACAGTGGAAAATTTGTTCTTTTGGGGCATAATTTGAAACACATTTGTGTGGCTTTGTTTCAACCAAGGGTGGAAGGCAAACTTTTTTGAATTGCTCTATAAAAAAAACTTTGAGGCCTTTGAACCATGGTGCTGGAGAAGACTCTCGTGAGTCCCTTGGACTGCAAGGCGATCAAACCGGTCAGTCCTAGAAGAGATCAACCCTGACAGCTCTTTAGAAAGCCAGATCCTGAAGAGGAAACTCAAATACTTTGGCCATCTAATAAGAAGGAAGGATTCGCTGGAGAAGAGCCTCATGCTGGGAACGATGGAGGGCAAAAGAAGAAGGAGATGAGAGAAAATGAGGTGGCTGGATGGAATCACTGAAGCAGTTGGCATGAGCTTAAAAGGACTCCAGAGGATAGTAGAGGACAGGCAGGCCTGGAGGAGCGTGGTCCTTGGGGTCGCGGTGGGTCGGACACAACTTCGCAACTAACAACAACAACATAAAAAAACCTTGAAGTATCCTGGTTCTGTCAGAATTACAGCCAGAGTAGTTCAGACCCTTGTTGGTATCATTCTCTTACTGTTAAGTTCCTTAAAGCCAGTTATATTCTATGGATATAGAAGCCTGTTTTGAACAGATTATTTGCTAGACAAATATAAGGTAGTTCTGGACATATTGCCCCTTTGGAGCCCAAAATGTCCATGACTGAACAAGACAGTTGTTAAGTGAGTTTTGCCCCGTTTTACAACCTTTCTTGCCAGAAGTTGTTTAAGTGAATGATTCAATTTGTTAAGTTTCTAATACAGTTGTTAAGTGAATCTAGATTCCCCATTGATTCTGTTTGTCAGAAGGTCGCTAACCCCGGGACACTCCAACCGTCATAAACACATGCCAGTTGCCAAGCATCCAAATTTTGATCATGTGACCATGAGGATGTTGCACTGGCTGTAAGAGTGCAAAACGGACACAAATCACTTTTTTCAGTGCTGTTGTAACTCCAAATCATTACTAAATGAATGACATATACATACACATACACACACACACACACACACACACACACATATCTCGAAGAGTACCTGTATTGTCAGTACTGAACATACTGAAGTGATTTCAAAGGTGGCATTCAGCAGGTTCCGACCAGTTCTAGAGAACCGGTAGCAAAAATTTTGAGTAGTTCGGAGAACCGGTAAATACCACCTCTGACTGGCGCCTCCCCCATCTATTCTCTGCTTCCCAAGTCCCAGCTGATCGGGAGGAAATGGGGATTTTCAGTATCCTTCCCCTGCCACGCCCACCAAGCCACACCACGCCCACCAAGCCACGCCCACAGAACTGGTAGTAAAAAAAAATTGAATCCCACCACTAAGTGATTTGCCAGATAATTTTTCTTTCTTTGCCGTGTTTGTGTGTGTGTGTGTGTGAGAGAGAGAGAGACAGACAGACAGACAGACAGACGGACAAGGTCATCATTGCCTTTGCCGGCAAGGTATTCTCTTTGTCATTATAATTTTGCCGTCTTTTTACTACAAATAAATAGAATCATCTTCCTTGGTTTGATTATGAAGAATGCATTCTATAAACTTAAAAAGTCATTTTTCTTAGCAAGAACCATGGAATGGCACATACTGTACTGTCAACGCTGAGAGTCCAAGTTTCTTATCTATTGTATTCAGAAAATCTTTATTGAAGCCTCTGATTGAAGGAATAGACAAGAAGTGTATTCTCTTTATGAGTATGACCTCTCCCTGCCTCTTTTTAAGGGCATCAGTGCTGTCTGCAATTTCCGATATGATAGATTTAGTATTAGAATAAGTGAAAGGGTTAACAAGAACATGTTTACTGAATGTTTTCTCTGTAGGAATGATGTCCTTTATAATATGTTGCTTCTGCATGTTTTCCTCATAATTGGTGCTTATCTAGTTTGGGGGAAGAGGAACTTGTGTCCACCAGATGTTTTCAACTGTAGCCCTTATAAGATTATGGAAAATGTAATCCAAAATATTTGGAGAGCCCAAAGTAGCCGACTCCCATTCTTAGAAATCAGACAACTGTGCACAAAGTGTGTGCTAATGCTATGTCATTGTAAGAATTCCTCTGGGCACATTTACTGTGTCTAGAAGATTGTATTGGAAATTTTAAGCCCCCCCCCCCCCCCCCGCCTACTTAACCCAGTTAGAAGACTGTTAGGGCAGAAACCACATTTTTAGAGCAGTAATTGTCACATACAGTGCTTTAAAACTATGTCTATAAAAATATTTTCTTCCCCAGATACTTGCATAACCCTAAGGGTTGTACAGAAGCATTTTGAAGTGAGCCAGTTGTAGACTTAGGTGGAGAGATTCTGAGAAAGATTTAAATGACTGACCAACCTCCTGAAATGCATGAGTTTGTCTGTTTTCTTTTTAGCATGTTTGGATATTGCTAACTATTCTGTTTAATCTAAAGTTCGTTTTATTTTTGAGAATTTCTTTTATTCTATGACGTTTTGGACTGTTGGCTACTTAAAGCCTTCAGAAATGGACAACATGCATACCAATAAGGCTATAAAAGCAGGAGACTTTGTGGTTAAGCGAGTTGGGTGACTTTGAACCAGCCAGCCAGCCAGCCTGCCTGCCTGCCTGCCTGCCTGCCTGCCTGCCTTCCTTCCTTCCTTCCTTCCTTCCTTCCTTCCTTCCTTCCTTCCTTCCTTCCTTCCTTCCTTCCTTCCTTCCCTCCCTCCCTCCCTCCCTCCCTCCCTCCCTCCCTCCCTCTGTTGGCTACTTAATGCCTTCAGAAATGGACAACATGCATACTAATAAGGCTATAAAAGCAGGAGAATTTGTGGCTAAGCCAGTTTGGTGATTTTGGGTTCTTTCTTTCTTTCTTTCTTTCTTTCTTTCTTTCTTTCTTTCTTTCTTTCTTTCTTTCTTTCTTTCTTTCATCCTTCCTTCCTTCCTTCCTTCCCTCCCTCCCTCCCTCCCTCCCTCCCTCCCTCTGTTGGCTACTTAATGCCTTCAGAAATGGACAACATGCATACTAATAAGGCTATAAAAGCAGGAGAATTTGTGGCTAAGCCAGTTTGGTGATTTTGGATTCTTTTCTTTCTTTCTTTCTTTCTTTCTTTCTTTCTTTCTTTCTTTCTTTCTTTCTTTCTTTCTTTCTTTCTTTCTTTCTTTCATCCTTCCTTCCTTCCTTCCTTCCTTCCTTCCTTCCTTCCTTCCTTCCTTCCTTCCTTCCTTCCTTCCTTCCTTACACACACACACACACACACACACACACACACACACACACACACACACACACCTTTAAAGGTGAAAAACAATGCCTTGCATCAAAGCATGCTTGTGTACTGCAGCCTTTTGAAATATATATATATATTTGTTACATGTGTTTAATGATTGCTCACGGTTACATTTTTTTTTCAGCATTGTTACATTTAATATATTTTGACTTTCCTGTTTGGATTTTTTGAACTTTTGAGATTAAGCTGCCTTCACGGGTTTGAGCTAGTCGGTATACATTTTTGTAAATTAAAAATATGTGAAGGTGGCTTAGCATAGCATGGATATCTGAAATTCTTTCAGGGGTTGTAGAAGTGTTAGTTGAAACCGTTGAATAACTGAGGCAAGAAATGGCAGAATATTAATGCTACTTTTCAATAGATGGTTTTGCCTCTACGCCCAGCTCCACCCACCTTTGCATACATTCTGTTTACACAGTGTTGTTCATCTGGTCCCAGTATTTGTACAGTAATGTAAGACAGTGACCTTCATTTCTCATTTGCTTTTTTAGTTCAACTCAACGGTTGGTAAGGATATAAGTTGATTATCGGGTTGATTATTTAAAAGATGAATCACACTGGTGTTTAAAAAGTTGCTATGGCTGTCTGTCTGTCACTGAGCTAGAGAGGGTGTTGATTTTGATGCCCAACCTACCTAAAATGCTTAGAATTTAGTTATTTATTATCCATGGGAACTGAGTTTGGTTCTAGAGGCTCTCTGATTAAATTATTGTTCAACCAAGTTTGCCCTCCTAGAATTCTTTGCGGTGAAAGGACACATTCCTTCTTTGGAATATCTAGGGAGATTCTCTTGTCATCCAGGTGATGGGTGCCCCAAAGGTGCTTTTTCGAGAGTCAACAGCCCTTTCTTATTTTCTTTGAAGATGTTTCGCTTCTTATTGAAGAAGCTTCTTCAGCATCTTCAAACGTCTTGGAACAGTTCTTGTGTTTCTGGTATAGGGTACTTTTTTGCGTAAAGTGAAAACTCTTTTTAGCCACAGACTTCATAATATGGAGGAGCCTGGTATCAGACAGAGGATGGTTGCTTTTGAAAACCTTGTTTGATGGCTGTTTATTTTATAATAAACTCCTGAAATGATTGCCTATACTGTGGAGTAATACAAGATTATCTTCCCAAGAGGCAAGATAGAGATTTTTTTTTACAAATTAAAAAAAGGTGTACATTTTGACCAATATTCAGAGAATGCTGTGATGTGAAAGCTACAGAAAAGAAAAATAACTAGAATTAGTAACAAGATAAACATAGGTCATAAAAAGAATTGTAAATATTTCTTTGCTATGTCCTAAACTATTTGGCAGGAAGAGAATGACAGTTCAAACCACTTTGTATGTCCCTAAGAGTTTATCTTCCGCAGACAGACGCCCAGAGAAATTAAAGTTATTATTCATTTCTTTTTACAGCCTTTGTTGCATCTCCTGTAAATTCCACTGCTAAAATTTATTTTACCTTTCTCAGAATATGGGTACCTGAAGTTTTAAGTGTTCTGCTCGAAGAGTCTTCACATTAGATAGTGTCTTTGTATTTGAAGGCATACATTTTTTTCCCATATTTTTTTGTTTTGTTTTTGCTTTTCTATTTTGGGGAGTTGCTTATGAAATTCTTACATAATTTGTTCCAATTAAGCATCGTATGGCAATGCTACACACATGTATATCAGTGGGTGGATCATCACAAGGTGTTCTTTGATTTTTATCCCCTGCTGATTTTCTGCCTCTTTCCTCATTCATCCACTGAATTTTGGGGCCGGTGCAATGTAAACTATTACATTAAAAAAGGTGTAGTCCATACACATTTGGTTCTGCTTTGAACATCTTTTCCTCTTCAAATTCAGTGTTGCCATATGTTTACGAAAGAACATTATTTCAGTGAAGAACACAACTTCACAATTAGATTGTCCACCTTTTTACAGATGGAGGAATTTCCCCCCCAGTTTTGTATCAGAATAATGGAGTTGGAAGGGACTTTGGAGGTCTTCTAGTCCAACCCCTTGCTGAGGCAGTCAACCCTATACCCTTTCAGACAAATGGCTATCCAATTTCTTCTTCAAAACTTCCAGTTTTTGAGCACCCACAATTTCTGGAGAAAATTCATTCTATTGATAAATTGTTCTAACTGTCAGGAAGTTTCTCCTTACCCTGTTCTACCCTGTTTCCCAGAAAATAAGACCTCCCTGGATAATAAGCCCAGTCAGGCTTTTGAGTGCATGCGCTAAAATAAGCCCCTCCCCGAAAATAAGCCCGCCCTGAAAATATTGCAACACAGCAGCAGCCATGAGGTGACCATGCTCGCCGCCTCCTGCACCTCAAAAATAATAAGACCTCCCCAAAAACAAGGCAAAATGCTTATTTCGGGGGTCCATAGATAATAAGACCCTGTCTTATTTTCCAGGAAACACGGTAGATCGTCCCTCTTCTTGATTAGCTTCCATCCATCAGTAAACTGAAAAGGTAGGGAGAGAAAAGGCACAGGAAAGAATTCATAATGGCAGTATTTTTAAATATAAGAAGCTAGCTTAAATGTGTGAAACATCTACACACATACTCACATCATTCCGTGCTTCTTGGAGAAGAATGATGAGTGTGGGTCTTCCTCCTCCCTCAGCCCCATCCATTGTAAGCGTAGACAGGTACTCCTTGACTTTTGACCATATATAGCAATGTTTGAAGTTATGACAGCACTGAAAAAAGTGACTTAACAATTGATTGATCCTTGCACTTAGGACCATTGCAGTGTCTGTGGTCGCAGGATTGCGATCGAGGTACAACCGGCTTGCATTTACAACAGTTGCACTGTCCAGGGGTCAGGTGATTGCCGTTTGCAACCTTCCCGGCTGGTGGTGTGCCGGCCCTCCAACAGCCGAATCAGAGGAGGAGCAGGCGTGGGAATCAGGGTGAGCATCAAGGCAACCTGAGAGTTCCAAGAAGGAAGAGGGAATGGAGTTGTCAGAGAGAGAGAGAGAGAGAGACAAAGATGGAGCCTGGGCTCTCCGTCGGTTTTTAGATGGAGAGTCAACAGCCCCCAGGTCTGGAAGTGGCTGATGAGGAAGAGGAGGAACAGCTGGGTCCAGTGCCTGATGCGCGATGTGCAGAAGGCAGAGGAGAGGAGAGCAGTGGAAATCCGTGGGCCGGTCCTTGGGACAGAAGAGCCACTGCTGCTAGCAAGGCCTCACCCTAGCTCTGGAGATAAAAGGCAGGGAGTGGAGATGAATAGATGTGGAAGACAACTACTCATCTTTCTGCCGGACGGATTCGTTAGCCTGCGGAGAGAGAGAAACTTATTGCCGAGGCTGCCAGCATTCCTAATAAAGGAATCTTTGAGTTCACTTCAGAGGGTTTGTCGTGTTTAGGGAGCTGGATCAGAACAGCTGGCATCCCAAAAAGCAAAATTAAAGCTTGTTTTGCTTAACAACCCTATAATTTTCTGAACTATTGACAAAAAAAGTTTGCAAAATTAGGCCCAGTCACCTGGTAGCTGGCTTAATGGTTGCATCATTTAGCAATGGACGTTTCAGTCCTAATTGTGATCATTACATTGAGGACTCCTATATTGGCAGAATTGTGCTTTTATTTTGTGGTTTTCTGACAGTGGACTATTCCCATTAAGAGAAAACAAAAGAATGAAAGAGAGATAAAAGATGAGAGGATAACTAAAATATGCTGATGTTATCTGGCTCGATTGTGAGATTTCTGTAAATAAAGTACATGCTAAAAAAAACTCTTTCTGGAAAGAGTCTTTTATATGCAATTTGGCAAGTTTCAATGCTCTTTTCTTTCTCATTTCCTAAGTGAGATTCTATATTTAACTTTTTTTTTCTTTAATGGGCCTCTCGCTTCTTTTGCAGTCACTCTTCTCTTCTTGCCGCACATTTTTCTAACCTATTTAATTGCCCTTAATTTCTTTGTTCTTAATTGATGCTGTGCAGTCAACAGCTGAGCTTGGTATTATTTATTGCTTTTGACTTTTGAGATGCGATGCTTCCCTAGATTGGTAGCTATGTAATTACGAACTCTCGAATCTTCAAATTATGACACATTGTCTTATAATCCCCTTAGGACATGTTTACAGCTAAGCAGAATTAATTACTCTGAGAAACCTCTGAGGGAAAAATTGCCTTTGATTTCACTGTTTTGCAGCAGTGTGACAAAGAGAGAAAGATAAATGTGTATTCCTCAAAAGTCAGAATACTTTGCTAAAAAAACAAATCAAATAGTAAAAGTTTTAAAAAGAGTTTAAAGGCAAAACCAATGATAGATGTACCACGTTTCCCCAAAGATAAGACATGGTCTTATTTTCTTTTGGCCATCAAAATAAGTGCTTGGCTTTATTTTCGAGGAGGCCTTATTATTTTTGAGGTGCAGGAGCCGGCGAGCGTGGTCACCTCATGGCTGCTGCTGTGTTGCAATATTTTTGGGGAGGGTTTATTTTAGCGCATGCGCTCAAAAGCCCGATTGGGCTTATTATCCAGGGAGGTCTTATTTTCTGGGAAACAGGATAACAATTCACAATTTACATAAGTCATCCAACTCGGTTAAAAATAAGAAAATCATGGCTTTTCTCAAGTATATTCAAGCGGTTTTATTTTCCATCAAGTCTTGGGACAAAATTGGATGGATTCCATGATGATTTTGGATAGAAATTTTATTGTATTTAGTTGTTGTTTATTTTGATTGTATTTTTTTGTTCTATTGTTTACCTCCAGTGTCTGCTGGGAATGGAGTAATGGTAGATAGACATTCTGTAAAATAAATATTTTTCTCACACCTTTTTCCTTATTTAAATATGATTTTTGAACCTAGGAGAGTGCGAAGTCTCTAATTCTTCTATAGCTTTTTTTAGAAGAGAATAGTATACAGTATTGTACCATACATTATTGAAAAGCACATGTGAGATATAATGCATTGTTTATGATTGTAAGCTGCCCAGAGTTACTTTGCGGTAAGATGGCCAATAAATTTTATAAATAAATATAAATAAATAAATAAAATTCATTTCATTTGAACTTCTGTCATACTTAACCAATATACAAGGATAATATTAAATTTTGTTTTTTAGAAAACAATTCTTCTAATTTTATGAAATTTCTATCCTGGCCTATGTTTATACTTTTTTTGGGAGGGAATTAATATGTGCTTTTTAAACAATGAAATGTTTTAATGAAGCATGAAATCTGTCCAATATTTGTGTTGGAAGAACGCTATATTCCTAGTGTTGTGGCTAGCAGTTTTATTTTTTTATATATTCCTATTTTTCCACTACGTCTAGACAGTTTTGTCTTTTAAAGATGGCATCTAAGAGAGATATCAGATTGAAAAGTTGAAATTCCTGATATTGTGCATATTTTTAAATTTGATTTGGTAACATTCTTTTTGTAGTGGATTCCTTTTAGGTTATACCAGTGTTTCTCAATCTTGGGCGACTTTAAGTCCTGTGGACTTAAAGTCGCCAAGGTTGAGAAACACTGGGTTATACTATGCTCCTGATTAGTCCTTTACTAAAATTCTTGCATTCTGATAATTGAATAACAGATAGACACTTTAACAAATCTTAAGTAAACACTGTTTGAAATGAAAACTGTTACTTTAAAATGAGACTTGCTTTTTCTTTATTCTAATTAATTGGATATTAAGCTAACGCTTCTTCTTTTTGTGCTTTATCTGTCATCAGAAGTTGGCAATCAATTCTATTTTTGTCAACAGCCGCATGAAACGGTGCTGCTGAGTTTTGCCTAAACTAGTCCCTTAGATTTTGAAGCCATGGTGTTCTTCTTCTGTCTAGACCAGTGTTTCTCAATCTTGGCAACTTGAAGATGTCCGGACTTCAACTCCCAGAATTCCCCAGCCAGCGAATGCCAAGGTTGAGAAACACTGGTCTAGACATCATTTGCCTTCAATCTTTCCCTGGAGGATTAACTGAAGGACGCCGTATTTTTCTGGGTGTCGCAAAATATTCTAACTTTCACTTTTTAATGGCTTTGATGATTTCCCTTGGCTTCCCTAGGCGGCTTATCACCTCCTCGTTTCTGATTTTGTCCACCCAGCTTATACGTAACAGCCATCTGTAAATCCACATTTCCAAATGCTTCTAGTTTTTTTCAAGTGGTTTGATGTCAGAGACCAACTCTCTACTCTGTAGAGCAGGATAGAAAAGATGTAGCATCCGACAAGCCTGATTTTCAGACTTAGGATTATGTCGTGTCTGCAGAAGACCTTTCTCATAAGCTAAAACACAACTTAAAAAATACTATTTATTAGAGCTGTATCAACTCAAATCAAACCTTTTTTAGGGCCTCCATGAACACTACGAGAAAAACACACAAACCTGTATTTATTAACAAAACTATAAAGGAGACGTGTAATGCAATAAAATTACATAAAATGTTAATGTAGAAATAACAATAATACAGATGACACCGGCAGTTTTAGGCAGTTGGACTAGAAGATCTCCAAGTTCCCTTCCAATGCTGTTACTCTGTTCTGTTTTTTCCAACTCTTGTTATTCTGTATTTTTATTCTCCTAAGAACATTGTGAGGTAGGTTGGGCTTGTCCCCACGGCACCCAGTGAGTTTCTGTGACAGTTGGTGGACTTGGTCATAAGCCTCCTTGGTCATAGTCCAGCACCATAATCATTAACCACACCAGTGTATTGACTAGTGAGCTTCCCATTCCCCTTCTGTTGCAAGGAGGTGCTTGCTTGTTGTGCTTGGACTGGGAATACACAACCTAACCACATCCTCCAGATGTTTCTAATAGAACCGTCACCATTTCTTGCCACTGCTGTCAAAGTTGGCGGGAATTGAGGTTCAGAATACTTAGAGGGTTCCAGTCCTGTTTCAATGTCTCTGAGCACAGCCAGACCAACCCACCAATCCTTGAGCTGGCAGTAAAGTTTTCTAGCGTTACATAACACCACAAGGCTGGTGAATATCCTGAAAGTTTCAGAATTGGGCCTTCTGGGGTGTGATTGGTGGAGTCTCCTGGCTTTGTTTCCCAATCATGGTGGTTGAGAAAAATAACTGTCAGTTCTCCTTTCTTTGACCTGATCTGGATAGAGTGGGATGAGAGGTGAATATCCCTTAGGCAGGTAGGCTGTTGAGGGTTATTAGTCCATGGGATGGCAGTATCTACCCAACTAAGCCAAAGACAACATGAGGAAAGTGGGAAGTGACAACTCTTTACCTAATAAGCTTCTACTTCTGCAGATCAAACACCTAGTAGGTTAGGGAGTTGAGGCCCACTTTGTGCTAGCCAAGTTAAATCAGAATAATACCTCGAAACCTGAGTACAAAAGAGATATTTGATGTTAAGATATATATAAAAGGTAATGGTTTCTTCTGTCCAGTTGTGTCTGACTCTAGGGGCAGTACTCATTTCTGTTTTTTAGCTGAGGGAGCCAGACGTTTATGTCCGAAGACGTTTATGTGGTCATGTGGCTGGCGTGACTGTATGCCAAGATATTACAGAATGCTGTTACCTTCCCACCGAAGTGGTACCTATTTATCTACTCTCATTTGCATGCTTTAGAACTGCTAGGTGGGCAGCATCTGAGGCAAGAACGGAAGTTCCCCTACTGCCTGGCTTTCGACTGCCAACCTTCCAATCGAAAAGCTCAGCATCTGACCTTCTAGGTTTGGGTATTCCAAAGGCCATTTTCTCCATCCCTCTATTAGGATCAGTGACGTGCAGGCAGGGAAGGCAGAGCCTCACCACTGTCATCATGAAAAGAAAAAAAAATGTAAAAGGAAAAAGGCTGAGCTAGTTGCTGCCAGAGTCACAGTGGATGACTCTGCTTAGCGCTTAACTGTTTAAAAAAGCCTCTAAAAAAGTGCCCTCTACAGGAGGCGGGAGAACCATGTGCCTCATTTAGTCTATGATCACTCGAGCAGAGTTAAGCAAGGGTTAAAAGCCGAAAAATTCCTTACGTAGATGAAGCATTTGGTTCTCTTGCCTCCTCCTGTAGAGGGCGTTTTTTTTAGAGGCTTTTTAAAACAGTTAAGCAGAGTCATCCATTGGGGACTCTGGCAGCAGCTAGCCCAGCCTGACCTCAGCAGCTCTTGCCTTTTTCCTTTTACATTTTCATGATGGCAAGCAAGAGCAGAGTTGAAATCCTATGTGAAACAGCTGGAAAAGTATGTGGGTCAGAGGGAGGGGGAGGAATTCAAAATTAATGTAATTTGTAAGTAATTGTAAGTAATTTGTGTGTGTGTGTGCGTGTGTTTGTTTCTTCACTCAAACAAACTCAATTTGAGAGAGAGTTTGTTTGAGAGTGAAGAGAGGGAAAGGGGTAGGAGAAGTAGGGAGGGCAGCCCGCCAGCTTTCTTTCTCTGTGTCCACGGCAGCCCACCCGCAGAGGCGGGTCTTTTGCCCCCTTCTGCTGGCGGGCTGCCGCTTTCTTTTGCTCAGAGGCGGGAAGTTCAGGCGGGCTGGTGGGCTGTCACTTTCTTTCTTTTGTCCAGAGGCGGCAGCCCTCCTGAGTCCGCTGCAGACATAGAGGCGGGCAAAAGAAAGCGAGCTGGCGGCCTGCCGCTTTCTTTTACCCGCCTGTCAGAGCTCAGGTGGGCGAAAGAAAGAAAGCGCTTTAGACAGTGGGATGTCGGGGGAGAAGACTGCCTCACCAGCCATAAACCTCACCACACGTCACTGATTAGGATGTATTATCAGCTTTAGCATATTACAAGATAAAGTAACTCCTGTTAAAAGTTTTTGCCCCAAGATCCTGAATATTCTTAAGTGGGGGGGGGGATTACATTATCTGGTGGTTTTTCACAATCATGAGTAATTAATTATGTTGTTGAACCACACACAATAAGTCTTTTTATGGGCCCCTTCAGATAAACAGGAAGACTTTAAAAAAAGCCGTCAGGATGGAAGATTTCTTTTCTAAAAAAGTGATTTTATTGCCCAATCTAACAACCGATAAAATACAGCCAGCTAAGTAGAGAAAATGTAATGGTAGCATTCTTTTTCCTTGTGAAAACTTCAGCTGAGGTTAAATTTAAACTTCAGTGCATTCTCTTCATTTTTCTCAGATGTTGACAGTAATACTTAGTGAAGATGATTTGCCAAAGTGAATCTGGTTCTGCCTCAGTTCATTTTCTTTCTTACTTGTTTTGGTGCTGTGCGGGGCCAATCCCAAAACGGCAACAAAAAATTCCTGTGTCCTTTACAACGGGACAAAATATTTGGGAGAAGCTCTTTTTGGCTGCTGTTCTTTTTTTTTTTTTTAATATAATTTTTTATTTTAAGCACATAAACACATCAACAGAAACAGACACATGACTTAAAACAACATAGGAACAATAAGTTCCATCATATATCATACAGCAGTTCCGTATCGATTTCTTTGCAGTTAGTGTTTTCCCTTCTATACATTTCTATCTTGCATTCATAATCTCCTTATTCGTTATCCATTTTTAAGTACAATTCTATATTTATTTATACTTAGCTATTTATAACCATATATTGTTTACCTCTATTGTGCTTTATATTCTTACTGTCATTTATTCTCTTACATACAATTATAGGTGTACATTCACATAGTTATTCTTTTTCTTTGCCATTCTTATACTATTGTTATTCCATTTAAAAGGTTATAAGGTATAGTTTGGATTGCTTTGTTTACCATCCCTAGCACCTGTTGTAACACCACCTTATTTTCTCTTTCTTTTCTTTTCTCCCTCCCTTCCTTCTCTACTCCTTCCCCTTCTTCCTTCCCTTACCTCTCCCCTACTCCTACCCTCTTTCTTTTCCTTCCTACCCTCTCTCCTTCTCTTTCTCTCTCTTCCTCCCTCCTCTCCTTCTCTTGGCTGCTGTTCTTTCCTCCTCTCCTTCCCCTTCTTCCTTCCCTTACATCTCCCCTACTCCTACCCTCTTTCTTTTCCTTCCTACCCTCTCTCCTTCTCTTTCTCTCTCTTCCTCCCTCCTCTCCTTCTCTTGGCTGCTGTTCTTTCCTCCTCTCCTTCCCCTTCTTCCTTCCCTTACATTTCCCCTACTCCTACCCTCTTTCTTTTCCTTCCTACCTTCTCTCCTTCTCTTTCTCTCTCTTCCTCCCTCCTCTCCTTCTCTTGGCTGCTGTTCTTTCCTCCTCTCCTTCCCCTTCTTCCTTCCCTTACCTCTCCCCTACCCCTACCCTCTTTCTTTTCCTTCCTACCCTCTCTCCTTCTCTTTCTCTCTCTTCCTCCCTCCTCTCCTTCTCTTGGCTGCTGTTCTTTGATCCTGCTCAGTTGTAAAAGAACTCATTGGCTCTTGAAGAGCCAAAACAGTTTGGGGGAAATTTGTAACCAATGCCACATATATATTTTTTGTACCACCAGTTTCGTTTGCAACATGCCTGGGGATGTTACAGAAATCGGTCCCTTTCTTTGCATGAGACAGGTGCCTTGAGAATTAGCCTGCAGGAAAATTCTGACTTGTGCTGAAATGGATAAATTGATGTGGGAATTGAAGAATAAAGACGAATCAGAATATTATAAGATCTGGGACAACTTTTATCGATGGTTGGGACAAAAAAGGAAAGACCCAAACAAAACAATGATTTAAGATTTATGGAATGGAGATTAGAATTATGTATGAAACTATAACAGTGACAATGTATAGAATAAAAACAAAGCAACATGGTTGGAATTATGATATTTTTATATTTGTAAACACTGAATAGACCAAATGTAAACAAGCATGGTGGTTATAATGTGTAACTTTATATCTTAGTATGTATGGCAAAGATTTTGCCAGAACGGCTACTGTGTCCAATGTTTTAATTTGTGTTCAATTAAAAACTTTATTTAAAAAAAAAGAGAATTAGTATGAACAGGGTAAAATTGGATAGAGGTTGGATTGGTGTCAATGTTGCTGGCCTTTAGGAAGTCCCTGAAAATATGATGGTATCATTTTTACATTGGAAGATTATTTGAGTCAGAAAAAGTCCAGTGGTTCTTGACTGTGACTTGGTGAATTCATGCAAAGTTTTGCTTCCTACAGCAAAGCAGCATGAAAGCAAACGAGGTTATATAGGTTTGAAAACAAGAATGGAAAACTGTTTAGGTACTGGGAGTTGAATCAAACTGTGATTTGTCCCTCTTTTGGGGAAATGTAGGTGGAATCCAGAAGAGGTGTGAAGAAACACTTATTCATACCCTGTTACTATAAACCCACCTTTTCAGAGTTTCGTTGTATTAGCCATTCATGTTCATTTTGGTGTTTTTTTTAGAGGAAGTACATTTATTAATATTATACTAAAGGAAACCGTGATGACAAAAGGTTTAGGGATGACTCAGAAGGATTTTCCATTATACTTGTAGTGTGAAAATCAGATTATAACTTATTTTTGCAGCCAAGTGAGGAAGGCTGCCCCATCCATCTTTTAAATCAAGGAGAATACTGAGGAACTTCCAAACTTGAGGGAATTCTTCCTCCATAAGTTTTCTATGAATAATAATAATAATAATAATAATAATAATAATAATAATAATAATCGAAGTAAAGAACAAAAATCTACTGAAGGCCCAACAGATGAAACAAGAATACAGAAAAGATGTGATAAAATCAAGAATGGAGAGTTGGCAGAACAAAGCACTGCATGGCCAATTTCTGGAAAAAATAAAAGATAAAGTGGACAATGAACAAACTTGGTTATGGTTAACAACAGGTACATTAAAGAAAGAAACAGAGTCACTAATCCTGGCTGCACAAGAACAAGCTATCCACACAAATGCCATTAAGGCCAAAATCGAAAAATCCTCTGATGATGCCAAATGCAGACTTTGCAAAGAAGCTGATGAAACTGTTGATCACATCCTCAGCTGCTGTAAAAAAATCGCGCAGACTGATTATAAATTGCAGCACAATTCAGTAGCACAAATGATCCATTGGAATCTGTGCAAAAATTATAATATTAAAACAGCAACAAACTGGTGGGAATATCAGCCTGAAAAAGTCACCGAAAATCAGATGGTCAAGATCTTGTGGGATTTCCATATACAAACGGACAAAATACTGGCGCATAATACACCAGACATCACACTGGTTGAGAAAAATAAGGTCACAATCATAGACATCGCAATACCAGGTGATAGCAGGGTTGCCAAGAAGGAACATGAAAAAATAGCAAATTACCAGGACTTAAAAATCGAAATTCAACGACTATGGCACAAACCAGCAGTGGTAATTCCAGTGGTAATTGGCACACTGGGTGCTATTCCAAAAGCACTGGAGTTACATTTAAAACAGTTAAAAATTGACAAAATCACCATCAGTCAAATGCAAAAAGCCACACTGCTTGGATCTGCACGCATATTACGAAAATACATTACGACATCCTAGGCCCCTGGGTGGGGCCCGACTAGTAACCAATGCCAAATCCGGCGAAACAACTAGCCGCTGTGATACAATTGTATAATAATAATAATGCTTAGGACTCGAGCTGCTGAGCTACCAACCAACCCCAAAGGCTGTGAATCTCACCAAAGATTAACCACATAATAATACTAATAAAAATAGAAGCAATGGATAAATACAGAGTCACAAAAAGGATATTATGATTCTACATCCTCAAATTTCATAAATGATTTCATTGAGGGACGCATCAGGGTTGTGTTTGACCTTGGGGGGCTGAGGTTGGTATGGCCAGTGTAGGCGTGGCCAGCTTGATGTCAGTCATTGGCCCAAGTACTCTGCCAGCAAAAATGGGCTTCTGAGCTCCGTTTTTGGCTGGGACAGCCTCCTGCAACCTCCACATGGCCCTCCCGAGCTCTGTTTTCGCTGGCAGAAGCACCGCGGACCAGTCCTTTGCTGTTTCCAGGGCAGCCCCGCGGATCAGTTCTAAGCACTCGCGAGCCAGATCCAGTCCCCGGGCCTTGAATTTGACACCCCTGGTGTATGGGAACTCCTGTAAGAAAACACGTTTCACTAATATAATTATTGGTTCAGGTTCTTTGGATTGATTTATATTTGGAAGCGTTTCATAGCTCCCTACTAGTGGCTTTTAATAGATCTCCAATACATACAGTCATTTATCAAGTAATTTCTGGATGAATGCGTCTCGGATTGCTGTACTGAAGAAACAAACTAGTTTTGGTGTAACTTGTGTTGAATTCTTTATATCAGGGGTTTCCAAAGTTGGCAATTTTAAGACTTGTGGATTTCAACTCCCAGAATTCCCCAGCCAGCCCTGGGGTGGGGAGTTGAAGTCGGCAAGTCTTAAAGTTGCTATATTTGGTTTATATCATGAATTTTACTGGGTACAGCACATTGTTAAGTATCCACTTCCCGATGATTGCTTTAGGATTATTGGTGACTGTATATTCAGAATATTACAATATTGTTTTCCTGTTTTTCACATCTTAGGTTTTGGCTTTGATTTCCTTCATCTGCATAGAGACCATCAACCAATGTTCTCCTTGTGAAGGACTTTACTTTTTTGAATTTGTCAGCTGTAGCGCATTGGTAGTGACTGGAGTTCTATTGCTTATGTTCAGCCTAAATCTCCACTCAAGAATACCACAGATCAACTGGACCACTACAGTAAGTTCTCATCCCAACCTTTACAAAAATAACTGGGTAAACATATGACGTTTAGATTTTAAGCTCTGATTGCTTCAGTGCAGGAACTTTAGATATTCTAAGAGCAATATGCTAGAGACTGCACATTTTTATTGACTGGTAAGCCAGTAAAAGGAATGCGGTGGCTAATATGCTGAGCTTGTCGATCAGAAAGCTGGCAGTTCAGGGTTCAAATCCCTAGTGCCGGGTAACAGAGTGAGCTCTCGTTACTTGTCCCAGCTTCTGCCAACCTAGCAGTTCGAAAGCACGTAAAAAATGCAAGTAGAAAAATAGGGACCACCTTTGGTGGGAAGGTAACAGCGTTCCATGCGCCTTCGGAGTTTAGTCATGCCGGCCACATGACCACAGAGATGTCTTCGGACAGCGCTGGCTCTTCGGCTTTGAAATGGAGATGAGCATCGCCCCCTAGAGTTGGGAACACATATGTGTGAGAGGAACCTTTACCTTTACGCCAGTAAATGTTTTCCCCTCCACTGTAGAATAAATGGCACCCCCAGTGTTGCAGCTGTGCCGAGAACTCCCAAAAAACAAAAAAATATGTATTGCCATAATTTATGTAGCCATGAAGTGTTCAATGGGGGTGATCACTAATGCCAACATTGTAGTCATTGCATTTTGGAGTTTTTGATACACATAATATTTCAGGAAAGAAACATGGAATACTATTTTTGACAGCAGTCCTTCTGTTGTCATATTGCGAATTATATGCCTTTTAATTTATTTTATTTAAAAGTAGCTTCTAGAAGGTAAGTATGCCAACGACTCAGTTGTGGTATGCTGGAAAGCGCTAAGAATTATTGAGGAAATAAGCAGACAAGTCATTTTTCAGACGATCGCTGATAGTTTCCCCCCTGATAATGGGTTAAAAAAACCAACAGTGGAAATTCCTGTGTGCTGCTTAACAAATATAGCTCCACAGTGCAAGAATGTATGCAAATAATATCAAGGAATGTAATGGCCATCTGAAAGCGTTTTTGTGATGAGTTCGTATTCACTCCTAAATCCTCATTTTAATCTGTTGCAAATACCCCAAATATTTAGTCTAATTGCAGTTGGTTTAGAGTTCTCCTCTTCTCTGTCTTGTGATGAGTTAGAACGGATCTGTTTCAAATTGGAAGTGATGAACGAATGCTGCACTCCCCGAGATTCCGACAAGCAGAGATTTGGCTAAATGTTACCGCACTACGTCTTAGCAGGGGTAGTCAAAAAGGGTGGAAAAATGTCCTGTTTCACCCCCCCCCCCCAATACTTTTCATGATTGCGGCAATTTGATATTTGGTGTAAACTGTGTGCTCTGAAAATCATAACCTGATGCTTGTTTTGAGGAATCCTTCATAATTGTAAGAAGTGGGACTTACAACCACTTACTACTGTGTTTCCCTGAAAATTTTCTTTTGACCCCAGAAATAAGCGCTTGGCCTTATTTTCAGGGAGGTCTTGTTATTTGTGAAGTGCAGGAGGCCCCTTAACCTTGGCCCACGGATCAGCTGATCCAGACAGAGCTGGAAGTTCTGCCTATGTTTCTGGCACACTCTTGCCAGCCCTAGCGTCATTGGGCCACTAAGAGAAGGGGTGCAGTAGCTAGGATGAGGCCGTTCTGCATGGATGGCAGGTGCCTATGAGGCAGGTGGGGCATGTTCCCGCCCCCTGCCCCCTCCTT